>NC_044054.1:18736391-18968891 GCF_902167405.1 Gadus morhua | reverse complement strand
CCAAACACAACAACGTAACCCCATAACGATAAATCACTAGGTGAAGATAAAACTGCTAGGTGAAGTCCAGACGCACAAGCCCTATCCTCCAGCTACAATACAACCGCTTTATTACGAGTGAATACAGTTTAGAGCGCAGCGTCATGAGATTAAATGACTACCCAACAATCCCCCCTCCCCCAATGAACATCTTTAACATTTAAGTACTAAACCTAAGTTACTGAACCCTCCCCCTCCAGGACAACTTGACAACACCAGTGTACCAATTAAACACATCTAGCGCAACACACAACTGATGAATTATTTAACATTCTCTGGAACGATGGAATCCTGCTTTCTGCGATCCTCCTCAATGTCTCTTCCTTGAGGAGTAAGGCTTTTTTTCCTTTGCCCTTTAGAGGCAATCAAAAACTATATTTTAATTTTGTTTGTCTGTTCTTAGGGGGTGTTGTATGATGTGGCACGCAAATCGCTTACATTTTTTTACAGATGACTAGATAAATACAATAATATATACATGTTTTATGAGCTTCAAAATTAGCACTTCAGAGGTTAAGAGGCTAGCTCTGTATCGTTAATAATAATAATAAAAAAGAATTAAAAACTATATAAATATAATTAAAGAGATAAGAGAGGAATATTGTGTGGATAAGCTCCCTCAGAAGAGCATTGAATTCGGTGTACATCTGAAATGATTCATTTCCTTAAACGCAAGGCATTAAAGTACAACCTCCCTGCACACTGTGAACAGTAAATGATAGCAGCCAATTAGGATAGTCATCGTTTTCGCTCGGCTGGGTTTTATATTGACGACTTGGAAAGAAAATAATTATTGGACATTAGCTGTGCGTATTGCTTTCCTTGTGTAAAATTACTGAGAATAGATATTGAGTGCTCAGCACTGAGGGCTTTTTCCTTTTTTTATTATTATTCAAAACAAATGAGAAACGATTTTTCTAATGTCTCTGTTCTGGGAATGTGCCTATTGGGTCAGGATAACTGTCAGACAGCTAGCCAGAACGCAAAAAGCTTTGGAACCAAAATTAAGGCATTGGCTACTGTGACTACAACACTCTCAAGGATGTGACTAAAAACGTTTGAAATTACATATAAGCCCAATTAGCCTTGAGTTTGTGTCAATATTAGCCTTTTTTTCACACGATGAGACCCAAGTTATAATCCACAATCAACAAGGAGAAGAGCTTGAGACCAGTCTGTCAGAAACATTGATCATTTTTCGCATAATTGTATCCGGTTTGTTTGCATTAGCTCCCAAACCAAGTCAGGTGTAAAATGATAAATATGTAGGACTATGTTCTAAATGGTCCCCTGAGGAACAAAATAAAAAATAACTTGTTTCTTACCAGAAGAAAAATTTGCCTCATGAATTCAAAATGTCAGACAGACACTCATGCACACACAGAAGCGCACTCAAGGCACAACAGGGTATGTCAACACAAATGAATCATCCGGGCGCTGCTTAGGTAAGCACATCCTAATGTGGGTTAACAATCTGTCTAATTATGATCTCGCTGGCAGCCATTGTCTCCCGCTCCCTGGGGACAACACTCTCTGTAACGCGGCATCCAATTCTGACACAACGCAATTATTACGGGTCGCGGAAGCACGTAGCAAGCGCGCGGCGTATCGACAGGCCCCCCCCCCAAACGTCCCCTTTCTTTTGCCGTATTGACGTCTTAAGTGCTCGCTCCGATTGGCATCACCAAATGGCGTGCGGTGGATCCCGTTGGAAACTGTAGGAAGTGTTTTAGTGCTTTCAGTGAAAGGTGAGAGGCCGTCTGTCTGTTTGTCTGTCTGTCTGCATCTCTGTTTGAGGGAGTCAAGCTACAGGGTTTTTCAAGAGAATTAGACGATCTGGTCTCGAGTTACTTTCTCATATACTCAGAGGAGAGCCATGCTTGACTGTTTAGTTTGTAAGCAGACGCTTTAATCCACAGCAAAAGCAGCTTATAGTGAATTCAGGTACCTGTCATAAAGGAGGAGTTATGGGGGTTGGGCTCCCTGACCATGGGTAGACTGGAGGCATTGGACATGGGACATCCCCTGCTCCCCCCCCTCCCTCCCTCCCTTTGTGGACATGGGGAACAAGCCCAGTACCATTTAGCATTATGCCCATGCATGACCCTCACCACCATACTGACTCCCTGTCCTCGAACGGTCGGTAAAATAAATTGAACTGAAATCGCTCGAAGGCATAGGAATGCCTTAAATAAAGAAATATCCCAAAATTATAAACACCAAGCAACCCTTACCCTCTGTACTTCATTCATTCCAATCCTTTGTTTAGAATGAAAAACTTGGAAGCTCAGCAAAGTAACGCAGTATCTTTATATAATTCCTCCTTTGCTTGCTTTAATAATAATTACCAGCCAGCGTGTCATTGCGGAGTGCTGCTAGCACACACACTGAGATCAGCAACAACAAGAAAAACAATCCTTGCGTCAGTGTCAAGCCTCCTTAGGAATACTTAAAATGAACGATAAGCAAAATGTACAAAGTTCGTGCAGGTAGGTATTTTATGGCATTCAATGACTTCCCGCAGTGCCACACACACAGTTTAAATATACTGCCTTTGTTTTTTTGTTGCATGGCACATATTCCACACTGTCTAGAAATGAGTCAGACGAATCGATGACTCAGCCTCCTGTTTTATAGAGAGAACGAGAAAGAGAGTGAAGAAGGGAGAGAGAGAGATGGAACTTGTTCCGGTCGATGCTTTAAATGATGCTTCCCTTCACAGAGACCATTTAGTTTTAAGAGGCTTAATATAACTTACAGTGTCACAGCCATAACCAAAGGCATTGATTTTTTCACTCAAACATCAAACCACCCAGACTCTACCACACTTTGTGTATTTATCTTACATTTTATTAAACCATTTGTGTGTCACCAAGTCCCTCCCCGAAGCAGAACCAAACCACAAAACACACACACACACACACACACACACACACACACACGCTTCATTTTCTTCCAGATGTGCACATCATGCAAAGCATTGCCATCATCCTTGCACTAAAGAGCAAATGGACCCGCTGATTGATCCATTACGTGCTGGTGGAGGGGGAACGCAGTCTGAATGGAAGGAAATAAGACGTTCCTGAATGGAACGTCTTAGAAAACCATGTTCCCCAAAAACGGTTTGAAATTCTCTTCCACAGCTTCATGTTTTCCTCCAAGGGAAACATAATCTCTGCATGACTGGCAGATAGATTAGACCGAGAAAAAAACAAAAGAGAGAGAGAGTGAGAGGGAGAGAGAGAGATTTCTGTCCAATGTTTCATATTTTGAACACATCAGGATGTCCCCCATATTGTCTTGATTCCTCTTGTCTTTCAAAAACCACAAGAGTACCATCGCAGGTGTATGTATGGGTGTGTGCATGTGCGCACATGCGTGCACGATTGTGCGTTTGCATTGAGTCTCTGTGTGGATACATGCACTGCAGGGCTGGCTTAGCAGCGCTGTGCACGCCGGCTGAGAGTGCCGGTGGGTGCGGCTGCAGTGTGCATGGCTGGCTGCCTGATTTAGCTCCAAGTACTAATGTTCATGGGAGTGTGCTCTCGGGAATAAGAGGGAGCTGAACAGCGCCGAGGAAATGGCAGCTTTTACGGCTCGTAAGAACCGCTAGTAAAAGAAAATCATAAAAAAAAAACTGCACATCGCGAGACCGCGATACGCAGGCCGGAAATACAGAGTTTTATGACTCTACGGCAAATATCGTGTGGGGCCGTCCGATGACTCTCCTCTGCTGGGAAGCAGCGTCTCTGGGAAACGATAAGAAGCTGCACATCAACAACTTCCACCCAGGGGCGGCAGAACTAGGGGGGGCAGGGGGGCCGCCATCCACCCCCCCCCCCCCCCCCCAAACACACACACACTTTTCCCTCCTCCGTCAATGTTTTTTTAGTTGCAAATCACTGTATCACCACGAATGCCCCTTTATTGCAATACTTTAGGTAAACGTTGCATCAATCATTCCCTTCGCCTCTAAGACTCTCCGCTCTAACTCACACCACCGTTCTCAAATGATCACAACATCACTGGTTAGTTGACCGAGGCAACATTTACCATAGATGACAAGAAGATAAACTTGAGTTAATAGGGTACTGTTTGATAACCTACCCCAATTCGGAAATTAAATGTTTAGAAAATAAGTTGCTAATTTAGTTTATTGTTATTCATATCCTATTCTTTTCCTTCTCAAACCCTACCTTGATCAATGGTCTTACGAACATCAATGCCCACTGAATCTTACAGCGAAAAAGCTTAACATAGCCCAAGATTCTGTGATATAGCCCAAGAGCTGTTGAACTACACTTGCCAGGTTAGCTTTCAGATGAAATTATTGTATGATGATCAAGGCAAGATGTGATCTATTCTACAAACTCTTTACCATAAATCTTAAAATGCTTGCAAATAAAGGTAACCCACCCTCATTTGAATAGTTATTCATCATGGAAACAGTTTATTGCCATCTCAAAGGCCTTTATTAGTCCTGCTCACTATACGCCGTGCATATCAGCTGATGGCCGCTTTTCAGCAAATCAATTGTTGATTTTATTTAATCGTCTGAACCTAGTCTGAGTTCACAAAGGTCAGCTTCATGTCATGATAAATAAAGGTGGTGCTGGAGGCATTCTAGCGAAGGAATCGCTGCAGAGCACGAGTGTTGTATGACAGCATTGACAAGCCCACCCATCCCTACACCTGTTCCATCCCCCTGACCCCCCCATCCCCAACCTCCTACCCCCAATCCCCCCCCCCCCCCATCCCATCCCCAGGCGATCACACCTGACAGCACAGGGCAGGGAAGGGGATAGGCCACGTTGCAGAGCCAAGATAATGCCCCCCCGCTCCTGCCCGCCCACTCCCCCCACTCCTGGCATCTACAGTTACAGACCCCCCCCCACACACACCCCCCCTCCCCCACCCAACCACCCCATCATCCACACACAGCGGTGTTGTGCTGCTGATGAACTTGGCTCTCTGTGTGTGAGCAGGACTAATGGCTTGTCAGGGCTGCTCTCTCCCAGCCATACATCAGCCGTCAGCGTCGGAGCGCTGGCTGGGAGGACTGTTGACGCCCCGTCTCGCTGAAATCTAGGCCAACTGTCAGCTAGCGCCGCCATCACCGCCGCCGCCGCCGTACACCCCCCCCTCCCCCCCCTCCCCCCCTTCAGATAGATAAGACACAGATAGAGTGCCTGGTGCGGCAGTCAGCGGCCGAGTGATTGTGTGGTTGTGAAGTAGACGGAGAAAAAAAAAAAGAGATTAAAGGAGATGGAAAAAAAGGGCCGTGCTGGAGGAGCAGGGAATTAAGAGAGAACATTACAGTAGCAGCCGTACTTTTTTTTGCTTCAGGGAACGTTTGCTGCTTGGAGGACCTGGTGCGATTCGAAAAAAGGGGGAAAAATAAATAAGAGGTGCTCTTAAGGAAACAAGGGGGAAAAAAGGGAGACAAGATTCAGACCGTGGCAGAAGGCAACGTGGAACAAATAGCTACACGATCCCAGAGAGGCAAGGCCAGAAAGGCTCACTAAACTCATTGTTAATGCGCTATGATACAATGGTGGCACCTCCGGCATTTATTGATTGCGCTCTTAGCCATTGCCAGGAGAGGATCCCTATTATTCTTCTCAATGCTTTCCTCCCTGTCCCACAGAGCTTAATGGCACTTCTTCTAAATCCCATTAGCAGGTATAGGTTAGGGAGGACTGATTCTTCTGAAGGCCCATAAAGGCCTTTGAGATAGCAATAAACTGTTTCCATGAGGAATAACTATTCAAATGAGGGTGTGTTTCGTGAGAGTGTTTTACACTCCAATGACACAAATACAACAAATCAAACACTTGGCAGCAAATGGGAACCCTTGTTGACATGATAAATCAGTGGCTAGTTCAACATAGTTGTAACGTTACACACATTAAGACCGCTTCGATCCCGAAGCCGTATGTTAAAAAATACATTCACACATCCAAGCGCCTAGTGACTGGACTGTAACCAGTAAACCCTGGCACCACAGCAGGTTTCCTACATCCTTCATGCACTAGACCAGAGCATCTTTTCATATCCAGCGGTTTTTATTTATTTTGCTCAATCTTACAGAATAGATTAAAAAGACAGTTGCTCTTGGTAGTTGTTTTTCCTTCCACTACCTTATTGCTTTGTTGCTTCCTTGATGGGGCCTTCAGCTATTTTCAGCCAGAGAGTCTCGAGCGTCTTTCAAGCCAAACAATCTTTCATGATGCGACCCGAGAGTCTCCTACCGAGCGGGCCTGCCTACATGGGGTTGCAGCGTACGGACTAAGTACTGTGACCGCTGGCAGCAAATAGGACGTCCTTTAACAACAAAACTTTCACATTTCTCATTAGTTGGGAGGATTATGACGTAACAAACATGTTTTTCCGGGAGAGAAGCGTGCTTCCACCAGGACTAAATGTATAATTTGATATTGGTTTCTATATTGGATATATGATGTAACCCTGTTGAAACAGGGTTTCATACCTAATGCCCAGGTTCCCCGGCTTGCCTCCATTGGGTAAGCGCTGGCAACCACTTTTGCGGTGGATTAGTCGGACGTTTTGATCACCTTCAACCTTCACGGGACGCTGGCTCAGGATTCATCAAGTGTTTAAAGCGTTTAATTCAAGGTCTTTCTCTCCACTGATTCATATAATTGAAAAGACAGAAAGAAAGCGCGTGGAACCAAACCCCTCCTTTGTCCGTTGCATCCCGAGGGATTTCAAATGTAATCCGTGTTGCGTTTACCGTTGCTTGGGCCACTTTTGGGTAAACATGTATGCGTGTCTTTTATTTAGCCTTTAGCGAGATTTGATCTATTTATCTGCATAACATTTCATCATAATATAGAATTGATTGTTGCAATCTTCAACCAATAAACCGTGGCGTATAGCATTACTTGTTTTTTTTTCTCTCCTCAAGTAAAGTGTCATGTGCATTGTTCTAAAATCATGATGTTACTCAACTGGCCAACATGGCTGAATAACTGATAAACCTGAACTCAACCATCTACTAAAACAAACAACAGACACACAGCCCACACCATACCAAAACATCTACCCACACACACACACACACCAGAAGCTTCTGGGGGAGAGGGGGGGGGGCATTACTGCAGAGTGCAGACACAGCACAGACCAGCACACAGACCAGCCTGGTGTGTAGATGGATGTACATGACAGCACTGTGCGAGAACAGAGGGAACTCAATGTGACGAAGGGGGCCCGGTACACACGGAGGAGTTGGAAGTCGAGTCCCTGCCAGTCTTTGCTTGTTTTCTCCCCAGAGTAGGACGTGTAAGGACAAATCACAGTCCCCGCTTGCTCGGTGTCCTAGCAAACAGGACGCACGCTGGTAGGTGGCTACACAACAGATGCACACACACATGCACTTGAATGCGCCGATACGTACACAAAAGGACACGCATTTTAATAAGAACACACGGTCTAGTCTTTTTCCTAGCTTCACTCATAAGGATGTGCGTCTCTCCTTTAAAGCATGGCTTGATACGCATCTTGATACATGGGCTGCGATAAGATACAACAACGGTACTTAGTGTTTGAGAATTCGGTGCAATTCGATTTAAAAGTAGCTAGAGTTACAGATCAATGAGATGCATTTTGGAAGGCAGAGGAGTTGCAGTTTGGAAGGTAGAAACTAGAAAAATACACTTAATTCCAACAAAATGCAAGTGAATCAGCGATTAACGTTTTAATCATTTTTCTTACTCTTTCATACATGTAGTTACTGTTATGGATCAGTTGGGGTCGCAGCAACCACTGCATTCACTTCTTAAACATTTAGACCAATGAATCATTATATTATATATACATGCCCTATTAACTCAGAACATTTTCCATACCTTGCACAGAAAAATTCCTAATATGTCTGTATTTGGAGTGTGTGTGTGTGTGTGTGTGTGTGTAGACATCCATAGTGCAGTGCTGTATTCTGGAGAAATATATGACTAAGGGACCGAAATCTTTTGTGAGCCAGGCCTAACTTCCACCCACGCATACACACACTCACACACACACTCACACACAAACATTTCTCTGACGAAAAGACATACACAAGTCTTTGAAATTTTTCTGCCAGATCCGCGAACTTGACCCGGATTTCCGACTCGGGCTAAAAAGGCCTCCTTAATTCCCTGCACCTGCCTCTCGACATTATCCTTACAATCCTTAGCCTTTAGCGAGATTTGATCTATTTATCTGCATAACATTTCATCATAATATAGAATTGATTGTTGCAATCTTCAACCAATAAACCGTGGCGTATAGCATTACTTGTTTTTTTTTCTCTCCTCAAGTAAAGTGTCATGTGCATTGTTCTAAAATCATGATGTTACTCAACTGGCCAACATGGCTGAATAACTGATAAACCTGAACTCAACCATCTACTAAAACAAACAACAGACACACAGCCCACACCATACCAAAACATCTACCCACACACACACACAGACAATATGTCTGTATTTGGAGTGTGTGTGTGTGTGTGTGTGTGTGTAGACATCCATAGTGCAGTGCTGTATTCTGGAGAAATATATGACTAAGGGACCGAAATCTTTTGTGAGCCAGGCCTAACTTCCACCCACGCATACACACACTCACACACACACTCACACACAAACATTTCTCTGACGAAAAGACATACACAAGTCTTTGAAATCCTGAAAAGCACCTCGGGGGCTTTGGAACAGCCCAGGGATACCATGGACCCTAGGAAGCAGAGATAGGGTGAAGAAGAAGGCAATAAAAGAGGAGGAAGGAGAGAGGGGAGATGGAGTTGCCATCTCACAGTATATGGCTTGAACATCGGGACGTCACATCACAATGACCGTCTCCATTTTGGAAGTGTAGGAGTGTGAGAAAGAGGTACTGAACCCCCAACTCACATGCGGGACGGGACGTAACCAAGGAGTCAGTTGGTCAAAAGCAGGAGTCGGCTCAGAGAGTTGAAGGTTGCAAAAATGGTGCCGGTTTATTTACAGTGCAAAAAAGTACAAAAAGTCACATGAAAGAATACAGCCTCTCGGTAAGCTGTTGCATATCAAAAGCCCAACCTTTTTCCCACACAATGTCTCCCCATTAAATAGGCCTACCAATCAGGGCCGATTGGGAGAAACCACTGGGATAGGTGACACATCAATATAACATGATCAATCAAACACCACTGAACAATAGCCCCAACACTATATGATCATCGAACGATGCATACGAATATATATACACACACACACAATCTTTGCTAAATAAATCACACCAACCATAACGACACTCAGAAGTACAGACGCAACCTCACCACCCCCGCCATTAGCAAACCAAATGAACTGTCCCGGAACATAAAATAAAGCCCTGGTTCCCATGCGGCACGCGTTCCCCATGGACCAGTTTGCCGGACGGACAGGAAGAAGGGTAGTTGACAAACAAATCTATGTCTGAATTGTCTAGCATGTTGTAAATAAATGGAGTGTATTAAACTGTGGTGTGTGGTTGTTTGTAGTGTGGTGCTATGTGTGTATGCAAAGGTAAACGGCTAAATGGTAGCGTCTGGGGAAATGCGACCCTGGCTTTTCACAAGGAGCATTGGAATGATAGTTATTGTGTTGGTAGAAATGTTTTTTTGTCAATATTTACGAATTAATGGTGAAGTAATTTGACTTTATGGGAAGACATTATTGTGTTTACAACTGCCACGGCGTTTCTCAAGCAAAACAGCGACATTAGCATAGGTTACAGTATATTTACATTAAATCAGGGTTTAACAGTACTACAATTATATTCTACCAGTCTTTTTAAGAGGTGTATTAGGAGTTTTGGTAACAAAAATTCCATGGTGCATTCTGATGCACTAGCTCTATAGCCTGTTTTCGTAGCACAAAACATGTTCCAATCATTTTAGAGTTTTTCCCCTCTATAAAATGGCCCTGGTTACCTAAATGGAGTAAAGGTTCCTCATCCCTAATCCGATTTGAACTGAATACACTCTAGTCAAAGTGCAGGAGTCCTAGTCATTAGCAATTTAAGAGTGCTTCTCCCGGTTTGAGAACTGCCTGTCGGCTCCCATTGAGTGTTGAAGAGGTTTTTGGAGACCAGCAAATGAGTGGGCTGCACTGAACTGTCCTCAGTTAAAGGTTGTGTTTGGACTTTGTATGAAAGGTGTGCGACTGGTATTGAATTCTAAACAATTATTAAATAGAGATATCTTAGAGATTACATTTTTAAGCAAATATTTGCTCAAATCTGTGTCGTTTCGACACAAAGCATTGCAAAAGATGGAGGCCTTTCACACTTTAGTAATGTATCTCCATGCTGCTACATTAGCATTAGCATATAGAAATAATCCTGCAAGATAAATTCTTACGGACAATTATATTCCCCGGTTCCTAAGAATTAGATGACATCGTACGTCCAAGAAGCCCGCTTCCTGCCCCAAGTCAAATAGCCCCATGAGAGAGAAAGAGAGTGACGTAGAGCTAAAGGGAGAAATAGAGAGGGAAAAAGAGAAAGAGAGAGAGAGAAAGACACAGGGGGGGGATTCAACAAATGTGCGTATCGGAGAGCTGGAACGCCGCGTCTGGCTGACAGACAAATAGAAAACCTAACAGAGGGAGGAATCAATCATTGAGGCGGCAAGACGAACAATGCATCACAGATTTTTACTTGGGCGAGGAAGGGAACTGGAAAATAAATCAGAGAGAGCATGGGGGGAGGTAGAGCGCGTGAGAGAGACAGACAGACAGACAGACAGACAGACAGACAGACAGACAGACAGACAGACAGACAGACAGACAGACAGACAGACAGACAGACAGACAGACAGACAGACAGACAGACAGACAGACAGACAGACAGACAGACAGACAGACAGACAGACAGACAGACAGACAGACAGACAGACAGACAGACAGACAGACAGACAGACAGACAGACAGACAGACAGACAGAGAGAGAGAGAGAGAGAGAGAGAGAGAGAGAGAGAGAGAGAGAGAGAGAGAGAGAGAGAGAGAGAGAGAGAGAGAGAGATGTCCCCGCCAGCTGTTTCATCTGTGATAATGTCCCCGGCACTGTAGCTGCAGCGTGATGAATGTCTTAAGGCTGAATTAACCAGCACACATCGCGGCTGATGAACCAATCTGAACGCAGCGGAAGCGCTAACAAAAAGAGAGTGGGTGGCGGTGGCGGCGACGCAGACAAGCAGCCCCTGCTTACGGCGGGATGGCGCTCATTACCTGTGTTTGTCTTGGAAACAAGAGCAATTTGCATCCAGCCGGGGCCTGCTCAACAACAGCAACAAAATGACAAACAACTTGAACCGGAAAGATGGGACTTCATTCTCTGAGCAGTAACTGAATGTTGAGTGTTGTGTTGGTTTGGAGCGCACACTGACACTGGAACTATAGGAAAGTGGGCCTTTTGATGGAAGTAGAAGGGTGAATGAACATGGGGTCAGTGTAGGAAAATGTTGGTTGTAATGCGATTTTATTCCGTCGTGCAAAAGTGGCCCAGCACGTTGGCCAATGGGTGGTTAGAACGCTGCCGACTGCATATAAGTGGGTGGAGAACCACGTTTTGATATTTCTGGTTGAAACGCCGCCAGAGTCGACCAATTAAACGTCATCACACCACACCTCCCACTCTTAAACTAAAGCTCGCAAAGGACTTGCCATGGAATGGCTAACACGTTGTGTCACTTTTCCACAAGCCAATTATATCACATGCCTCCCACATTTGCCTACATTGACCAGCACTCATTAACTCTTTTATCAGAAAATACTTGAGCTTAGTGGCTCTAAATGCCACTAAGCTATGAGGCTGATTGTGTCTTTAGATGTTGTTCCGGCTCTTCCGATTTCCGCATGTTGATAAATTTCATAAAATCCGCAGTTCCCTACAACACGATCGACACAGCGACGTCCCCGTTTGCCCCGCATTCTGCCAGGCGCCTCCTGGAAGTTATTAAATGTGAATTTGTCCATCCGGCGTTCCCTCCCTTTAATTCCATTAACGAGCGTGGCTGTCTTCTTCGCGTCTCATTACCTCGGTTCAATGGCTGATGAAGATGAATGGAGACCGGTGCTAGCACACCGTTCTAGTCGCTCAGAGTCTGCTCGTGCCTCCAGCAGAGAGCTGTCTGCCAAGGTAAACACAAACACTCTCTGCAACACCACGTCTGTCTGCCAGCCACTGCTCGCAGATCCAGTTCTGTCGGAAGAGGCAAACGGTGGAAAAGGACACCGCTCTGTAATTTCATTGACACGGCTGGTGAATTTCCACACTCTTTATTTTGTGGTATTTTCGCAGACTTCCTGAAAGACACAAGCCAGAGCGACGGCATTCTTCTCCCGCTCCCTAGAAAACGACAGATTGGTGCAGACAGCCATTGTTGTCCAAACCACATCAGAAGAAGTCCAAGAGCCTTTCTTCATCCATAATATGATTGCTGCTGTATTGGGCCAATAGCCAGTCAGCTTTTGTGTGTAGGGAACGTACGCCGCACACACACACAGGAGTGCCTTACTTCCTCTCCCACTCACGGTATAGCTTAACCTATACATAGACCTATACATAGACACACAAAAGGCTGAAGCTAGGAGTCAGCGTAGTTCAAGTGGAGAATGGTCGACACTGACTACAATAGTTACAAACAAAAAGACAAACGCAGTCATGTCATGTATTCTGCCAGATCCGCGAACTTGACCCGGATTTCCGACTCGGGCTAAAAAGGCCTCCTTAATTCCCTGCACCTGCCTCTCGACATTATCCTTACAAACCCCTATGGCCCACGCTGCTGGCCTTGCAATACGCTTCCACAGCCGCTTTGACCCCTTTTACCAAGCGCTGAGACCCGGGCAGCACAAGAGAGGGTATCCATGCGCACCTGTGTGTGCGAGTGTGAGTGTGAGTGTGTGTGTAGGTAAGCATGTGTGCGCGGGCATGTGTTTTAGTCTGAGTCTGCGTACGTACATACGTGTGTGTGTGTGTGTGTGTGTGTGTGTGTGTGTGTGTGTGTGTGTGTGTGTGTGTGTGTGTGTGTGTGTGTGTGTGTGTGTGTGTGTGTGTGTGTGTGTGTCAGCATGTGTAGGGTACATGTAATAGCCGCACCATAAAGAAGCTGGATGAACGCGGGAGCCATGCATCACCGTGGCGCGCTACAGCGTGCAGCAGGCTTTGCACATTGTTAGGGCCTCCACAGCCCGTGTTCCAACAGCGGTAGGAGGTGCATTATTTATGTCTCCACGCTCCTCCTGGTGCTCTGTATCCAAGATGAATGTGGAGGAAGAAGAAATGATCGGCTGTGACTGGCAGGGGTGATGGGGCTGAGGGAGGGAATAAAAATCTATCCTGGCCCCGCCGCGGTTTTTCCCTTCTCCTTCTCCATAGTTCTCCATCACAAGTATGGATACGTACACACACAGTCATGTAGATGGATTCCGACGCACGTTCAGACTCACAGGCCATGAATGCAAGAGAGAGAGAGAGAGAGAGAGAGAGAGAGAGAGAGAGAGAGAGAGAGAGAGAGATGTGCATAACAAACAGGAAGGAATTATGCACACAGTTATACACAAGCCTGCACACACACACACACACACACACACACACACACACACACACACACACACACACACACACACACACACACACACACACACACACACACACACACACACACACACACACACACACACACACGTCTCCGAGTCTATTTGAAGGTGACATGAGGGAGGAGTTGAATGTGTTTCAACTCCTCCCTCAGAGAAGACCTGTTTGTGTCTCATAAGATGCACTAAGGGCCCCCAGCCCCCGGGCTGAAGCAGGAGCCGGGGCCCCGCACCGCTCAGCTGTTTTCATCATGACAGGCTGACCCGTCGTCACCGGCGACCCACAGCATGGCAGCCATTTGAAATATTTTTGCATAGGAAGAGCAAACGACACGAAACACCTCTGCGGTGTGGCTGTTGTCAAAACGAGAAGCCATTAAAACAGAGTGAGGGGGGGGGGGGGGGGGGAAGTTGTCGGTTGTGTTGTTTTTTGATGTTTTTACCACGGCCAAGATTGCGGTTGTATATTCAGTTGGGTTTGGAGATGAATAACGTTTCCCATGTGAAGCTTTGACAGGTGCTGGGAAGCTAAAATGGTATGGCAGTGTTGAACATTAAAAAATGCGTTGACACAGATTATATTGGATGTGTCTTGCTTTAGCAAACTGTCACCAGGTTTGGTTTCCCAGGGGGGAAGGAAAACATATAAACAAGTCCATTGCTTTAAGGCAGAAAACCAGTGGAAATGAAGTTATTTCTTGGTGATCATCTGCACTAACCCTGTATTTAAAAAACAATCTAATTGTATGTTTGCAACCCATTTGATCTACTGCTGCAATAAAGCTTTGAAGCACCAACTAACATCTAACTAAAGCAGGGTTCTGGAGTTCAGGTGACTGTTGAATGTTACCCGTACAACCTTTAAATGGGATCCGGCATAAACTGCCGTTGAGCACAGCGGTACAATACCTAGGCTGTCATTATATTGGATATTAAAAAAAAACATCATGAGAACCACTACTCACAGTGAAACCATTCTTGGTGCTCTGGAAACTTTTTGGACTGAGCAGAACAGTACCCGTTTTGTTCAGTTAACACTTCAGTTTAACAGCTCAAGCCTTAAACCCTTATTTTATCGCGAGTTAATTCAGGCCAATTTTTCCTACGTCCCGTGACCTGTGCCAGTGCGCTGCCAATCCGAAAAATAACAAACGACTTGATTGCCGCAGTCCATTCCATTCAATTTCGACAGTTGTTCCTTCTAATACCACCATTGGCATATGTACTTGAGAAAGAACATGCAGTGTCTATATAAACAACTACTGTTCTGTCCCCAGCTGGTATTTTTCATGTTCTGCAAAGTTCTATTTTAGGCCCACGTTTATTTTCATTCTACACTCTTATTTAACATAATTCTTGGGAATAATGTGTCCTTTCATTGCAATGCATGCAAGACTTTCCCTGATATCTGGGGACCTGGCCTACCTGCTGTTTTAAGTACTAGACGGATGGAAGAGAACTTCCTCTAATTGAACCAAGGCCAGAATCCAAGAAATATGTCCTCACGAATGTCTTAAAGAGAATGGGTCCTTTGGATGGGTGACATTTGACCAAGGACCTTGAACTTCATATTAATGAAGTCATGTTTACTGCCACGGAAATTAAATCAGTGTTCCCGGATTCATACCTTTGTGGCCACTTTTTTGTCACCAAGGCCCCTCAGCATTTGAATGCTCGGCTTAATCGAATGCACTTTAGCATACTCTGCCAGTCAAGGCCCTCAAGCAAACAATGTTCCTAAAAGGTGCTACATAAATCAAGTTAATAATATCCCTGTTATATTGTAACACAGCCAGAAATCAGAACCCATTGTGAAGTGTTCCGCCGCTCGTAAAATATACAAGGACTCCAGCACTCAGCGGTAGTAAGGCATAAAGCGGTGGCATTTTGATGAGGCAGAAAGCAAATGCACAACTGAAGAAAAGGTGCTTATCATAAAGGCTGACGGTTGCTCTGGGATTATGGCTGCCCAACGATGACTGTTGCCCCTATTAACGCCGTGGAACAGCTCTGGCTGGTTCCCATGCTGTCAACTGCCTGGTGGCACAATGAAGTGAGGGGGGAAATGGGCCAGGGCCGAGGAGCTGGACACAACAGAGGGAATGAAAGCAAGAAAACAAACTAGTCTCCCCTGGCCAGCGCATCTAGTCGGTGCAACAGCGGTGATATGTTTTTACGCGTTAAGCTTAAAAAAAGGGACAAATCTCGAAACTGAAGTGAGAGACAACCCGTGGATCAGACCACATTTAGACCGGGTTAACAATCTTAAGCAAACTTGAATGGCAGTAGCATATGAATCCTCATTCTCTCATACGTAACTATTGTTGCTTCTTCTTTGTTTGTTCACGGCTACGCCGAAGGTTAGAAACATAAGCAACAAAAGGGACATTCGTCCACAGAGTTTCAGGTGTGTGCGAAAGTCAAGCCTCATGCCCACAGGTGAACTTAGCAGCTGCGGTGGCGAGAGTGCTGCTCCCCAAACAGACGGCCAGAGAGGGATTTACGGGCCGCACGGGAGCAGCTCCGTCGGCCCGACTGTGTAATTCACACTCGAGGTGCAACAGCCAGTGTTTCTCCCACAGGGAGAAGGTTCCACATTTCATCGGCTGAGCACTCAAGGGCAGGAGGGGGTGTTTCATGGGGGACTTTGCTTTTAACAGAGAAAAACAAGAGGGATCGAGAGAAATAGAAAGAGAGAACAAGAGAGAGAGCAAGAGAGAGAGAGAACGAGAGCGAGAGAACAAGAGGAGAGAGAGAAAGAATGAGAGAGAGAACAAGAGAGAGACAGAGCGAGAGTGAGAGAGAGAGAACGAGAGAGAGAGCAAGAGGTAGAGAGAGGGAGAGTGAAAGAGAGAGAGAGAGAACAAGAGAGAGAGAGAGACAGAGCGAGAGAGAGAGGACGAGAGAGAGAGAGAGAGAGTGAAAGAGAGAGAGAGCGAAAGAGAGAGAGAGCAAAAGAGAGAGCGAAAGAGAGCGAAAGAGAGTTGGGGGACGTAGAAATACTGGGAAATACTGCCGAGGTTTTGCTGCGAGCAGAGTAAAAAAAAACAATAATCAAGTCTCGAACACTTGTGACCCCTGGACATTTAAAAGGCTGGAGTTGCTTCAACAGTATGAGCAGTATCGAAGCGAATAAAGAATGTGCTAAAAACTATCCTGGATGTACTATGGAAACCATTCTCCCTTTTCCTTTAATTTCTCTCCAGCTCCCCATCATAATAATAAATCCCTTCCATGAGAACCATGGGGTTTGCGCATTCATAGCATTCTCCCATTCTTGGGAAACGCCTATAGTATGAAGTGTTTATGTAACACCGTGGCCTTTATACCGCCCTCCCGCCCTCTCTGTATGTCATTATTATTCATCCAGCGCCTCCGAATAAATGCATCTGAGCATGGTTCAGGGCATCAATTATTCTCTGGATCGTATTTGAATTGAAAACTTAGTCATGCATTTATTCTCTTAAAAAACGCCATATAAAAATCTCGGGCACTCAAAGAGATTAAACTTTGACATCTTAAGTAACACGCACATATAGCCTGCAGGGCAGTACATATACCTGTCGACTGATCGGCAGCATGTAACCCAGTTATCATGCGTATTTGTCCCACTGAAACATTCTTGGAGGAATTCCAGGTGCGTGGAGTTTTTGGATGGAGACAGACATGCGCCCACACAGCCATCCCTCACCCTGGCCCGTCTCCTTCTGCCGTCACAGCCGCTCCATTGTGTGCACAGATAGCGGGGAACGGAAATCCCAATCCATTTTGCTTTTATCCAAAGTGTCTTACAATACACTCTTAGCATGTGGCCCCAGTGGAAATCAAAAGCCTAACCCTGGCAGTGGTAATACTATATGCTCTACCAACTGAGCCACCACTGAGCGGATTAGCGACCCACAGAGCCATGGTGGAACACAGCACCACCAAAAGATCCCCCACGGTGGTGAACAGCAGGTCGTAGGCTAGGGGGTCACCGACCCCCCACCCCCAAAGCGGACCTTTGTTTTAACCATCCCCGTAGAAAAACAAACACCCCTAACAAAGCCCCTCTATAGTGCTGTAATTATGTTGCCTGTAAGTGTGCTTGATGTGCTGTGTTGTGCCACCCTCAGAGGGAGGAGGTGAGATGTGTGATGAAAACAAATCGTGTCACACATCTGAATTTTTAATCAGTAGGCACAGCAGGACAGGGCAGAGAGTCACACACACACACACACACACACACACACACACACACACACACACACACACACACACACACACACACACACACACACACACACACACACACACACACACACACACACACACACAGCTGCTTGGGGCTGACGGTGACCACACGCACATAAATACTCACACACACTTTCACATGAACGCCAACACACACCCACACAGCACATATTTCAAGCATTGGTGTACGTATTGTGTACACACTGTATTCATCATGAAGGGCAGGATATTGAAGTGACTAGAGGGATCAGGTACAAAACTGAAAGGAACTGGGTTCAATCCCATCGTACATGCTCCTTAAGGACATGCATCTGATTAAATGTAGGTCAATTTGGAATAACTAGTAGAAAGATACATCTTAATCTCTTAAACATGCAGTTTATGTACAGAAGTAGCCTACATTTAATGATTGTCAAAGCTAATGGACACCTTTGAGTTCATAGGTGGAGCAGTTGCGTCTCTTTTGTAGCAATTGCAGGAAGGAAATAAACCAATTCTCTCTTCCCACTTTTCAGTTTTAGTGAAAAAAGTTGGTGTCATGGTGAAGACCCACATCTCTGTTGATCCTGAAACATCTTGAAATGATCCCAGTGTTCTACTGATTGTTTGGGAAAAAGTCTGTCAGGCTTATGGGCCTTTCTGTCTCCGTGTGTTTGTTTGTTTGCCAGTCTGCCTCCATCCCTATGGCTTATCTTGTCCTTGTCCATCTCCAGCCCCCGCACCCCCTCGTCTTTCTGCCAGGTTCTCTGTGTTCTCGATGGACGCCATCTTTGCCACATACACCACACACACACACACACACACACACACACACACACACACACACACACACACACACAACAGAGCCTCTTGGGGAAACAAACAGCGTCTCTTTTCTGTGGGTCCGCTCCTCCTCTTCGTTTCGAGGTGCATCCATCCACAAAGCAAATAGTGTCATGTGCCACCGCAACAAACAGCCAGCTCACTCTCCTCCTCCCCTCTCACATTCTCCCCCCCTTTTATCTCACAGTCATGTAACCGCTGCCTTCAGCTACCATAACAATTACCCCCGGCCACTCACACCACATTCTTACACTCTCAGAGGCCATGCCTAGCGAACGGTGAATCGCTTAAGACCAATTATAGACTGAAAGAGAGCGAGTCAAGAGCGTCTTTCCTCATTCGAAAAGACAAGCGGCTTGCCGTGCGGGAACCATATATTTTCTTTATGGATGGCTGGGCTTCAAAACGACCTCTACCTTGACGCCCCGAGGCTAAAAAAGTGAAAAAAAAGGGTTAAATTACTTTGCTTAATCCAATCACTATTAGGGAGGGGATTGTGTAACTCAGAGCTCATGGGGCACGTTTTCCCTCTGATTGACGACAATCCTTTCAATTAAGGGCAGATTAACACCTAAGGGCATTCAAAGAGGTGATTTAATTAACCTCAACACATTAGCGTGAGAACATTGCCTTTTGTTTCCCTGCGACTCAACAAGAGCCACCGCCATGTTCAGGAGTATTTGTAGCGCGCTGATTGCGGCGTCCGTCCTCTGCGTTCTCCCATTGTGCCGTTGTCGTCCACAATTAGGGACTTGATCGCGCTGCTCAGTCGCTTACGAGAATAACGCAAACGCAGTCCAATTAGGCGGTGGCAAACAATTGCCTGTTAAATGAGTCGTAACTTATGGGTGTAATGTGACAGTCCTCTCCAGAAAAGACCTTTCGCCATTTTCTGGCCATCCCTAAAGCTACACTTTCTACTGTGGAGTGTGGACCAGCCTTCTGGTGTGCTATTGAACCATGAGGAGCCAGGTAAACCTTGCTTATCTCACAGGCATTATTCAGCTCTGCTTTGATGCTTGTGAGGGAATTATATTCTAGTAGGATGATTAATATATCTCAACGAAACAGGTACCCTTTAACCTAAAATGCCCAACACATCAAGTTTTTTTGTGTGTTTTTTCCGAAGCATTGCTTAGCCTATGCTACATCTACAATAAATACATTAATCTAGTATTCAGCCTCAAACTCTAAACGGCTTATCTGCTAATAAATATGTATTTCAGTCTCAAGCATGTCAGGCAGGAAAAAAATCGGGCAAAGCCATTTTTTCTTTTATATAACTTCAATATCATGAAAGGTGATCAGAATTTCGAATGAGACATTGATCTAAATCAGAGCAGGGCTCCGGGCTCTCTTCTACAGGGAGGCCCCTGGGGTCCACATCCACAGCACTGCATCGATCAGGCCGGTGACAGCTTCCCAGTGAGAGCACATGGAAACGCCACATCATTAAAAAAGAAAGAAAAAAGGGAAGGCTGCTGCTATTTATTTGCACGCACTCACTAGTTTTGAGATTCGGTTAATCTACACGCTGTGCGTTTGTAAACCCCCGGCCAAGGATGGAGAAGGATTTTCCGACGGCGGGCATTTATTTTAATTACTGCTCGAAAAAGATTCATTGAGGTAACGGAAGGGGAAGTGGGTCTACCGGCTGGGAAAAAGGCAGAAATCCGCCAGGCGTTATCTTATATAGCCTAGCGACGATGGGTTCGGAGGCAGATGAATTATGCTACCTGTCATGCATGGATAGTTTTCATGGAGATTCTGAGTAGTGGGGGCAGGTGGGAAGATTGCAGCTTGACAGTAATGGCGCCAGTTTCTTCAGAAAGTCGAGGTGAGATGTATAACGTCTGTAGGGCTGACGATGTCGTCCCTGGCCTGTATTTCTTAAACCCCTACAAGGAATATCTCGGGAATGAAGATGAATGCAATTCCCTCGGGCCCGCACTTTTTACTGAACAAGATGTTTTGACTCTCCCGTTCGGTAGCGTGTGAGTTTCGGTTATTTATGGGAACATATGCATCGCGTTATGCTCTGCAACTACTCGCAAAACACAATTGACACTGAATGTAAATATGGAGAAAATCTCTCAGCGTGTCTTATCCCATTAAGGCTGTAAACGGCGTAAAAGTTGCATATTATCTCTTGCATGATTGGATAAGGGTGGTTGCTATAAATTATGTTCCAGAGTGTTTTTTGGCCTAGTATTTAACACACGGTTTGCAGGCGGGGGCGGTAATTGTTAGACCCATTTTGCTGAGTCAACAAAGCTTGCTAGTGTGAATCTAAGGCATTCGTGGCAGAATTCTTTACAATCCCAGGGCAGGCCGCAAGGCTAATTTGATACAGAATGAACCAGTCCTCCAGCACATCATTACATTGGAGAAGTCTTAGGGGAGAGGGTGTGTGAGGGTATTAACCCATATACACTCCCATTAGTATGCCAGAAGAGCAGTGATCTGGATCTGAACAGAATCCGGATACATTCCAGGAGATTGTTTCACGATACGGAAAGCCCGGAAAACTCGATTTTATTCACCTTTAAATAAGTTTATAATCCTCTGCAGTCCTCTGTATAGCTCTATTGGCTAGAGCATTGCATTACCACGGCCAGGGGGTATATCGCTCCTACTTGGGCCAGCCATGCTATGAATGCATGCATTCATGGTGTGTGAATGCTTCCACAAATGGTATACATCTATATACCTGTCCAGGTCTAATGTGGAACATCTAATAGATATTTTTGATCAACTTAAATTCAATCAGTTCTGCCACAGCTTCTCCATGTAACCGTGGCATGCTTGTCTGCCACCGACTGATTGAGTAACGTATGAAGCCATTATGGGTTGTTTAACAAGGTCTTTCTTAAACCACTGCACACGCCGACTCTGTTAATCTCCACTTCACTAGCGCATGATTAGCATAACGACAAGCAATGATTTGTGCGTCAATGCATAAAGAAAGCCACTCCTGGCCGCCGGCGACAAAACGGCAGTAAAAGTGCTTTATTTCGACTGCACTTTCTCAAGTGTAGTGCGACGTACGAGATATTTATGACGGTGACAGGATGTGAGCGTTGGAAGGTTCGGAAGACCGTAGGCATGCCAACATGCTCCAGTGGCGGTGCCTCCGTTTATATTTTACAGATCTGCCTGCCAGAACCCCAATTCCCCTTGAAAAGCTGCTCGTGACAGCCAGAGATGAAAGAGTGGGATATGACAAAAGACACATCCAACAAGCCGGCCTCCTCAGCCTCCAGATTTGCAGGATTTGACATTCACAGTGTCAACTTTAAAAAGGTGTGTGTGTGCTCCTTCATGCTCACAACAAATGCACACCGATTTATTGGCAACTGCAAAGACATACTGCTACACTCTCTTAGAGACATACCTCTTTCTTCCCCCTTTACATCTAGTACATAGACACAATTTTAGTAACAGCATGATTCATAATAATAATATTTTTTATTATAATCAACACATTAATGTTTATTGGACATACATATGTTAGTTTTCCAATTAACAGTACAATAATGCATTTTTAACTCTCCAAAAACTCTGTTTTCCGCTGTCTATGAAATGGATATTTTTCCTCCCTTCTCAAGCTTAGGCTCTTCGGTTTAAGCTCTGCAAAGCATAATCATTCAAGTGCTCTCACTCGATATGACTGTTCAAATATGAAACACTTGTTCCATGTCACTTAGCAGCGGATGTCTCTCCGGGCTACGGACTACAGTAGCAGCAGCAGCAGCCGCTGCAGCAGCAACAGGAACAAACTGAATTGGATTCAAGGGCCAGGAGACCCAGGGAGAGAAGCACAGAGACAGACACATGGATGACTTTGGCTCAGCAAAGGGAAGAGCGGGAAAGGCAGAGCTTTGATGACACCAGACGCGAGCAGCAGCCTCGTTAGATGGCACTGGTCTTTAGTTGTGCTGGTTTTTCTGAAACATTTGAAACAGTGCTGCGAAGAAAATCTTACAGTCGGAGGTGGTTGGAGATATACATGGTGCTCTGTCCCGGTTTACCCTTCGTGAGAGAAAAAGCAATGCTGGAAAACACTGTAAGCGCAAGAGTTTACTGACCTTTGCAGTTCCGTTTTGGAGCACTAACATTAAGGATGCATATTTATGTATTCACGTGAATTGTACTGGACATTGAAATATCGATGCTGAGATTCAGATCAGCTAGGCTGTAATAAACAGTGCTGTTCAAAACTGAAAGAGTTTCAGAATACATGAATAAAATAGTTATTATCCTCGCAGGTGCATCTCTGCTGCTGTGGAATACACAAAAACATAAACAGGGTGTTTTTGGTAACCAACTGTTTCCTATTGCCTATTTTGAGGGTTTGTCAGATTAACTATATTCAGATGACAAATTGCCAGTTTGTCAGTGGGACCTTAGGACTGACCACGTTGCCATAACACGTTCAAGCAGGTCAATGCACAGACAAGGCAAGACCGTAAACTAGCCAACTAATTAGACAAATTGCAGCAAGAATTGTTTATTCACCATATGTAACACGTTTTTGATTCTGAAAAACAAAGACAAAGGGTTTTAAACGACCATACACTATTCAAAATATATATTTTAGCAAGAAAAATAAGTACCATTTCTGGAAAATTCCATTCAAGGAAATGCTCAAATTCGTCCAGCGACACTTCTGGATGGGGTATTTGACCGGCGCTTCACTGCCTTATTAAACACTCAGTCTTCACAGTGTGGTGTAGCGACGAACACTGCGAGAGACAGAGGAAGAGATGGCGGAATAAAGGGGATAAATCCTTCCTTTCTTCTGGGATAATATGCTGTTGTGCGGGGACTGGGGATGCACGTCACACCAGCTGCCAAACCGTTTCCCTGCCGTCAGCGATCTGCTGCAGGGGGGTATGGGCGGGTAGGGGCGGGGTGCCTAGTGCCGGTGCTAGGCGTTAAGGGGGGGGGGGGGGGGCGTGGACCTCTGTCTAAAGAGAGACTTCTGGCAAGCGCGGCCAAAAATAACAACAACTTGATCGCCCCTTGATCGAAGTCGCTCGCCGGATTACAAAAAGGCACCACTCTGCTAATGAAATCTGGAGAGTGGAGGGGCTACGCAACTGGCCAACGTCCAGATAGTTAGTTACAGCTCCAATTACAACCCCTGAAGCATATGCGCACACACACACACACACACACACACACACACACACACACACACACACACACACACACATACACTAACAACCGCAAGTACACAGGCATATGTATGTGTGCATACACACACACATCTCTCTCTCCACATTTAACGAGATTGACCACCAAGTCCAGAGTAGTTCTACTAGTCAGCATTTAAATAAAAATGTGATGGCATGTGCTGACAGTGAGATGAGAGAGTTGAGTTTCTCACAGCGGGGGGGGGGGGGGGGGGGGGGGGGGGGGTTGGGATGGGGGGTGATTGGCTGAGAGAGTGACTCACGGCTATTCGTTTATGCAACATAAGCACCAGCTTGTTTTATGATTCAGATTCAGAAGGTCTTCTTCACCATCTCATTCCACATCACTTGATCTGTTCGCATTAAACTGTATACGTGTCAGGGGGCCGGATCTGGACACTGACGCTAAATGAATATGACTCATTAAGGTTGAAGCGTGAGGAGGACTGTTCGGCTTCTCTGTCGAAAGGAATCTGCACTTGACTCCTATTCGATTGACGCCTTTCCCCAAGACTCAGTTTAAAGAGCTGCTGCTCACTGCCTTCTCCCCAGCTGGTTCCAATTAGACCTACTCTCCTTTAAAGAGGATTGTTAAGACATCAGATGATCGGGAAGGGGGGACGGCACACACCACACACACATACACTCACGCACGGCAGTAGGGGAACAATAACCCTGTAATTACTGCCGTACATCCAGATGAAGGCCTTGCCAGATTGTGATCTTAAGACATGCAATGACACTCCTCCCCATGCATTGCCATAGCACCAGAACATGGTGTGGTCACTGCAAAAATAGGGCCTGGGGAGGGGTGCTTAAGCCCTGACTACTTCCTTGGGGCCCGGCTGCCTGAGTTATGACGGGCCCCCTGCTCCACATCATCACGTTGCTTCTACAGAGCCCGAGGCCGGGCGAGGAAGGCTCGACTCTGCGGAAGCCGTTTGCACCGTCTTCGCTGCTTCCCCTCGTCTATATTGTAAAACGCTTCCCACCACGTCCAACGTGCTCACTCTCGGTGTCTGCTGCTGGCGCCTCAGGACACGGAGCTGGTTTGATTGCCTGATGGATGTGTTAGGATGGAGGCGGGAGCGCCGGTGGGTGGGAGGAGCGCGATGGGGGTGAAAACAGCAGGAGTTATAACTAGATACTAATGTACTCTCGTCTCCGTGACAGCTGTCTGGCGCTGAACCATAGATCCCCATTTGGATCCCGCTAGATATGCGCGGCTTCAAAATACACTGTGTGTCTTGCCCTAGCCAAAGTGATTATGACTGCGGTTTCCAATTTATGCTTGTCGATTCCTTTCCGCGAGGAAATTAGTAACACGTTCTTTGTGCTATTTTTTGGATGCCACTGAAAGCCGCCATCTTTTCCATACTGGTCCATGGCAGCTTTGTCAGCAAACACCTTGTATCATGTACTTTTTACATTAATTACAATGCCAACAGCATGTATTTACGTAATCTCAACATCCAGCAGTGTTACTAAGATGAACAACTCTAATGTGCCGTCTAAATTTGGGTGTGTCCCATCAGTGTACACATCAAGTGGAGAAGGAGAAGCATCGCATTGCCTCATCAACATACGGTAACAGCAACATTAGCATAAACAATTACCCTCTCCCAACTACAATTCCACATCGCAAAAGCACTAGGACAGTGGATAATCGGTTTTTCAGTGCTAGCTGGCCTGAAGTCAAAATTAAAAACCCGTACATACACAAGCCCTCAAACACGGACACACAGGAACAAACACAAACACAAACACACACACACACAAGGACACACACACATACACACACAAATACACACCGGGAAGAAGCTTTTTAATAATTGAACAGCAGCTGTAGCTCTCTAATCATTGCTGGAACTAACAGAGCAGAGCTTAACAGGCCCAGGGCTCAGTCCAGGATTTGAGACGAGACCCATGGCTGCCTGCTCTATTCTATTCCTTTGCTCACTTTCTCTCTCTCTCTCTCTCTCTCTCTCTCTCTCTCTCTCTCTCTCTCTCTCTCTCTCTCTCTCTCTCTCTCTCTCTCTCTCTCTCTCTCTCTCTCTCTCTCTCTCTCTCTCTCTCTCTCTCTCTCTCTCTCTCTCTCTCTCTCACTCTCTCTCTTTCATTTTTTTCCCCAAGCCTCCCAACCCCAAAAACCTCTTGCCTCCCTGTGCACCTCTGCTTGCTCCACTGTGACAATTCCCCCTCGGATGGGGGATGGAGGGAGGGGGGTTATAATGGGGGGAGAAGAGGGAGCGGGGACCAAGGAGCGCAATAATATTATGCATTACGCTCCGACTCTGCACTGATGCAATCAATGCTCCGTTTTCACAGCAGTCCTCTTGCAGGGATGCAGAGGGATGGAGAGAAGGAGGGAGGTAGGGAGGGAGGGAGGGAGGGAGGGAGGGAGGGAGGGAGGGAGGGAGGGAGGGAGAAGGACAGAGAAGGCTGAGTGGCAATACAATGCAGCAGCAGGGCGTAAGACGGACAGAGATGGACAGAGAATCAGGCAGGCCAGCAGACAGGCAGGCAGGCAGGCAGGCAGGCAGGCAGACACAGACCGCACGAGGGCCTGCTCTGGCACGGGTCTTCAGAGCGAAGTGCGATCTGGTGCCCTGTGGGATAGAAGTGATGACAGCCTGCACAACTCTGAGGGGCTGTTGACAAGCAGAAGTCACAATACTCCCTCCACCACAACCCCCCCCAAACCAACCAGCAGCACTGTTACAAGGCCGTCCGAGAGGAACAGGGCTGTCCGACTACACAAAGACCAATATTACTCTGAGAGAGAGACAAGGAGAGGGGGAGGGAGAGAGATGCAGACAGACTGTAAGTGAGCGAAACGGAAAGAGAGAGCGAGAGCGAGTGATTGAGAGGGGCCAGCGAGGGAGAGAGCAAGTGAGCCAGAGAGGGGCTGAGGGCAAAGTGAGGGAAAACTGAGACGGAGAGACAAAGCAAAGAGAGAAGAAACGAGAGAGTGATGAGCCACAGAGAGAGAGTAAACAAAAGGAGAGAGGGTGAGTGAGAGATAGGCACCCTCCACCGCTGCCGCGGTGTCACTCTGTATTCCCGCCGTGTGCTGAGCCCGGGAGACGTGTGCCCCGGCGCATTAATGCTGCCAATGTATACGTATTCCGCTGTGAACCCACGGCCGGCAATAAATCACTTCACAGGCGCCTTGCCGAACGGTGCCAGCTGCCTTATCTAATGTCAAGTGCCTCAAGGCCACAGAACAGCGCTCTCTCTCTCTCCCTATCCATCCCTCCCTCTCTATCCCTCCCTCACTCCGCGGGGGAAGGGTGAAAGGGGTGAGGCTGCGTGGACACAGACCCGGAGGGGGGGAGTCGGGGGGGGGGGGCTCGTTGCTTCGGTTAGCGTCTGGTCATATTAAAGAGGGAGAAGCGGGGTCTTCTGCACACACATGGGCCGGAGTGGGAGGAAGTGTTTTGGGTGGCGGGGGGGGGTGAAAAGAGGCGAAACGTAAATATACACACACCGTTGGTGGAACAGCGTGTAAAGGGTGATTTATAGACCTAATCTAAATGTTAAATGGTAAACAACTGCAAACCATGCACTTCAGTGTTCCACTTGACAGGATTGGTGGGCGCTGCATGCTGCCAACACTGCAGTGCGTGTATGTGTAATGTCTTTACAAAATAAAAGCCCCAGCCCCCCACCTCCCATCCCCGCACTGAAGGGAAATAACAA
The DNA here is from genome assembly GCF_902167405.1 of Gadus morhua. Taxonomy (NCBI): domain Eukaryota; kingdom Metazoa; phylum Chordata; class Actinopteri; order Gadiformes; family Gadidae; genus Gadus; species Gadus morhua. Next base: position 18,941,281 of record NC_044054.1, on the reverse strand, counting down.
GGCAGGCTTCGCATTGTCTTCTTGTCTTCTTTATCAAATGTTTGTCTTGTTTTAATGACCAGCGAAAAATACAACACGCTTCAGAAATACAACAGCTTCAGAATTTGAGAAATAATGATGTTTTCTCCCAGATTTTACTTTTTGTCGAAGCAATTATGAACACATTGATTCAAAAACGCATCCGTACTGAGCACAGTGTGACACCGAGTACAGAGCAGAGTAGGGGGGTGAACGAAAGCCGAATCTAAATCCCTAAACCAACTGGTCTTACCGTATTATTAGGTATTCACTGTGAAACGGTGGATACCTATTGTTTTGGCAGTGATTCTACTCGTACTATTGCTTTTCCTCGGTAGCAGCTCTAGCTCTGGAAGTAATGAGTCTGTCATTTGAACTACGGCCGTGAGGGCTCAGACAGCATGGAGATAGGGTGGAGGCTACATGTGTTTTGCTTGTGAAGGATATTACTACAATACGAGGGAAATAGGGGGGAGGCTTTAAGCATGTCACCAGGGTCGGCCAACCTCTGTATAAACATGGACTCAAACATGATCAGCTTTAAGCGAGAATAATAAAGCGATAGCATAGGTAATATATAGTCAATACTATTTTACTACTTAATAGTAACTAAACCTTTAGTTACTATTTTATTTTTGCATGATCATAGAAATTAGGAAGCAATGGGAAAGAGCTTTTAAATCAGACAGGATGGGGCTGGAAAGGTTGGCCTGGTTTCGATCTCCAATATCAACCACTGTAGTAGCCTTCAGAAGACATAGCGCTACTATTAATTATACGTTATGATATGCATTGTTCGAGTTGATGAGGAGACATTAAAAGGGCCAGTAGATAAGTCTACGTGGGTTTACCTTGAAGAACACACTTTTAATATCGCTAGGAAAAATGTTTTATCATTTCTCTAATCATATTCCTAAAGGTTTTCACTTCGGCCTTTACACCGTCAAGAGGCATTGAATGATTTGACATTTACTATCACCATAGTGGATGATGCTCAGCAATGTTTTAAATGGCTGTTAACAGCCTGTGAGCATTATCGCATCATTAGTGTGATTATGTGATTAGACTTGGAGAATCGTACAAGCCGAAATGATTGTACTCTTGATGATGCATTCAACCCATTACAACCCATTATAAACAGGCCCGCGCTTTTTCTCCAGAACTACTCTGACATTTTGATCCCACTTGAAATGATAAGCGTTTACCATAATAACCAGAGTGCAGAGTTCACCTCAAGGCCGATTCGTTTTTTTTCCTTTACATTAAAGCTTAGACCGTTTTTTTTCTGTAGTGTAATGAAGTGTAAAAACAGCAGCAGGTCTTTTGTGAAATCCTAATAGGCTACAATGTGGTCTCCGGGCTACATGCTGAAGGCAGACCCACTGCTCCAAGTACAGATGATACCCTGTTATAAGCTAGCTAACACTATGTGTTTGGCTGTGTGTGTGTGTGTGTGTGTGTGTGTGTGTGTGTGTGTGTGTGTGTGTGTGTGTGTGTGTGTGTGTGTGTGTGTGTGTGTGTGTGTGTGTGTGTGTGTGTGTGTGTGTGTGTGTGTGTGTGTGTGTGTGTGTGTGTGTGTGTGAATACGTACTTGCATGTAAAAATACCCACTTTTCCGCCAGCCCCGGGTTGTTGTTTGACTCCAGCGGAGAGATTGCCCTGGCATTTACATAGGGCCACCTTTAGTGTGTGTGTTTGCAGTGGCACCCTGAGGCTATGCTTATACAGTAAAAACAACAGCACGGATGGAGTCGATGGAGGGGGGGGGGGGGGGGGGGGGGGGGGGGAATGTCCAACAGGATGTGATGTCTTTCACTGTCAATGTGACACAGCCAAGTCTCAGAGCATACAGTACATGCTCACTTTGGCCGGAAATCACAACACACCTCTCCATTATTTTTACATTAAATTGAGTCAATAAACAAAGAACGGCAACATCATTTGAGGTTGAAGGTGCCAAGTGGATGCTAGGGTTCACCGTTGAGAACAGACAAATAAACCTTTTTGAGTTTATACTGCGCCATCGGACGCAACGCGACCTTCGAGTTGAAAAGAAAGAGAACTAAGAGCATGAGCCGTTCCTTTTTTAATTTATTCTTTGCTTCTATTTTTTTTATTACGTTGTACTCATTCAGAAGAGTTCCATCACGGCCATCACCGCCCATAGCTCACACTCTCATAAGAAGGGCCAACTTAATTTCGAGGCACGCTAAAATTAGACTTAATTATCGCTGTCCCATCGGCGATGCGTTAACGGCTCTGACTTCCAACGTGGGGCTACTTCGGTATTCAGCCTCGCTGAAGCACTACAGAGTAGAGAATGCGCTAAATCTTTTCTGGCCTCCGACACCATTACCCATTAATGTTGCTGAGAGAGCTTCTCCAACTCTCCCCGGTGACGCCTGCACTTTCTCCCCGAACCACTTCACCATGTATCACCACGAGGCACACAAACAGATATGGATACATGTCGTGTTGTATACCCACATTGCCGTCAGTACAACGTGTACTCGTTATGTGATATGGTGATTGGGAGCTTTGCCCTCTCTCTTTCCCCTCTTCTGCGGGAGGAGTGCTGTAAAGAGAGTGGCCCATATTGGGAACAATATTCGCTGATGTTTTTATTTGGCACAAGGGAGCACTTGGTCCATCTGGCTTTTTGGAGTAGCGCCTGCCCCACTGTACACACACACACACACACACACACACACACACACACACACACACACACACACACACACACACACACACACACACACACACACACACACACACACACACACACACACACACACACACACACACACACTTTATTCTCGCTATTCCTTCTAGCTCCTTCTCTCTCTCTCTCTCTCTCTCTCTCATCCTCCTACTCTCGGATGTGGACCTGGACAGAAACACATATCGGTGAATATCCATCGATCAGTTACTCTTACTAACTTCTGCCCGCAACAAATGTGACTTAGATCGAGGCAAAGTGTTTATTTTTACGGCAACCGGCGTATTTTACCCACTGCACCACTCTTCACCATAACACTAACTAGTGCCTCACCATTCAGAATACTGGAGAGACATCGCTTGTATCAATAAAAAATGGATGAGACAACATGATGAATGGGGCTGACTCACGCTGGGAGGAGCTTTGGCTAAATGTTTCCTTCTCAGCCGGATATACAGCCGTGTCAATGTATTTGTTTAATTCATTTTACCCGAAGAGTAGGGTGCAGATTTTCCACAATTACCGTCACCGGGTTTTCCAAAGAGGTTTACATGAAGACACAAGCTAAGTAGCACCGCGTAATGACTCTATTTGAACTACATTTCAAACTGGTGATGATTTCTTCGCCACTTTTTCCCTTTTTTTGGCCCGCAATACTAAACAGCTTGACTTTAATATAGCTAGAAGAATTCCAATTCCTTTCCCTTTTTTCTCCCCATACGGATGATTTAAAAAGCGGCTTTGATTCTTCTTCAAGTGTCAAGTGCAGCACTAGCTGAAGGAAACTCAGGCCAGGACGGGGCTCATGCATTATTTACCAGCGCGTCATGCAGACAGCATTTATGGATTCATCCTCAGCACTGAAATAAATAGCAACAATCCAATATCCACAATAACAATGTGATGAATGACAGGCCCCAAGCATTAGAGCCACACACACACACACACAGCTTAAAACACACACACACACACAAAATCATATTATGCATACCCATGTTAACCACACACAGGCATATGCACGCACACACGTATAATAATGCATACACAGACACACATACATGTTTTCATACACGCGCACACACACACACACACACACACTGTTCAGTGGATGCATTTTCCCCTTTTGCAACACCGTCAAGTCAGGTGTTTCTTAGACAGGGATTTGTCACAGTTTGTTTTCTCAATAAACTACCGTAATACTACTGTTGAAGACGAGTCCTTTTTTCTCTCCTAATACACAGGTATCATATTCCTTGGCACCCCCAATGGGACTCAAACCTTGGATTGATTTGTTTTACTACAGATGCCAACCCTTACGACACCCAAACTCACTCACACACACTCCCACATAAGCAAAGAAAAACACACCATGGTAGTTTACATTAGAGACCTATTAAAAAGCAGCTGAGGTGTCTTTGATTCATGTTCTCTGAACATAATCTGGGTTGAACTCGCGCAGCCCGGTTTGACCTGCCATTCGAGAAAGGTCGGTGTTAAGACCGGAGATTAGAACGGTTTTACCCGTTCTGGAAGGGAAACAGATGCACTGATAGGGATACTGGGGGCCGCGGTTGGTCTGGATCCAAGGCAGCTTTAATAGGGTATCGATGTCAGGGAGAATCTCACTGTTACATGGATCTGATACAGAGAGCCATCTCCAGATATTAAACCGATATCGAAGAGTTGTCTCTTTTACTCATTGAGATATGGTCTTTATTTTCCAATAATAAGTAGCAATCAGAACTGTATCAGCCATTATCCTAATGATGCATTAATTACGGACATTATTTGGATAATTTCATTGCAATGATGGGTTAACATTCAAGTTGCATAAAGATTTAGTTGAATGTTGAATGAAAACAAATGCCATGCTTTCTGTTCAGCTGTGCTTATCGTAAAAGGGAGAAAACAGACAAGCGCTGATGTAAATGTGGAAACACAGACTGGCTGGCGGGGTACGAGAGAGGGATCACAGAGGGAAATGATCAAAAGGTTCAAAGCTGTAGGTAAAGATCTCTACAGGGTACCGCCATTTCGCCATCTCTCTCTTAACCTTAGTGTCTCTCACACTTACACTCTCTCTTTCAACCTCTCTCTCTCTCTCTCTCTCTCTCTCTCTCTCTCTCTCTCTCTCTCTCTCTCTCTCTCTCTCTCTCTCTCTCTCTCTCTCTCTCTCTCTCTCTCTCTCTCTCTCTCTCTCTCTCTCTCTCTCTCATCATCAATGTCTCTCTCCCCTTCATTCACTCTGTGATTAGAACAAAATCAAAAGACATCATCTCGATGGGAATTAAACGGAAGAGAACGACCTCTGGCCATGATTCAAATACAGGCACGGAGTTTTACAATTTTACGCAAATTCTTATATACATTCCGTCGTGGTGAAGGAGCGAGCTAGCAGACAATGAAAGAAATTAGCATAAAATAAGTGCATAAAGACCGCATTAGCTCAGCTATCATCATTCACACAGAACAGCTAAATTGTGTTATTCCTCAATTGTGTTATTGTGTTATTCCAGACAAAGGCGAGCGAGACTTACAGTAATGATCATTAAACACTGGTTGGCTTGGCTTTGCCAGACGACATTTGAAATAATGCTATAAAACTATACGTTTCCAAACAAATAAATCAACACAGACAAATCAAAACCTTTTACTTGAGTAAAGCAGGCTAGTGTCCATTGACCTAGGAAGGCAGGAGCTTGTGCTTTGAATATTCTTAAAGACACATTTGAGTACATTTGGAAAATCTGAAAACCCCAGAACCTGAAAACACCACTTATGTGGTGTGAAATGGCCCATGAAGCCTTTCAGTAAAAACGAGGTTAAACGGTTGGTAGACAAAGATAAGACAAAGTAGGGCCCGTTTTTAATCACATTTTACAATTCCCAGCACGTCCAAACAGGTGGCTACCTACTGCGAGAAGGATGTTCCACCATTTGTTTTCCCTGGTAAGATAAATGCAAAGCCGCCAATACAATACCGGCTTTTCTTCGGCGTGACAGAGTACAGTCACAGTGAACGGCAGAACACAACATCCATCAAAGCACTAGCCAGGCTAAGATGCAGGACTAACTCAACAACACAACAGCTGTTGGATATTGTATTGTAGACTGTATTGCATTAAAAACCAGAACAAATGTTCAAACGCAAAGCAGTCTGGACTCTGGTATTCATGAATGATATTACAAAACGACTCTTGTTCATTTGTTAACTATTCATTAGTGTTTACTTGAGTCACTTAGCAGACGCTGCTATCCCGTAGTGACTTCAAATACATTAAGAGGCTTGGAATCATGATCAAGGAGTACCGAGTAGGCCTACAGGTTAAGCTGCTGCAGACACATGGGATCGAACCCAGAGCTCGGCAGTGCAATACTCCAGATACTCAAAGATGCCCCCCGTGTATAATGAGTTGACTTCCTTTTTAATCTAATAGCACTTTAATATGTAGCATGAGGGTCATGAACAGGGCTCATGAACATCACATATGTTGGAGAGTTTAGGTTGTCGCAAAGCACCACTAGGCTAGGATCTTCCAGTGTGAAGGTATGCAGACCGAGGCAAAACGATACGCCCAGAGAAATGGGATCAATGGGGCTTTAAATAGGGACGAGACTCAGCTCATACACCAATAAAATGCTCCCTCATCAGCAGAAGCGGCTGAACGGAGATATTCGACCATGTAGCGCTAGTGTGCTAGCCTGTGTGCCTGTGTGCGTGTGTGAGTAAGTGCGTGTGTGTGTTAGTGCCTGTCACACGGGTTTGTTGATTCCATGTCTAAATTTTGACCATGTAGTGCGACTTGGTGTGACGGTGTGTGCGTGTGTGTGGGTGTGGTTGTGCGCGCGCGTGTGTATGTGTGTGTTTCTCACCCGTTTGTCTAGGATCCATGTCTAACCCTACTCTTCTGGAGCTGGGTTTATTTAATAAAGCCTTTTTTTCCCCCTTCTTTTTTTACTCATTGAACGATGACAGCCCAGTTCACTTTATGTGTCAGTCACTGGGCTGTCGCAGTGCATTACAGCACATCATCGCTCAGTCGCTGACACGTTCAGAATGCCGCTAAATTAATATCCGCCATTACTGCCAGGAGATTGGAAAATTGTGCCCGGTGGAAGATGGAATGAACCGTTGTTATGAAAATACATAAATAATTATTTCGCACAAGCGTGAAGGAATACCAGGGGGGGGCGGGCGCGCCGAAAGTGGAAGTCCTGATACAAACACCATCATTAGCTCTTCCCCAAACAGAGGGAAAGGGAGACCTTCAGCATCACAACCTTTCATTATGTGTCTCAGTGTCATTAAACGGCAGGAAGGTCATTTAATTGTAGCAGACGGTCAATAAGTTTGACTTCATGTTAATGTTTTCGTGCCCTGCTCAATGAATTGCATGTGCCTGTATGTGTGCCTGTGTGTGCGCGCGTGTGTGTGTGTGTGTGTGTGTGTGTGTGTGTGTGTGTGTGTGTGTGTGTGTGTGTGTGTGTGTGTGTGTGTGTGTGTGTGTGTGTGTGTGTGTGTGTGTGTGTGTGTGTGTGTGTGTGTGTGTGTGTGTGTGTGTGTGTGCACGTGCATACTTGTCCTGCAGTGCCAGAGAAAGAAAATCAATTGTTTCTTAGTGCGACGGCTAGCAAACAGCAACGCCCTAAGTCGTGTCATGTGGGAGTCGCCCGTCCGTCAGCACCAGGGATATTTATGCCTTTCACATTGGGCGGAGGATATGAGAAACACATTAACAGGCATTAACCACTTTACCCTGTCGTAAGGACACCACACATATGCATTCTACTCCTGGTCCTCTTCAGAATGAAGAGAGTGTGCCGAGTAGCAGCAGTCGTTGTTTGCCATCTGAATGATGGACCACTTATCTTTTGTTTAACCAACGTGGTGGTACATCCACCGACACACAGCCAGAATATATCCGAGAAGACAAGGGCTAATTGTGCAGAAAATGAATTCTACTTGCGGGTTAACTGAGGGAAACATTTTGCATAATCCATCCATGGTCAGTATAGACGCCTCTGGAGGTTGAGGACGCCTTTCAAGTGAAAGGGAATCAGGGAAAAAACGAAACAAAGCTGAGCTTTTAGTCGAGAGAGGAGAGGCTTAATAATTTAGTAATTTCTTCAAGTGATGCAGTAAGTTGATGCTTAGGCCTTGTGTATCTTTCAATTAAACGGTGGAAGACACTCACTTAAAAAGACAACCGCTGATGGGTAGGTAAAAACCTTTAGTTTGAATTAAATTAACTAATCCATGAAAAAATGCTTGTGGACAACTTTACAAGGAATTTTTGCTTACTAGAGAACGACTAAAATAAGTATCTACCAAACAACTGAAATCTTACTTGATCACTCCTTTCACTACACGCACAAAAATAATGCCCCACAGATGACAGGCTGACAGTGAAGATATAAGAGATCTGACAGTGTTCGCTGTGAGGCACTGCCAGCAGAATCATAAAGTCATGCTAGAGCCCTCGGCCCCTCTGCACTTAAACACAGACATGTTCATAACAGCTCATATCCAATAACACCAGTTCTGCAACAATCCATTCATCCCACTTCTTTTCAACCAGATGGGGGAACCATATGAAAGCCGAGAGGATTAGAGAGTGCCGTGGATTGCCGAGCAAGATGTGGATCTGGACTAATTAAAATGGGATTTAATAAATCATTACTCAGCTCGAGCCCTGTGGCTAAAGTTATTACGCTGATTACCTGCAGCGCCGGCGTGCGAGCCAGTATTAAAGTCTTCCAACATATCGTATGACAACATTGCTTTACATATGTAAATATGCGTTTTTTTGGCGTGGTTCTTTGCATGTGCGCACGCACACCAATGGACATGCGGATGTGAGGCATATCAGACTACGTGATAACGCAGCACTGATCAGCTACCCTTAACAAACCCCGTCAGAACACGACCCATGCAGCCTGTAGAGGAAGCCCCTGGTTCAGCCATGGACTGTACCCATGCAGCCTGTAGAGCAAGCCCTGGTTCAGCCATGGAGTTCCATCAGGGTCATGTGACACATTGACAATAAATCACAGCTCGATGAAGCACAAGGGCTGATGAGCCAACCGCCCAGGGCAACGACAGTTGTTTACTTTAAATTCCCTGATTAACTAGAAAATATGCATTAAATAAGAGATTAGCGGTATTCAACACAACAGAGCTACTTCTCTTATTAAATTAAGAAACGCTTTGAGCAGGTAATGAAAAACATTAACCACCTGTATCAGAACAAACAAACAAACGGAGATATGAGCAGCAAGTCTTTTTAAGCCACCGTGGAACAAAACAAGGAATTAACTGCCTTCATTTTGCATGGGATACGAAAACAACTTTTCACAAAAAGAAGACAGGGAATATCAGTCTAGTTTTCAGACATTGTTAAAAAATCCACTCTGCTAATGTACCTAGACTGGGCAGCCCCGCCCATTCTGACGGCAATTTGAATTCGCTCTGCAGAAGGGTCTGGAGAAGAGCAATACATTTCATTCTGCTTCCGATACGTTTTTACGGGAGCAAATCACCAATCTGGCTTCTCCCCCCACGGCGCGCTATTGGCTGGTTTAACACAATGACGACAGGGAAGCGGCGGCAAGCAGCCAATGCGTACAGAGTCAGTTAAACTAGGGCCGATGATCACGCCTCTTGAAAATGACAGCAGCTTCCCCAAATCAACGTGCAACCTACGATTGAGCTTGGACTGGCAATAGCCGGGCAATAATGTACCCTCTGCCTCAGATTCATTCAAATCGCATTCAGTGAAAAATATTTCGAACTTCACAGGATACACTCTTTTTGTCCCTTGTAGCTTACGCTCTAAGGCTGAGCGGCTACAAAGAGGGAACTTAGGTGACAGTGGTTATGCTCAAACACAATTCACCCGTTTTTTTTGTTTCCATGGAGGAAAGCGAAAGAGTTTCCTGTTTTGCTTCTCTGCTTAGATTTCCCAAGTGGATCCGGGATCTGAAAGGGCTGACTTCCCAAGAAGCATAAATCCACTCTCCAACCTTTAGGCTTTAGGTTCCCTCCTCTACACCCAAGGATTTCTGTCTCTGTCTATTCCTTTAAATTCCACACCGCCAGCGTCTCATTGCAGATCAAATAAGACTACTATGCTCCTAAAAAAACACTAAACTGTTGATTCTGAATGAGGCAATGTCATGTTCTGCTTTTCTCTCTCTCTCGAATAAGTCTACATGCACTGAAGAAACACAGCCGACTAAAGTACAGTGTCTTACTTTATCAAGTCCAAACCTTTAGGACAACTCCAGGAATCAATAGGAAAGGTTCTGCTGGAGTAATGCATAAAAGCTAGGCTAACTTGGGTGTTGTTTATGGTGTGTGATGGTGGTGGAAAGGAAGACTAAAAGGGGATGGACATTAAAATAATGACTTGGATCCCTGTCTCCCTAAGCATATAACCTATCATAAAGTCTAATTTTAAGCTTCCACAAGCCACTGTTCTGGCACTTGAAACTAAACAACGGGAGAGTAGATCAAAATGTGATCAAGACTGTCCCGATGCAATCATCAAAAAAATGATCCTGTGACCTTTAAAGAGCATAACAGCGACTCTTAATGTGAACATTTACATTCAGTGTAATTATTATTACACCAATGGACACCAAGTTCACTAGCCACTTCCACCTAAGGTGGAGACTGCAGGGGCTACTCTGGTCGAATGTCACTACATCAATGGCTGAAGCCATTAACTGGCCACTCCAAACCAGAATAACCTGGCGGCTTAAAGAGACTGCACAGATATCAGAGAGAGAGCTAGAGAGAGAGCTAGAGAGAGAGAGAGAGAGAGAGAGAGAGAGAGAGAGAGAGAGAGAGAGAGAGAGAGAGAGAGAGAGAGAGAGAGAGAGAGAGAGAGAGAGAGAGAGAGAGAGAGAGAGAGAGAGAGAGCAAGAGAGCAAGAGAGCGAGAGAGCGAGAGCTACAGAGCGAGAGAGAGAGAGAGCTACAGAGAGAGAGCAAGAGCTAGAGAGTGAGAGAGAGAGAGCTATAGACAGAGGGAGACAGAGACAGACGGACAGATGGATGAAGGAGAGAAAGAGATGGATAAAGGAGAGCGAGAGGCAAAAGGCATCTAAGGAACAAAAGGGAGGAAAGGAGCAGGGGCTTTGGGCTGGGGGGTGGGGGTGGGTAGGGGAGGGGGGGGGGGGTGCTGGAGGAGAAACAGGGGTAATCTCAGTAGACATTGCCAGACCTTCTGCAGCACAAAAAGTACAGAGGAGAAATGTAGAAAAAAAGCAAGAGGGTGAGGGGGGGGGGGGGGGGACACAACAGGGGCATGCATGAGACCAAAAAAAGAAAACAACTGCAAAATCTTTCCAGGTGTGGTTCGACAACGAAACAGGGCTGGAAGTTATATACAGCAGAGAGAACAAGCTGCCTGGAAGTCTCCTTTCCTAGGGAGCTCAGCGTCCGACCCTGTGTGGATATCTGACAGTGTGAATGCAAAGACAAGCCTGCAGATATGCATAATTTATCCTACCCTGTTCACATAAGGTCAAACTCAATAATATTGACGCTCTAATAACCCTATAACAACTAAACCAACATCGTAAACTGAAGAAAAACGCGTTTTCTAGACCTCCAAGGTGAGTCGACTGAGGCGTGCGGGAAATGTTTAAACAACGTTCCTAACGTAATAAATGTATCTTTGGTCAACAACGTATCGCCCTCTCATTGCGTATCCCAGTCCTTTCACCCATCTGCATCAAGAGAAGCCAAACTCTCAGACCTCCACTATAATGTTATGTCAACGTTCTTAGCATCCCCCCCCCCCCCTTGAACTAGCCACCGTGTCCTTTACCCTTTCTCTCTCCAACACCCAAAGACAAAGTCGTGCGGGGCGCGAAGGAAACCTCCTCCTGACACAGATACACATCTCTGGCAGCGGCAGCAGTGCTTCGAAAGCCACATCTGTTGAAACCTCGGCTCGCACACCAACCAAATGATGCGGGCGGGGAGGGTTCCAAGTACAGGCAGTCAGCTGCTTACAATAATAAACACATCACACACATAATAAGCGCACCCCAAGTCTGCAGGTTCTGCAGGCCTCCTCGTCCCCCACGGTGAAACCTGTGTGTGTGTGTGTGTGTGTGTGTGTGTGTGTGTGTGTGTGTGTGTGTGTGTGTGTGTGTGTGTGTGTGTGTGTGTGTGTGTGTGTGTGTGTGTGTGTGTGTGTGTGTGTGTGTACATAGGTTTTGGGGTGGGGGGGAGGGGAAAGGCTGATCTGAGCAAGGTCCACTCATACCGACCCCCATTCCATGCTCACACTAGAGCCGTAAAGGAGGATGGACAGTGGGGGAGAGGGGGAGTGTGGGGGGGGGATGGGGGGCCGGGTTCGATCACTGACCTCCAGCGCTTCCAGCGAGATGAACCCCGAGATGCAGAAGCCGTCGATGATGTCCTCCTCGTCCGAGGTGGACTCTTTGCGCTTCCTGCGCGGCGGGGGGCGGGGGCGGGCGGACGGCACCGCGGGGCCCAGGCCCCCCTCCCGCTCCGAATCCGAGGAGAAGCGCACCATCGTCGCCCCCGCCTTCGCAAACACCGCCGCCGTGGCCGCCGCCGTGGCTGTTGCCGCCGCCGACGACTTGGCGTGCCCGTTGGGCATCCGCCCCGGCCCGCGCACCTTGTCGCGCGCCGCCCGAGTCTTCCGCTTTTTGCGCAGGGCGCTGCCGGAGCGAGGGCCATCCATGTCCCTTTCGGAAGGGAGTCGCCGAGAACAACAATAACAACAACAACGACAACAACAACAGCAACAACAACAAGGCCTTCCTGGGCGGCGGGGCGTGGCCCGGCGAGGGGGAGGGGGGGTCGCTGGTAGAACTCCAAAGACCCTCAGCAGAACTCCAGAGCAGTTACCTCCACACTGTCGCGAAACCAAACGGCAGAGTATCAAGGCGTTACATCCAAGGCGACCATGTTATATGTATATCCAGGGAGGGGGAGGCTTGTCCCGTGGGCGTTCAGAGACGGAAGCCGCCCGAAACAAACGCGCGCGGCGGGGTTGGTTGAAACTAGGCTAGGTTCCGAGAAAAAGATCCCAAACTGCTCTCCATGAGACCCAGCGACGAGGTGAGAAAACCAGCACCGCTTGGCCGATGGGACCGTAAGTCTTTCAATTTCCCGAGGTCGGTTCAAGTCAAAGCAGATGTGTGTTCAGCGGACGCGCTGCTCTCCCATGGTGCCGTGGCCCGTTGAGGGCGCCACATCTTCCCAACTCGGAATCCACTCCTCCTCTCCTGCAGGACAAGAGAGGAAAAAGAAAGAGAATAAAAAAAAAAGCACTTCAGTAAACGCAACGTGTTATCCCAGGATGTTTCATCGTATGTTTACTTTATGTAGCAGACGGTAATACTCTAGGAGGCCTAAAAGGCCAGGCTGCTAACATTTAAGCCTCGAACCCAAAACCTTTCGGTTTGGGAGTAGCACGCCTTAGCCTGAGAACCCTATCCTGCCCCGAATGCAGTCTATGCAGCTATTTCCTGAAGACTGAGGATATTTCGGGGGTTGCGGTGCTGTATAATGCAAGAGGAATGTTTCATTAGCACCGGCCAGAGCCATTAGCTACCAGCTTTACTGGCTTTCCTGCCTTTGCCAAGTCATTAAGGATAAGAAGATTATTATGTGCTCCGAGTGCTTTATCACTTGTATCTCTTAAGTGTGCCAAATCAAGATTATTTTTGCTTTGTTTGATGGAGCAGTTTACCTACCAATTACATAACTTCAAATTGATCCTTTTATAATTAGATGTTATTTTTATATTTGTAATCAAAACCATACATGAACTATACAAGCCTTTTCAATGATGAGGGGTGTATCTTACATTATTATTAAATACACACAGGCAAACCTTGAACATTTCAATCTAATGTAATTAAATGGCATTATAAAACCAGTTCTTGCTTGAAATCCATTCAACACAAGTTGTATGAAAGCTTTAGACAAAGGCCTGTATAAATAAAGCAACAGTTGTCTGACAGCCACTGCTTTGTTATTCATAAAGAAAACTGCTCTTTACTCTCCATTCAGAAGGGTGTAAAACATTCATTTCCAGAATAATATCTGTGCACAATACTTTCTTTCTTACTCTTAGCAGAATAATTAAGTGCTATTGAGTTTTATTGATTTTCGCCTCGCATGGCAAATCAGGGTTGAAGCTAGGAGAATTGCAGAATTGCTGAAATAACTGAGAGCCCTACATAACGGTCAACATATGTAAGACATGTGTAAGCAGGTCGAGAGAAGAAAAGGCTTTGGACCTGACTCTAGTCTACAACATGCAGTCACCGACCCACAGCACTACAACATGTAACAACAACATAGTCATTCCCATGCCTCACATCCTGGGCTGTAATGATTCATTAATAACCACTAGCTAAACTACATGGAGATATGTCCTTGAGCCATTATGACAAAAACTCTGTCAACCAGACGGCTGAAAGAAGAGCTCCTCAGCCAATCTCTGCGTGCACTCGAGTGTGTGGCTGTAGTACAGCAGCAGAACATAGCCTGGTATTCTTCTTCTGTAAACACTAACCGGCCATCCTATACATAATTGCCCTCTTGGAATAGCCTACAGTGTGAAACATAAGCCACCGTAAGTCACTGTGGCCCGATGGACGAGTCTGAAACACATATGGGTCCAGAATGTGTCCAGAATATAAATTCTCTGACATGACATCATAGTATTGGCACACTATTTAGAGAGAGAGGGGGAGAGGAATAGAGAGAGAGAGAGGGAGAGATAGAGCAGGAGCCTAACCGTCAACTAAGTACAGACATGCTCAAGTATGTCTCAATTGCATGGCACCAATTGCTTCTGGACATTTCAAGACAAGAGGAACACACCTTTTTTTTTTTTTTTGCATCACCAGAGAAACCAAATCCAGCTATATATCATTGTCAACCACCATCTTCAACTTTTGCTCTATCTCAGTGGCAGACGGTTGCATTAGGGTAAACCTGAGCTGCTATTCACAAAAATACACACATCTGGCACATTCTGGAAGTGGATGATTTTATGAATATGCATAATTACAGAGTTAGCTTATATTAATTCCTAACAAAGGAGCATGCAAGAAGCCAGCATGCCAACCCTGACTGTGCTGCAATAGTCCACTAATACATTTAACCAGGGCGCAACGGCTGCATTCAACTAAAAGGCTAATTCACCTTTCCTTCATGAACGGTCCGAAGCCTATTTCAGTACCTTTCCCTTTAACCCGATGCCCCGTGCCAGTACTTATCTAATGACACATGCAACATAGCGCTGACAAACGACAAGAGTAAACACACAACCCTTATCTTCACTGAACTCGCTATTATCCAAGTCTTCTCCTGCAAAACACCCTCTGTCCCTGTCTTCGTTGTAGTCTTTTTTTTTCTTTTTGTGTCTGCTTCTCTGTCAGTAGATCTCACGCTCTGTCTCCAGTCCAGCCCACAAACAGCGACTGGCACTGCCTCCTGTGTTCCAGCTTGGCTTTAATTTCCACTAAGACACAAAGCGAGCCTCTTTTTTGCTCCAAGACACGTCATGCAAAACCAAGAAATGCAAACCCTTGCAAGTGGGGACCGTCCGGACAAGTTGAAGCCCTTCCGATACGAATGGTCATTAAAAGACAAAAACACGAGAAGAAATTGCGCTGATAGATAATCCCGCAAGGAACCATAGGGTATCTCCTCTCCCAATCCGTGTTTCAGGATCCCGGAGAAGGGACCGGGCGTAGTGATACGGCGATGCCGCAGTGCCGCTTTACAGGCTCTACGCTTCTTCCTCGGAGCAAGTAGTGCAGCGCTCACAGTTGGGCTGGTGTGGTTGGAAATGAGGTGATAGAATTGATAAACGATGTGGACTGGAGACGTGAAGCTATGCGAGAAATGTGAAACTTCATCGTAATTCTAAACGCACCGGCATATAGTAGGCTAACTCTATACACATTTCCTCTACAGTTCACTGTAGGAACCAGTGGGTTTAAAGTGTGATTAATGCCCAAAAGATTAACAGCATCACATTGTTTAGCCTATTTACAAAATAGTTATTTGCACTATATGTGCAAATGTATTAATGATTGGATTTGCAGTTTTAAATACACTGGCTCCTGTGTCAGATAAGACTAGTTGGTTTCCATTTATAGTCAAATATGGATTTTTCCTTGGTAAAATATTTAAGCCAAGAAGCATGTAACATTTATCAACCCTCAATGAAACACAAACCTGTCAATACAATTTTATCTAAAGTCTCATCTCTCTCTATATATCATCTGTAAAATCGATCTGATCTCAGATGTACAAAAGTAGAATAATACTTTTACTAAAAGGATTCAACAGCTTTACAAATCAAATGAGTCATCATAAAGTCCTTTTTCCATCAGATTTTCAAGCAAATTAACTCTTAAAGCGAATTAATTTGTAGCGACATAAGAAGCGCCTAAACGGTTTTCCATCGAAAGAATGATTATAGCGAATTAAAATTGTGTCACATGCCCCGTGTTGAAGCACATTTTTCTGACCCGCTAGATGATTTTCCATCAACAATGCGCATGCGCGACATTCTATATCGCTTCAGCCGTTTTCCATTACTTTTATGTCGCTAGAACTTTCCCAAAACCACCTCTGCAGAGCGAATTAACAGTGCGACAAAATCGGCGTTAGAGCGATATAACCCTTTTTCCATCACATATGTCGCACTAACTTTTGATGCGCATCATTTTAAAGCGCATTATCTTTTTGATGGAAAAAGGACTTAAAGTCCAGTGATGGAAAATCATCTAGCGGGTCAGAAAAATGCGCTTCAACACGGGGCATGTGACACAATTTTAATTCGCAATAATCATTCGGTCGATGGAAAACCGTTTAGGCGCTTCTTATGTCGCTACAAATTAATTCGCTTTAAGAGTTAATTCGCTTGAAAATCTGATGGAAAAAGGACTTTAGACACAAATTGTCTAAGATTGATGGCATTGTCATCACACAGACAATAAATTCAAATTTGTTTCCCATTCTACAGTGGCATCACTCTGTTGTATTGCTACAGAGAAGTAGGGCCAAAACATGATTTTGTGGGTAGCACTGGTACTGTCCTCAATAAAACGACACATTAAAACATCCCCACCTCATTATCAAATCAACTCTTCCAACCGCAGTGGAAGAGGCTCGACTTGACGGTTCCTCCCCACCAAAACTGAAACGATTACTCATGACCGACTATTAGCCTTCCTAATTGCACTGGCTCGTCACTATTTACCTCACATTAAGTGAAGCGTTGCCGCCCTGCTCATCAAGCGCCAAGGAGGATGCACCAGGACAGATGCAGCTCAACAGCAAGGCACTGTGTAGCTTTCATAACGTCAGAGAGCAGTGGAAACGTCTCCACTGAACAAGCATGCGTCGTTGTACCCAGAAGTGTGACTGTGAATGAGGTGGAGGATCAATCGAGTTTTCAACGTGTGGGAGGACAAAAGAGGGGGTGGAGAGGGGAGAATAAAACAATCCTTTTGGAGCAGTGTGAACACCATCCATTTGGGAAAAGGACACTCGCGTGTGGAGGAGGCTGGGTGTGTGTGTGTGTGTGTGTGTGTGTGTGAGAGAGAGAGAGAGAGAGAGAGAGAGAGAGAGAGAGAGAGAGAGAGAGAGAGAGAGAGAGAGAGAGAGAGAGAGAGAGAGAGAGAGAGAGAGAGAGAGAGAGAGAGAGAGAGAGAGAGAGAGAGAGAGAGAGAGAGAGAGAGAGAGTGTGTGTGTGTGTGTGTGTGTGTGTGTGTGTGTGTGTGTGTGTGTGTGTGTGTGTGTGTGTGTGTGTGTGTGTGTGTGTGTGTGTGTGTGTGTGTGTGTGTGTGTTCGTTTATGTGTGTGCCTTTGTGTGGGTGTGTGTGTTGTTTTGCAAGGTGTTGGCTGGAGCAGCTGAAAAAGTGCTGTAAAAGTCTATAGCCTACTCAATGCCATTTAAAGATTGAAGTGTCTGTGTGTGTGTGTGTGTGTGTGTGTGTGTGTGTGTGTGTGTGTGTGTGTGTGTGTGTGTGTGTGTGTGTGTGTGTGTGTGTGTGTGTGTGTGTGTGTCTGTGTGTCTGTGTGAATGGGTGTGGGTCAAACACAATTGACCTTGGATCATTTTCTTCGAGTGGGCCGGGGGAGGGGGGGAATCATCCTTTTGACTAAGTGTCATGGGTGTGTGTGTGTGTGTGTGGGGGGGGGGGTGCTGTTGGAGGAGGGGGGGAGTCATTTAGCCTCAGCACCCTCCAGGGGCCAGACCAATTTGTTGCTGTTAGTCTCCTCATAATCAGCTTTAATTACACCGTTTACCCCATGTTCTCTGTCTCCTTTACATTTGGAGTTGATGACAAAGTATTCCCGAAGCCAAGTTATTTCCTCAGTTATTTATGTACAGTGTTTTTTCTCTGTGATTTATTTAGAGTTTTTCTAAGTTGAGAGTTCAGGTCTTATTGGCAGCCGCACAGAGGAAGGCAATGTGTCCAAAGTATTTGGTATCGGACCAAGCAAAATGTTGTGGCGGTGATTAAGGAACTGAAATGAGAACACGTGTGTGTTAAAGAGCAGACACTGTGAGGAGGATAAATCGAGCAGGGCTTCTGATTGGACATTAGCGTTCCAACATCACCACTAATATGACCCCTCTGGCTGGCGGCCAATCATAGACCTCATGGTTGAAACCCTCTTAAGCTTTTCTGTTTGAGACAAGCGTCTCAAACAGGTTCTAGTAAATGGAGAAAAATGGACTTCACAAAGGAGTCTTCAATTATTTATTTGTCTGTGAACAATTGTATTCCACAACTCTTGCCCCATTCTGTTAGAACCACACCAGGACAAACAGCCAACAGGCAAACCCACAGCCTTCAGCTTCTCCTACACTCCTACACAACCAAAGTAAGAAAAGAGTGTCTAAAAAACAAACAGACATTTGAGGAGCAAACAACAAAATGTCAGGATGAAAACTTGTTTCCTTTTTCTGAACATACACAGAGGCAACCTTGACGGCGTTTGATGGAAAACACATCTTTCAGCTCTTTGTGAGTCTAAAAGAGAGACCTTCTGGTACCATAACGCTCCACAAAACTGAAACTCGTCGGATGTGTGCAATGCGGGTAACGCGCTCAGCATGCTTGCGCTCCTTGAAAGAAACATGAGTCAGTGAGTTGTTCTTCTTCGTTTACAAGAGGGCTCCTTGATTATCAGTCTTGTGACACACCTTCTGCATCTCCCTTGCCAGAATGTCTCACTTCACGCTTCTTCTCCAGCATGGGAGAAGGTGGGAACCAGCAAATAGGAATGCCACCTTCACATGACCCCCCCCCCACAAACCCTTTAGGCCACACCTGTTGACATCCTTTTGAGTCCATTTTGATTCCAGGACTCGCCTTCTCACCTTTGCTCTTCTCTCGAGTGCCCCTTCAGCAGAAGGATCCATCAAAGCGTCTGGTGAGGGGGGGGGGACATTTGACACACACTCATAAATGATTTAGTTCTTTTTTTGTTGGCTGCCATTGAAATCGTCTTCCCACAGTTATGTTCTTAAAGACCCTCTTGACTGAGATCACCAACACTGGGTTGCGATTTACCTTCCTATCTTCCTTGAGTCACAAAAAAATCTCTATATGTATTCCTATGTAGCGTATGAGTGTTATTATTTGTTTCCAAGAGCGCAGAACTGTAGACGGTAGTTCAGATACCCGGGGCCAACTCTCGTTCCCAATCCAAGTATCACTTCATCATTGCTTTACTGGCAAACCACACAATATCACTCATCCAAGCTATTCATTCCTGTGTATTGTAAGACAAGCGACGGCTCGGAGGCATGCAGGCATAGGCAGGCCGGGCATTCATCATTAAAGACTTGTCCCCGAAGGCCTAACAAGTGGTTAATACCATAACCATTAAAGTGCATGGTATTACAGGGGGAACGGATCGCATATTAATTGCCAAATTTTGTCAAATGACAGCCTGTTCAAAAGTTGACCTAAATTAGGCATCGTCTTGGCGACGTTTGTACAGTCTGTCACATTAAGGCAGGAAAATTACACTCAAGATGGAGAAAGAAAGGGAGTCAATTGGATGCCTGAAGATGAAAAAATGGGTATTTTTTTACAAGATAAATAACATGATGTTTTTCCACAGCCAGTGTTCTGACATGACAAGCCAGTAAATTTGGCAAATGCTACATTACTTTCGGGGCCATGTAGATTTAGTCCAAATAGCTTCAGAGCTTATGAATTAAAAAGACTGATTATGTTGGAGTATATGTGTACATATATCATTGCGGGACTCTTTGATATTAATGCACGGTACTTGATGCTATTTCTCCTTGTTCAGACAATTCTTCAAACTTATGAGCTTTCAATCAAAGGCACAAATCACATTTTGTGACATTTACCCATGAGGACAGAATTTATTTGTGTCCAAAAATTTTCTCAAAAGACCAACTTCATAATTCAAGTGAAAATCATCCCCCACCAAACACGGATGAATGGAAAATCTGATTACAATCTGAATGCATTTTCTTTACAGAAAAACAACGTATCTGTTATACAGTATCCATATTTTGCACTGATGTACACGACCAGACACGTTCAAAGAGATTGATGAGTCGATAAATTATTGTTCTCAATGTAGAAAGTGGAAATGCAATACATGTGATTCCACAATGATTAATCACAATCACGAGTCACTCTCTATTTTGAGTTTTCTTCACTGTCCACAGTTTTAGAGACATCCTGTGGTTAACAGACCAACAGATTAATTAAATCATATCCTTTGTAGTGCTTCAGTGAATATTGTGAGCTCAAGGACATGTGAGTGACAGAATTGAAAGGCTAAGAAGGACCTGCCACTTATAGTTGTAAGAGCAGTTTCCTCAAAACTCTCTCTCTCTCTTTCTTTCTTAAATTTCATAACTCGCTTTCACTCCGAAAATAACGTTTTCGAAGTCTCGGTGAAAACTGTACTCTATACCCTGAAGACAAACCGGCTTCCAAATATAACCTGAATTGAAATGTTAGAAAATGAAAGAAGAAAAAAAAGACAGAACAAGACAAAAGGCCCGGCTGGGTTGTGTTTATGTTTGCTATGAATAGAGCCTAACCAGAAGAAGCACATGCCACCTCAAATGCCCAGAACAGCATCAAGGATATTGGAAGCGATAGCTGACCTACAAAAACACGAACCTGTTTAAAGCTATCGAACGTCACCGCGGTGTAGCCAAAGCCGAAAGCATGTGTTCCTTAAACAAATGAACACATGAAACACTGAGTTTTCATGTCTGGTAGGGAGACGATTTTGCACCTTACCACGGGTCATACCCGTGTGTGTGTGTGTGTGTGTGTGTGTGCGTGTGCGTGTGCGTGTGCGTGTGCGTGTGCGTGTGCGTGTGCGTGTGTGTGTGTGTTTGTGTGTGCGTGCACTCGTGTGTGTGTGTATTCAAATGAGCTATGTAAATTGCTCAGCGAAAACTAGTGGGAGAATTAAATCATGCATCTCATCCATTAAATAATGGATGAAAGGGGGAACAGACAAATGAATGGGTGAACGCATTATTAATGAATGAATGGGTGTGTGGATGGATGGATGAATGATGCAAGGATGGATGGATGGATTCAATGGAAACGATTCACAAATGCATTTGAGACCCACAGAATTCCCGGGCAGCCAGGACCCGTCTAGCTGGGGATAAGAGAGCGTGATGCAGCATGTGTTAGACATGTTAGCCGACACTGTGGCATCAGGCCATCTTAATCAGGTAGGCTGTAAGGGTCAGGAGACACAGTTGACAATTTTTCTCCTAATTCAACATGGGCCCCAGGAATAATGAAGGTATCCTACCAAAGCCGCTGTCGTTTTTTAGCAGCTTGTACGACACAACCATCTGTATAAATGATGTCTCAGACACCAGGATCTCATGTCGTCTTCTCTGTTTAGGTTTGTATTTTCTTTTTTTCTAGCACCGGGTCCGCGTACCAGGGCGGGAAGGAGTCTGTTAATCACTCTCCCATTATACCCCGTTTCATCGGCCGTCTGCATGCCAAATGAGTTCTCCGTTATATAGGCAACGGTTTGCTGATGGTGGGTGTTCCCTGGAACAAATACGGGCATTAGAGGACCCCCCCCCACACACACTCTCACACACACACACACACACACACATGCAAACACCCACGCGCTCACACACAAAAACACACAAGGATTTGTCACGTCGTAGACCATTACCGAAAGCACGGAATCAAATGCCCTGAATAATATACACCCCCCCCCCCCCCCCCCTCTTTTTAAACGTTGAATAGATGGAATGATGTAGGTTTTATATCGCAGCGAGGGAGGAATTGCACCAGAGATGGAAACTATGGGGGGAGAGGGGGGAGGGTTAGAAGGGGGTCGCTTTAGAAAAGGATATTTTCCAATTACTCTCCCCCCTGCTTTCCTCACTCCTGCAAGGGCAGGGGGAGGCAAAGTCAAGCTTGTTTATTAGTATTAAGAGGGGGGGGGTTGCCTGCTGGGCGCCCACCCCCCTTCTCACTCTCTCCTATCCCCCTCCCACCCCCCCCCCCCCCCCCACTCTTCTTTTCTCCCCTCCCTCCTCTCTCCCTGTCCCTCCTGCTCTTACCCCGTCCTCTCTCCTTCCTCCTCTCTACCTTCTCCTCCTTAAAAAGAAAAAGAATCGCTTACTGACGGGAGAACACAATAAGGCACATAGAAAGGTGTCCTTTTTGTTTTTATGTGTGTGTGTGTGTGTGTGTGTGTGTGTGTGTGTGTGTGTGTGTGTGTGTGTGTGTGTGTGTGTGTGTGTGTGTGTGTGTGTTGGGCGGGGCTGGGCCTTAGTTCACTGTCAGAAAGGAACGTGAGGTAGATGATGTGGTTGGACCGTGGACGTCTTTGTCGTTCATCTACCGTCTGACCTCCAGAAGCCGGTCGGTTACAAGATAAAACCTGCCATCAATAATTTTTTTGCTGCGGCTGTGCTTTTTTCTTTACAATGCATGTTTCATTAGACTGCCGATAAAAAAAGAAAGTCTCTGAGGCCTTTCTCTAACAGACAAGCCCTAAGACACCACAGAGTCCTAGTCAGCACTGGCTGGAGCGGGGAGAGA
The DNA here is from genome assembly GCF_902167405.1 of Gadus morhua. Taxonomy (NCBI): domain Eukaryota; kingdom Metazoa; phylum Chordata; class Actinopteri; order Gadiformes; family Gadidae; genus Gadus; species Gadus morhua. Next base: position 18,918,424 of record NC_044054.1, on the reverse strand, counting down.
GGCCAAACGACCGGGACTGAAGGGCTTGTGGGTTTTCTCTTCTTGTTAATAATAGAGGGGCATTGTTCTATAGGATTTGGGCCTGATTATGAGGGGATCAGGAGGATGATCTGGGGGTCCGCCTGCGCTGTACTCCTCTCTGGGCAGGGTCTCATTGTAGTGTTGTGAGGGGGAGCGTTCTGGTGAGTGGACTCCAAAGTCAACAGAAAGAGAGGAATATAGGTCTGGGTGGTGGAGCACAACGCTCACTCGGGTGATAGACCTCGTTTACCTACCGGCTTTCTTTGATTACATCTTGTAGATATCTATAGATATACAGCTTTAAGGAGGCGATGAATTGAGTTTGGAATGAGAGCAATGCCCTGGAGTCTGATGAATCATAGAAGAACGTCTGGTTCGAAATATGTTAATCATACTGCAATACATAATTTGGTATCAGACCGTAACTTATGTATGTGTACATAGCCTTGGAACTGATTACTAACTCGAAATGTGCATTTAGCTCATTCAGATTGGGGGGAGAAATCCTCAATCGGCCTGTATGTTGCATTTAGACTTCCTTCACATGTCTCATCTCGAGTCGTGTTCCCTAGAGACGGTGCAGATTGCATGCTGTTGGTGTCCAGGCCCCCACAGCTCCATCTGCACTGGCTCAGCCTGCTCTCAGCTGCCATCTCCTCCATATGGCAGCTGCTGGAAATATCTCGGAACAACTTCCCCTTCTGCAGTACACAGTGACCACTCTCTCTACCACACTCTGTCTTCTCTCTCCCACTCCACCCTCTCTCCCTATCTCCCCCTCTATCCACCCTCTCTCAACTCTCTCTGTCTCTCCACTCTCTCCACTCTCTCTTTCCCTCTCCAACCGCTCTTTTCACAGAGATGAATGACAACTTCTTGCCAACAACATGCACTTACCACTTGCAGCCAATCCGAACCGAAAGCTGTCAGAAGGAGGAAAGCCATGGTTCTATTGGAAGAGACTGAATGAATGATGAATGTGGAATAATACCTGTCGGCAATAATTAATAAATTGACCTCTGTTCATCAAAAGATCTCCTGCAGATGTATTATTTTATATCTACTGTGTATCTACATCTATATAGATATATCTATAAATATATACTATTTCTATAGCTCTATAACTATTGAACTCTTAACCACCAGATCCATTATTATTTATTAAACCTCTCAATCTATAAATTATGTGACAGACTTGACCTTTGGGTAAGCCCGTCACCAATGCAGGTTCAGGGAGTATAGCAGAGAGAATCTTTCTCCTCCATGGTCATTTCTGAAAGGATGTTTCCACGAGCTGTTGATGTTTAATGTTGTGCACGGTAGTTGTTGTTTGAATAAAGGTTACGGTATTCATGGAGGGATTCAGCCAATGGATTTGCCCACTGGCGGCGACTGTTATCCGTAATGCTACGATTGCACTCATTTGTCAACATCCTTTAACGAGAAACGACGAGCGTGGACACGGGAGAGGTTATCTGGCAGCTGGGCAGAGATCCACACAGGCACTCGTCCAACATGAACACCAGAAGATACTGCGCGTGTTTGGGATCACAACACTGAGAGAAAAACCCTTTCCTGAGGCCGTATCTTCAGGCCATCTACATAAAACATCATGTAACACAAACCCTGTTCAGCTTTATTTTTGGGACCAGCAAACTAAAGCAGACAAGATGGCCCACAGCTGTATACGTTCACAGCCTTTGGAGGAGAAGAAGGACAAGAAAAAAACTTTTTAATGAATAGTTGAGGAAGTGGCGCGGTGCCACCGTGAGACGTGACTTATACCGATTATTAGCAGCAGACACAGGTCCCAATGGGAAAAGGCTGGAGCTATACACACACGCACACGCACACACACAGGCACACGCACACACACACACACACACGCACGCACACACACAGGCTCAAACACACACGCTCACACATCAAACACAATCATCAAGGTGCAGCAGACTACCGCTGCAGACTTAAAGTAGATAAAAAAAAAGTCTGTGTGAGATTAAAAACATAAAAAAGAAAGGAAGCCATGCTGTCTGAGGAATGGGTCTGTCTTTCTCAGTCGCTGATACACGCTTCGAGTGCTAATTTCTTTTTCATTTCTTTTTTCTGTAATTGATATTTTCTTGAGCCCATCCTCAACAGAGCGCAGCTGAGGGTTTGTATTTGGACATCCTAAACCAGTGAACCCCAATTAGCAGCCCGCGGGCCAGATCCGGCCCGCGAGAGCCAAATGTCCGGCCCGCGCTGACCCAGCGCATTCACATGTTATCTCCAAAAAAAAAAAAATTATAATAATCTTTTTTTATTTATTTTTTGCGCGGTCTGCTATATTTTCCCCTCAGCCCACACCATCCACTTGACCGTTGACGTTACTGCGTGCATACGTAATGACGTGCTTCGTGCGTTTTCAACTTCACTAGCGTCACACGCCAGAGAGTAGCCGCCGCATGCTGTCACTTTCCCGCTATCCGTCTGTCATCCCAGGGTATTACAACTTTGTCAAAAATCAACGGATTGAAAATTGATGAAAGAAACATGTAATTTGCCAAGAAAAGGAAGGTCAACCAGGAGAACCGCCAGTTTAAAACTGAATGGACCGATAAGTATTGCTTTTCTTTACCGGACCATGCCAACGCAAAGCCGACATGCTTAATATGCAAGCAGACCGTGGCTGTCATTAAATCTGACAACCTGACACTTTAACTGTTTGCATGCTGCCAGCTTTAATGGAAGTTTCCCAGAAACATCTGAGCAACGCAAACAAAAGATTGCAAGCATGTTGACATCATACAAGCGGTCAGTTTTTTTTAACCATATGCAAAACGGCATCGGCACAAGAGAGCACAACAGCTGCTTCATTGCATGTTTCCTGACGGCGAGTGGACTGCAGAGGCCAAAAGGCTTGTGCCATCCACAGATTAGGCAGCTTAGTTAATACTCAGGGTATTAAGTTTGTGACAATGTAAGTGCCTGTTACCTTGTTTCCTTTATTTATATGGGTAGATCAAGCAGAGCTGTGGTTGTGGTGAAGAGGGAAGTCGTGCACGGGTTGTATGCTCAGATACTCAGGGAAAATAAACAAACTCTACACGACTGCGCCTGGGTATCTGAGTGTATGTTTTGTGTATGACTTTTTTCTGTGTTGTGATTGCAGCTCTGTTTGATTTATTTACACATGCTTGCTATATAACTGTATATGTTGTTTAGCCTGTAGTTATTTATTTATTATGCTTCATAGAACTAAAGGTGTTTTTATTTTACTGTTGTTTTATAGAAACTGAAAGACATTACGGAGTATTTAAATAAACAAGGCTGAACATAATATAGTCTGAAGCAAGCTACGTCTCCTCGTCCTCCTCATTCCTTGCATTCTCATCAATGCACCATTCCTGGATGCTATTTAAACCTAATTGATCTAGCCCTCCTGCATTATCGCTAAAACAGTAATTATAATTCAAGCTAAATTTGCACATAAAAATGGCGAATTAGAAAAATGAAACGACATTTCGGCCCTTGGCATGGCATGTTTGACCAAATTTGGCCCTCTGGAAAAACTAATTGGGGAACCCTGTCCTAAACCCTGGTGATAAAGGAGTGAAGGAGTGAAGGAGTGAACGGTGGGCTTCGTTATAATGTCACACGGCACGGAGTAAACCCTACGATGCAGCAACCTGAACATAGAGCGGTCGGGCCAGGGCTAAAGCAAAAAGAAAAACCTTGACAGAGTGCAGCTGACAGATGGTGAGAGGAGAGGGAGAGAGAGAGGGATTGGGAAGGAGAGAGAGGCAGAGAGAGGGATTGGGAAGGAGAGAGAGAGAGAGAGAGAGAGAGAAAGTGAGAGAGAGAGAGAGAGAGAGAGAGAGAGAGAGAGAGAGAGAGAGAGAGAGAGAGAGAGAGAGAGAGAGAGAGAGAGAGAGAGAGAGAGAGAGAGAGAGAAAGTGAGAGAGAGAGAGAGACAGAGAGAGAGAGAGAGAGAGAGAGAGAGAGAGAGAGAGAGAGACAGAGAGAGCGAGAGAGACAGAGAGAGAGTGAGACAGAGAGAGCGAGAGAGACAGAGAGAGAGTGAGAGACAGGCGGATAGACAGACAGAGAGAGAGACAGAGACAGAGACAGAGATAGAGATAGAGAGGGGGGAAAGAGAGAGAGAGGCAATCTGGCGGATGGACAAGCAATATGTTAATAAATAGCTGCTGGCTGTCAGGTTGGCTGTCAGAGCCGAGAGTATAGATCAGAGAGCTAAAGATTTGCCCAGCCAAATAAAAAAAACCTTGACATCATCAATAACGCATCCATCCATCATAAGCAGTGGGAGTTGTTTGGCCCTGATGGTGATTCTGAACGGATGATCTTTGAGGGGCCATTTTATTTCCTACAAAATACCCCTCCACTGACAGATTACCCCCAGCCTACCAGCGCCGCACCTATGTAATTGAACTCCCATACCACGAAGGAACCTCTTCGATTAATTTGGCCAATCTAATATCCATTCGCTACCCCATAATGGTATGTTAAATTAGAAATCATTAGAAATGTGTGAGGTGAAAGAACGAAACAATGCCTGGCCCATTCCATCATATCTACAATACAGGGTGTGAATGGTTTGATCTCAGCACACAACAATGGCCATATGGAGCCGGGGGGAAGGCTAGGGCTGGCCGCCGGTGGCTTAGCATATTAATGAGGGCACGTCTAAATGCTGCAAGTCAACTATTAGTCACAGACGTTATAAATCTCTCCCCACCACATTTACTGGAGACAAATTGAATGCTATGCCTCATTGTCCTTTTGATTGTTTTAGTCGAGATAAATCCGCCTGAGTGACGTATATGATTAAACCCCACAGCCAGGCCTGGCGTCACAGCCATATGCACGGCTATCAGGAGCCATTAGGCACGATGGGAACATTCTTACATGTACCCTGTTCGGAGCGAACACAAGCAACACCAAAACAACATCAATTACAGCCGCCGAGCACAGCATCACGTTAGCGGCTCAACGTCCTATTATCTTGCTGTCTTTTATTCCGGTCGTTCGGCAGACATTTTTATCCAACCGAACATACACGAACATACGAGGATACGTGCCTGTGTGCTGCAGACATCGGGGGTTCAAACCCTGCACCTTTCAGCTGTGAGTCGAACACCCTACCCACTGACTATACGTTGGTGGCTTGAGTGGATCAGCCCCCCCACACACACACACACACACACCTTGTTTCTACACTTGAACCAGAGCCCTGGAGCCCTGACTAGCCCTGCAGCAGAGACCTATCCAGACCCTCTATACCTTGGAGCGTGTGTGTGTGTGTGTGTGTGTGTGTGTGTGTGTGTGTGTGTGTGTGTGTGTGTGTGTGTGTGTGTGTGTGTGTGTGTGTGTGTGTGTGTGTGTGGTCATTGTGTCATCATGTATGCTGACCACACACACACACACACACACACACACACACACACACACACCTCGAGCCCGGCCCATTTATACCCCATTTATCCCCCATCCTCCCAGGGTCCAGGCCCCAGCTCCTGACCGTGGTGAGCAGGGGCCAGAGAGACCCCTGGGCAGAGTAATACATCATATCACGGGGGCCAGGGCCGGGGGTACGAGGGGTCACGGCGGTGGTTGTGGCAGTGGTGGAGGTCAGAGCCCACAGGTGAGGATGTCTTGTCTTCTTCTCTTGACATGTAGAAGAAGAAGATGGATGGCAGGGGACGCCCAACGAAAAGAGAGAAGGGAGAAAAAGTAAAGTCAGCCGAAGGGTTTGGAAATGACGCGTGCGTGGGAGTTTGGGGGTCCGCGCGTGGTGAGGAGGACCACCGAGGAAACGGATCAGTGTTGGATTAAGATCCGACACAGATTAGAGTGGGATTACCCGGATATCAGGCGCTGCTGTTAACAAGGATTAGACTGTTGCGGGGGTGGGGGGTGGGGGAGGGTGTCTGAGTAATCAAAATGTCTGCAGTGTTAGTGTAGGGGATCGAGAGCTGTGATTGAGATTGAGCCAGATAATTGAGATTGAGACCGATTCAGACAGATAAATGGTTTCTGGTGGTAGACACGTTTGTTGCAACTGGTGATTCTAAGCTTGGAATCAAATGGTTGATATTACAGTGTTGATTTCAGCACAGGCCTTCATGTGGATGGACAAATCATACATGATGAACTCCCCTAACCCTAACCTCAACAAACAAGGAAACACAAGGATAGAAGGAAGGAAGGAATGAAGAAAAGGACAAACTCAAATAAATATATCATAATAATTGACTGAATAAAATTAAAGAAACAAAGTAAAAGTGATTTTTATGCTCATTATTCATGAATATTATTTGGCTATTCTTTAAACTGGCAAATGGAGATGCTTCCATCGACTCTCCCTCTGCACCTCGGCAGGCTGAGATGGAGTCGGCCATGTTTTATTCAGCTTGTACTATGGAGCCGAGAGACTGCATGGGAACCTAGAAGGCTTTTTCTTATTTTGACTAAATTAATCAGCAGTGAGAGAAAGAGAGAAGACGAGAAGGCGGGAAGGAAAGAAGAAAAAAACTACCAACAGTTTATTCTACTCCTTCAGCCACGGAACGTTGGCATCGCTAGGAGACGTATGGTTTCCACACAGATACGTGTGTGTGTGTCTGTGTGTGTGTGTGTGTGTGTGTGTGTGTGTGTGTGTGTGTGTGTGTGTGTGTGTGTGTGTGTGTGTGTGTGTGTGTGTGTGCGCGCGTGTGTGCGTGTGTGTGTTTGAGATAAATTGTGCTGTCAGTCTGCCTGAAATGAGAATGGAAGCTTTTCCCTTAAAAAAAAAGCCACAAAAACAACCAAACAAAAACTTGTGCCACAGTGAGACAAAGGTATTATGACATTTGACATACAGCGGGGCGATGTGCTGGGAGACTACATAACGATTTTGTCTCGGTGCATATTACAAACCTCCTGAACATGCTGAGAATAAGAAAGGGTGGGAGCCCAGACTAACAATGGAGCTTATTATGCGTGCAGGTCAGAGGGAACCCAGCAGAGACGATGAACTGTACGATGCACAAGGCTGTCATTAAATACCCAATGCTGAAGTGTCTGCAGGCAGCTTGGAGCCGGAATGGGAAAAGTGCATTATTTGCGTTATAAGAAGGGCAATTCCACTGAGCCAATGGAATGTAATGCTCCTGACGATTTCTTTCACCACTGTTTTCAAATGTTTTGTGTGTCAGTCACCAATTTCGTGTGTGTGTGTGTGTGTGTGTGTGTGTGTGTGTGTGTGTGTGTGTGTGTGTGTGTGTGTGTGTGTGTGTGTGTGTGTGTGTGTGTGTGTGTGTGTGTGTGTGCAATTCAGCACCGATTAATACCGGCATCAATGAAACCCAGGCTTAATTTATATTGACCTGCTTAATTAAAAGGCTGCATCCCACCAATTAAGCCCCATTCCTGAGCTGTATCTGAGAGAGAGAGAGAGAGAGAGAGAGAGAGAGAGAGAGAGAGAAAGAGAATAAATGACAGACAGTTTAAAGGAATTGATGAAAGGAGGAAATTCATGTTTGCTGTCATAACTACGACCGTGCACTGTTGGTGCAACGTTGCATCAGCTCTTTTTTTCACAAGCAGTAAGGGGAAAAAGACTGTAGCGTGATTTTGGTTTAAGGCCTTGTGTATACGGTTTCTACTTGGCACAATGGGAGAACAACGTGCCCTTTCAATCCAAACAGAAAACGGTTCCTTTTAAACAACCCCCAAACATAAAAACAAAAAAAATGACAAACGCCAAAAGGAGGGGAACCGTTTATTAAAAAACTCCCCATCTCATGGCGTGTAATTTCATCAATCAAAACCTTCACGGCAGTAACGTGTCTGGCAAAGCGCTGTGAACTGTAAACACTGCATTCGGAACGGTAATAAAAAATAACATAAAAGCCCTTTGCTTTTGTCCCGGTAACCTCGTGTCAAGTGTGCTTACTGATTCCTGTCAGCGGCCCTGCTGCCGGGAGGCTGCGCGACACTGTCAGAGGCGGCCCGCCTTGTCTATTTCAGAGAGTGACCCGCTCTCTGACGGGGGTGAAGGTGGTGCCCCCGTCTGTCCATTGGCGGGGAAATCATGAGGAAAATGTGCCCCGACACTGACCGGTCACAGAGACAGTCAGCACTGCCGGGGACAGAACAGCGGGTCGGAAATGAAAATGAAGACTTTGACCGTTTCTTTTCCTTGTCGGCGAAGAGATAAACCAATATTTTTTTGTTCTGTCTGAATGATGAACGGATGGATTGTTGAATGGATACATTGATCGATGAATGAATATTTGAACGAGAAAAAGCTAATTGTTAGGTGCTTTGGGTAAAAATGTCAATGAAACTGATGAATGAAAAAATTTATGAAAAAACTTAGAAAAAAGGGAATTGTCTTAAAATAAAAAAAAAAAAATGCAATACAATTTACGACAACAAAAACCAAGACAGCTGTACAGTAGACACCCGCAGGCACCCGTTCGCAATAACTCATCATATTTTTATCCCGGTCTCTCTGACATCCTGCAGAGAAGTTAACCACAGGAACATGTCAGTCTGCCGCAGCAGTCACAGCCCAGAACAATAGGGTAGGCTGAATGGCAGATATGGAAATGAACATAAAAGCTGGGATCGGAGGACACCGGAGGATGTCTTTCTACTGAGGAGTCGCACGACACAGCCCCACAGAAGGCACAACTTCCCGAAGCTTTTCGGAACAATAGATGGTGACGCCCGTAAGCGTATGTTGATCGGTTGTCAGCATAGACTCAGAGTACATCCCGCTTCTACCCACTCCATTACATGAGTCCTAATGAGTGTGAGATCAGGGCCGAGCAGCACTTGTTGTACTTCCATTATTCACACTTCTAAATTACAATATTGTCAGTGTGAATTCATTAACTGGCCAGTTGTGGGGGGTTGTGTGTGGAGGAGGTGGTGGTGGTGGTGGTGGTGGTGGTGGTGGTGGTGGTGGTGGAGGAGGGGGGCGTATTTAAACAAACAACAAGATGAAGTGTATGCAAAGTGCAAACAAGTCTCGCTGTGCTGCTTGTCAAGCGCAATGAACACTCTGGGAACTGTGGTTATCATATATACCCCCTCAAGTGCAATCAATCAAGGTCTCCCGTTGACAGTTGACTCTCGTTCATATAATGCTTCCATACTGCATCCTGTGGTGTGTGCATGTGCATGTGCATGTTCGTGTGCGTGTGCGTGTGTGTGTGTGTGCGTGTGTGTGGGTGTTGCTTTAGCTGACAGGCATAGCTTTGCATACATATCCGTGCAATGAGCTAGTGATAGGGAAATGGGCCCTATGTAAGCATGCCCTCTTTCCATCCCCTTTGCCTCTCCTTCTCTCCCTCCATCCCCTCTTTCTCTCCCTCCATCTCTCCCCCGGCCCCCTTTCCCAGGAGCAAGGTTTGTTTATTCTGTACCAAAGCATCTAGGATTTAATGAAGGCTAAATAAACGCTGAACTGAAAGATACCAGAAGAGGAGCGCATATAGCAAGTGTGTGCATACGTTAATTAGCTACGTGATACAATGTGCTGCTATGCTAATGAGCATTGTGCGCTGATCTAATTAGAGAAATGCTAACGATTATGGCTGAACATATTGTTGCATCGAGCCATTATACACATCCACCACTTACATGGTTGTTATGTTGACTAAAGTCTTAAAGAAACTCAAGTGGATGTAATTAAACAAGACATGCCAGGCTTCTTGGCAGCTCTGTTCCGTTATCAAGACCTTGACCACTTGAAACAAGCTGGTACTTTCGAGTGTGGGATTACGACGGCCAATGAAAAGACTTCAACCCATTTCATTTCTCAATACAATTTAATGAGTTTTGATATTTTTGTGTGTTCGAGTGTCTTTTGGAGAATCGTCTTGTGCCGGTAGTTACGACATCCCATAATACTGGAATAGACTGAAGCCTGAGCCAACCGACACCTCGTATAAAAAGCCTGCTCCATTCACTATTCTTCATGTTTAAGGAACTATCTGCAGTAGCAGAAGCTTCATTTACTCAATATAGTTTACAGGTAGAAATATTTAAAGTTTTACAACCTTGAGTTCTTAAACTAGGTTCATCTTTTCTAGAGCAAGCCTTACTTTTTCCATCCGTTACTTTTTTGGGATTCTTTACTTTTTTATGCTAAAAATGAGAACAGTAACAAGCCAGATGAAGCCGAACCAAGATTTAATGTGTTGGGTATGAGGACCCAAACGAGGATCCAAATAATTGACAGCAGATCCCTCCAAGTCTCCCTGTGAGCACAGCCAGGGAGGTAAACAGCCTTGGCCAACTCTCTACACATCCTGGTATGACAAACAAACAAATCCTTCCTCCAGCAGACACGTTGCCTAGGAATATATAATAGTACTTAGCATATGCACCTGTTCCCCCCGTCCTTTAATAACACTAGAAGCCAAATGTTCCGGCAGGCCGTCCAACCCTCACAGAGGTAATGAACCAAAAATGGATCCAATTGCGGTAATGGTCTGGACTGACCCAGAGTGTAATGTTGCCATAGCTTATCTAACAACAGTTTTCTTCTTTTTTTTTTTAAACCAGCCGCACTATGGGGATTTCATTTTTCCAATCAGGGTCCTGGCTGAGTCATTAAGGATCATAGCAGCGTATGAAGGGGGCAGGAAGAGGTGGAGGAGGGGAAGGAGGTGGAGGAGGGGATGCTATAAAGACCACATTGAGACAGGCCTGAGGAGCAAAGCCATCAGTGTTCTGCAAGGCCGTGGAAGCTAACAGACAATGGCACACGTTAGCACCAGCAGCACTATCCACCGATGCCGTGGTATATTCACTACCGCCCCTGTAGCCATCCACGCGATGGCTGACTTGTCCACATGTCGGTATATCCGAGTCGCTCAGTGTTAAAATCCTCCCCTGCATCATTGTAATCAGGGGTGCATCATTGTTTGGATCGATTTTCTCATATGCCGTTTGTTTGCTGGAACGACCACGTCCACCAATCGAAATCCACACCGAAGGGGCCTTCCCGGTCAGAGGGATGATATTGATCTGCTGTGTTGATTATCGATGGAGATTTAAGTACAGCACAGCGCTATTGAAGAAAACCTTAGAATGCGCCGACTTCGGTCTATTCTAGTTTTCCACCCAGGCTCTGCTTTGTCGCCGGGTTGCCATCTCTCTGCCGCGGCTCCTGTGTGTTGATCAGCCGAGACACCGTCAGAAGGGAGGCAGTGTGCACCTGCAGGCAGACAGAGACGAGGGCCCCTGGGGGGGAGGAATAACCTGGAGCGACAAGAGTGAACAGAAATCACCTCTGCTCCGGGGGCCCCCCACCGGGCCCCGCGGCACAACCACCCCCACCACCACCACCACCCCCCCCCCAACACCACCGCCGCCACCCACTAAGCAGTGCGTGAGACAAATCTCTGGATGTTGTGGAGTCGCTCCAACCCTTGGGGAGGGTGCTTCACCAAAATGTAAAAATCTCTCTGGCCGCGGTGGCCCCCTTCCGTCTCTGGCTTTAAAGAGGGCACAGCGCAGCTGCACCGGTAGTTTATGCACATATAAAGAGGGCGCCAGGTGGGATCAAGGGGGCACGGTGGCCCGAGGACAGTGCTTGAACGGGGGGGAGACAGAGGGCGGAGGTGGGGGTGTCTCCATCGCCAGCCAGCTCCCTGCAAACACATCAATAGGAGTCAGAGTTTAAGTCTTTTCCCTTCAGGAGATAGCTTCTAGGAGCTTCGCGGGGATGTCGTTGAAGCAGCGGACTGTATTGTTGTTCTTTTTTTAAGGTTGGCCTCCAAGCTTGTTCCTACAGTATTTCAGGCTTCCTATTACTATAGTACAGCAACAACTTTCTATCCATGGAGTACAGGCAGTGACCAAGGGGCTCATTAAACAGCGTAAGAAAGAAGAGTGTGAAAGAAGAAGTGAAATGTAAAGAGCTGATCATGCAAGGTTTCCCGTGCATCACACGGTTATAATCTTGTATTTACTGTGATTTATTTAGTCTCTGTTCCATTTGTTCCTAATTTCTGACTGTCATGATGCAATTGATTCTCTTCCATTGTGCAGTTGATCCTATAATCCAAGTAGACTGTGAGTATTAGTAGTATGGAGATTGCACTTTTCATGGATAACCAGCCTAATCAGTGTTCATTATTTTATGATTGCAACATAGTCTTCGCTTTGTCAAATCTCCGAAATCCAGAATATAATTTTGGTAGAGGGCTTTTATACTTAAGGAGGGTGGGGTCTGGAGTTCCGTTGAATATGGTTTTGAATCACATGTTCTCGGGTAAAGGTGTGAGAAGGTTCCCCCTATGCTGTAGTCATGAAACGTTTCATTGTGACGATTGTTCAGTACCACATACAATGTAACAGGTATTGTGTCAAGTGTAAACAGCCACTCAGAGCCAAGGTCAGTCCCTCTTTCTGCACTAGCCAATCAATGCCCCTCATTTCTTTTTAATCGACAGCTGGGGAAACCAATCAATAAATTACAAATTAACCTTCCCAGGATGACGTCGAAGATGTGTTTTTGTTCATGACATTTTAATCGCTTGTGCAATTCCTTAGTAAATAGCAACCTGTTCTCCGGTTGATATATGTTATAGATATATATAGAGTCATAGAGAAATAAACACAGTAGCATACCAGGTTGTGTACATACAGCATTGCGATGCCATGCACATCTTGACAATAAGAACGTGGAGAAGAAGTGGAGAGAATATCCCATTACAGAGCAGAGGAGAAACGCTTTCATGAAGCTGATAAATTAGCATCAAACGCGAACTAAATTCCATAAGGCGCACTTACGGCCTAATTAAATAGTCACTTAAATAGCGCAGGTTGTTGTTTGACAGCATCTTAACTCAAGTTGTCGCAGCAACGGCAACCGCTCAAAGCAATACTTTGACACATTTCAGCGAAACGCTCGACGCGGCGTCGTTGGCACGGTTTGTCGTGATGCCGACGCGGTGGCAGGAAATGTGTTTTGACACTTTGTTTTTCGCGATGTTTGATTATTAATATTGTGTGAAACAGAGACAATGTTTATGAACCATAAATGCCACGCGGATGTACAATACTGCTTCTAATTGCTCAACGGCAGCAGAGATGATTTGCAGCATAAGCATGGGAGCCTTGTTGTGCGGATACAATTACGGGAGAGAGAGAGAGAGCAAGAGAGGGAGAGAGAGCGAGAGCAGGAGCGAGAGAGAGAGAGAGAGAGGGGGGGGGGGGAGCATTTACAGCAGTAATAGGAGCCTGCCGCAATTCATATGTATCGCATTCCAGGCCCCGACAACAACGCATTGTTTTATAAGAGGTGCAAAAAAATCGAAATAATCAAAAGTAACCACAAAAAAAATATCCCCCACTTGTGATATTTTTGCGGCTCCGATGACAACATTTTATAAACGTCACCTCCACTGTTTCTCATGAAAGCCCTGCATGTCAATGTCATTTCTCAAATTGCAGTAGTCGTTGCTGAAGCGTGTTTCCTTTGTTTTCTAAAACGTACTTGAAGGATGGGATAAAAACATCGCCGACTCCAGCAGACTTTATGTCCAACAAAACTGGGTTGTGTGGACACATGTCTTTGTGTTTTGTTGATCACGACTCTCGTGCGCTTTATGCATTCAGTGGAGGTGCCTCATCATCCAAGTGGCTGAGATAAGAGTCAGAGAGAAAGGGTACAGAGATAGTCATGTTTGTATTAATTATTAGTGTTAGTTGGCTAGACAGGAATATGTTAATCGCCCTGCCGTTCTGCCCTTTGCAGTGTAAAATCCAATTAGCTTTATGAAGTTGCCACGGTTAAGGCCAAGAGAAGGTGGATAAAATCGACTTTGCTGAACACTTTTGTGGTAATTTATTGTAGATTAGACACAGACAATTGTGTCATTAAATATCCACTATCAGTAATATTTGCTTAATTTTCAAAGCATTAAGAAAAGGAGAGCAAATGATGAAAATAGAAAAAATACCTAACATTGTTTAATATCAATTCAATCATGCAGTAAGAGTGTTCAAATGCGTACTATTGATGTACTATTAAGTAATTCAGCAGACACTCTTATCCAAAGCAGTGAATTCAATGACATGACTATTGCGCTGTCAGGCTTCTTGCCCTGGGATATCCGGCTGTAGACTACGGCCATTGGGGATTTCAGCCAGTTTCCTTCTCCCTCACCCTGGCCAAGACATAATGTTAAGCATTCTCCGAGAAAGAAAAGGTGTGCAGCTTTACACCATAGCTGTGGTTTAAAAAATCCCTTCTCCCCTTCCTCCGCCAAGATTCCTCCCAATCTCGTCGGGGCGGCTGTGGGGTCTTGCACCCAGCTGCTCTTTTACACGGCCAGATACAGCTGGGACTATTGTCAAGACCCCAGCGAGCAGACGAGTCAGACGATAAACACAGTTCCTCCACCTCCTCCCCCCCCCCCCCCGCCCCCCCTCCCACTGCCCCCATGTCCCCTTATCCATGGTTCACACTCCATCTTCGGGGGCTCTTTAATCTGTTTGCGTACGACGTTGTCGGGGGATAAAGTACCACAGTGAGGTATTGTGAGCGGCGCGACGGGGTGTGCTACCGAGTGACAGGCGGACGAGCGACGAGAGGAGAGAGCCACTGCCGGGACTCTAAGCCCACGCTGGGAAGAGGCCCTGGGCCTGGCAAGCCCTCGTGAAAACCCTGGAAGGAGCCCACATCGGGGCTTGGATTCCTGCACCACGCTGGAGCTGCTTAGCAGGAGAGACCAAGGACAGACAGCCAGTGTAGGCTCAGTCGGTCGTGTGCACACACACACACACACACAGTCACACACCTATACACGCACACACACACGCACACACACACACACACACACACACATGCACATTCAGACAGTAGGCTATACACGCACACAGGCACACAAGCCTCCTGTTAGTTCATACAACAATTATTTTGAGCTGAACTTGGAATCATTCGGAACACATGCAGGAACACACACCCATTTAAATATATAACTCCTATGATCACACAAACACATGCATGGACACACACGCACACACACACACACACACGTACACAGACAGACATTCATGCTTGTAAACACAAATGTAACTCGCATAATAACACAAACACACACACACTCACAAACACATACACACAGACAAAGACCCAATGAACCCAAAGAAAGGGCGTTTGAGGTGTTTGTTTTTATTCAATAACTGAATCAAACAAAAGACAGACGTGCATAACATTTGCACCAATTTATTCCAACAAACAATATTGGATACGTTTTTATTTTCACCAAATATCCGAATATTTCCAAAGTGCCATAGGTAGGCCTACCTCTCTAATGATACACCACTCCCAATGAAAAGAATGGGGAATGAGCTTCAATTATTCATGTGGAATGGTGGTGGTGGTGGAGGTGGTGTCGTCGGTGGTGCTTTGTTTGATAACTTGCTTGTTGGCTTCAGGGCTCATGTTCAATTATGCCATTTACTGCCGCCTGCCACTCCCGTCGCCGGGTCACCGGGAGGCTTTTAGCTATTACACAAACCACCCAAATACATCCACCTCCGACGCTGCACACAAGCAATACACGCAAACAAAGTCGGCGGCAAGTTGAATAAAAACAAGCCTTGAAAGACGTCTGCCGCCGGAGTGCAGATCGGCGGGAGACTAGCGAGTAAACCAAATTAATTCGCAATCGTCCTTCAGTGGCGGCATTGTCAATTACCCTTTCAATAATTCACTCTTGCTTTTTTTGTCCTCCATCTGCCTCTTATTGCTGTATAAACTCCCCCTGACCTTTTTTTTCTGCAACACCCTTGGGTATTTGTGGAGGAAATGCATTATTCATTCACCAACAGCCCCTCCTCTGTGTTATGGAGTGTTGTTTCGATCCGATGTGATGAAACGCCCCTTGTACTCCCCTTGTACGTACACAAAGACTCACGAGAGAGCGTTACAAGTCGTGCGACCATAGATCGTGGTGGAATCGAACGAATCCCATGATGCCTGGGGTTATCTGGCCCCTCCCTGGGTCCACGGCTGGAAGGGGAGTGTGGAGGTCTTTCACCTCGGCTGGTCTTTGAGAGTAGTTTCAGGCGTGGATGACTTCCACACAACATCCACACTGGGTGTTGGGAACCATATGCGAAGGCAAACAGATGTTGACATAGACCTGACACTGCCTGAACGGCACTCTGAACCCGTAGATGTACAATGCTCAAGGGCGAGAAATTGTGTTTGGAAAAATGTATTGCCGCAGTTATAAATTTGACACATGTTTGTTCGAAAACAAAACATTCTGTTTAAAATAAAAGACCATCTGCCAATAAGACATTCGCATTCATTGGCATGCACAATGAACAATGATTATTTTCTCCCGTGTTATTCACAAACCAAAAACAGTCAACAGCTCCCAAATGAAAGAATGCCTGGCCCAGTATTTGTATTCATGTGTGCATCAGTCGGCAGAGTGCTGATTGTTTGCCCGGTAGTCGATTCACATCCACCGACAGATTCAGGAACATTCTGCTGGTCCACAGCCGTGACAAAGCTTCAGTTCATGTAAGATATCATTTGACTTGTGTCAGTACCTTAGAAAGAAAACCAAAGGCAGGTTCATTATTTCTGCTCCATCCACACAAAGCCCCTCCATTTTTTTCTTTTGCATTAAGCCAGAGATACTCTAAAAGATTGGATGAGTTCTTCAACTTTCTAATTTCCCTGCCCCTTGATGCGTCACAAACGCCGTAGGGGGACACTGTCGCAGTCAGCAGGAACAAAACCGTCTGCCTTAATGGAAACTGCCCCGAGGTTCACCATCATAGCCATCCGCTCTGCGGTTGATGCCAGCGTCTGATTTGAAAGGCAATGCACACATTTTCTTTTCTCATCTATAAAAGGCTTTCTGGGCTCACAGCTATAAGGAAGACCCAATTAGGTCCGTGATTAATATGCTCCGAGTCTCTAAATGATGAACATCTCTCCTGCCCATTATAACGACGCCACTTAATTAGCTTTCATACAATTTTCACAACGCACGCATCTGCAAGATATTTGGTCTAGTTGCGTCTAATGTGGGGTTTCGCTTTCACTAGAACAATGAGAGCATCACATACACCACGCTACGACAATATGACAGGAACTTTGGTAATTAGTGGCAAAGCCTCAGTCGTAACTTAGAATTAATATTTAGCATTACAAATCCATTAAAGAGAAATTAGTGATTCAGTTCTGTCGTATATTTAATGTTTGTTAACAATCTAGCCGTAGTAAGCTTCGTAGCTTCTGAAAATTATACATCCTGTCTTAGCCATGTGGTTTAAGAACGTTCAGCATCAATACAAACTCAACTATCGTTCTCCCTGGCCATGTTTGACAGGTAAAGTAGGTCAACAATGACACAGATAACCCCATCACTCTTTGGCAGAGGCAAAGTCTCAACACCTGCTCATAATAAAAGTCTATTTACTGCTACAAAAGCACGCCATTAAACAAAAAGGAAAAAAAATGCACATGTCTCAGATGTTAGTTCAGGCTAACATACCCAGACATTGCATGTCAGACTCAAGCCATAGGTCAACAAGCTAACCTAAAGACTGGGACAGGATATTTGAATTGCCAGCCTGAAAACATTATGGGTTGGTTTGCAGTGTCCTCCACCTACCACTGTCAACATCCATAATGCCTAAGCTCTATCTGCTACTGTCTGCCATGGCTAACAGCATCCAATACAAACTGTAGTAGCATACTCATCAAACAGCAAAGGTTAACCTGGTTGAGATTGAGTTAAAATCCCACCAACCCCTTCTTCTGTTTGGGTTAGGGTCTGGACCTAACGAGATGTACTCTGTCCATGATGCAAAGGAGTGGATATTTGAGAATATCTGACTCTCTCTCTCCCTCACTCTTCCCCTCTCATCCCATTTCCTGCGTAGCGGCTATAATGAATCTTTTATGATTTCATAATACATCCAATTATCCCATCCTTGTTAAAAACCATCGCGCGCCACCTGGAACCACTTTGGCTCTGCGTATCCTCTAATTCTCCTGCTTCGTTTGCCTGTATATTCACGCCACGTATGCAAATGAAGATAACCAATCTGAGGGTAAGCCACTGCGTGGGGGATAGATCAGTAGAAATAGCTAATTAAAAAGGGCTTCCTCTATGGAAGACGGTGGCACCGAATGAACGTTTCCCTGCCCAAACACACATCAACCTCAAGGAGCCATATCAGCAAACTGTAGCACTCTAGATGTAGCGCTCTGTGTTCAATCCACACCAGGCCGCAAGCCAGTCAGCCAGTCGGCCTGAAACCTAGCTATTCAGCTAGCCAGTCATCGTGCCAGTGAGACAGCTACCCAGCCATTCGGACAGCCATCCACCATACACCAGCAAGCCAAACTGCCAATCAATCACCCAGCCAGCCATCTAGCCAACCAGCCAGCCAGCCAGCCAGCAGCTCATTAAATACGATAGCCCATAGGCTGGTTTCTGCTGGCGCCACAGTGTTTATTCAGAAGATGACAGTGCCCGGTACTGAACAAGAAGTAAATGAATGAGGAGCCTTTACAGAGAGGGAGAGAGCGAGGGAGCGAGAGAGACAGAGGAAAGCCTTAGAGACACACAAAGACGGCGAAAAGAGAGAGCAGAAGAGAGAGAGAGAGAGAGAGAGAGAGAGAGAGAGAGAGAGAGAGAGAGAGAGAGAGAGAGAGAGAGGGAAAACCAAATAAACAGAACGCGAGCAAGGCAGAGAGAGAAAAACAAAGAGCCAGTGAGAAAGCCAAAGAAAGGCAGACAGACAAATATAGAGCGGAAAAGAGAGAGATTGAGAGAGTGCAAATGAAAGACGGCGAGAGAGATAGGTTAATGGAGAGAGACAGTCAAAGCCAGCGAGAGACAGAGAGAGAGAGGGAGAGAGAGAGCGGTTGCGGCGGCGGCGGCGGCGGCGGCACCGGGGCCCTTGGTAACATAAATGAGCTGATGGATGAAGGCCGTCTGCCCCGGCAGCTGCCTAGCGATGAAACACATACTGCGGCATCGCAATGGTGACGCAGCAGACAACGGTATAGCCGGCGTCTGCACCATGCGCCGCGGCCAGATCCACTCTGAAAGTCAGTGCCGTCGCGGCTCCCGCTGCCCGTCTCCGGCCAGACAACCTCAGGGACGGCGGGGGAGGGGCGCCGGGCAGCGCGATGCTCAGTATTAATGCTACAGTTCATAAACAAGTGCCTAGCTGCTCTCGTGGTAATTTATGGGCTTTAGCAGGGGGGCAAGGCAAGCCAAGGAGATGACACGCGTGAGTTATGGCTGCCTGTGGGCGTTTGTTGGTTTTTATTGCGCCGTGTCTGAGAGGAAATATATGTATACACGCTGAATATGTAAACCAGAAGAGTAAGTATGATATGCCTGTCTGTCTTTCGGTCGGTCTACAAGCAAGCACATTGATAGTCGTATTGTAAGAAATATGAATGACGATGAGGCGTTCTCCGCAATAATGAATATTCATAATAGTTAACCTTGCAATTTTCATCATTAGTCTCAATCTTCCTTCACACCTCATGTAGTTTCAAGGCAAATACATCGATTTAACACATTCTCTGAGCTGATCCAAGTGCGTGCGTGTGCGTATTGATGTGTATGTGCGTGTGTGTGTGTGTGTGTGTGTGTGTGTGTGTGTGTGTGTGTGTGTGTGTGTGTGTTCGGAGGGGGAGTGATGGTTTTCACTTTTATAATTATGAATATGAACCTGCGGTATGTGCGCTCGGGCCCTTTGGCGACTGCAGTAGGGTGTGTGTGGCGGGCGGCAGGGTTTACTATTCATTCACATGGGCTGGCTGCTCCCAGTGGGGGGGCCCGTTGGGACCCGGGCTGTTTACAAGTACTCACTTATGTGCTGCATCAATATTTCTTTTGTTCTCCGGAGGTCCCGCTCGTGGTTGGTACCGCAGAGGGGCGGGCGGGGAGGGGACGTTTCTCAGCCGGGGGTGTGTGTGTTTTTAAATATTCATCGAATAATTTAATGTCTTAATATGTTCAATATATTCAACAAAAGGACTACCATTGCTGCTCTGTTGCCGCTGCACAATGTTGTGTACAACACATACACAAAATAGTCAACAATGTACGCCGTGTTTTGAGGCAAAGGACATTAAAGTCAACAATATATTAAAAATTATCACAATACTGTCGACAATACTTTATCGCGTGTCATGATGACATAGGACAATATTATCAACCATGTATCATGCATACAAATGGTGGGTCGCGATCCATATGGGGGTCGCCACGACGTTTTGAGGAGGTCAGTCGCAGAACACATGCCAAAACTGAGCCTTTAGAAGGAAGCCTGTGAATTAACTAAGTTTCAATGTTTATTCATGTTTTAATGGCTTAAATGGCACACGAAAGCATTGTTGATGACTGCGATGTCGGTAAGTAGACACATGTGATTCCTGAGACTTGACCAGTGTCATGGAACGCATCCTATAAAAAAAACATAGTGCCAGAATATCATGTCTTCACATATGACAAGATGTTTCCGTTCTATTTACGCTTGATCCTCCGAAAGGCGTATTAAAACCAATAAAGGGTGAGGGCTGAGCAGATGTGTCAAACAAATACAGGCTACTCTCTATTATCTGGGCTGTTTGTCGGGGTGCATCATTTTCAAGGAGTGCTGGTTTGGTTCGGTTTGGTTTGTGGCTCTGCCAGTCTCGCCCTGATGGATGGCGAGAAAGACACCGATGTGAGGGAGACGGAGGGAGGGACAGGGTTGAGGGTGGGGGCAGGGGGGGAGGGGAGTTTGGTGATGTCAGTCGTTTGTCAGTGGCTCCGCTGGGCAGATTAGCTGTCAGATTAGAAAACACCTCCGACAGTCACACAGACAGGTGCCCGGCCCAGATACATCATGCTGCAACACATTGCATGCTTATAGGCGCGTTTGCACAGACACTGACGCGTACGCATGCACACGCGCACACACATACATAGAGACACACACACACAAACACAAACAAACACACACACACACACGTGCACTTGCAAACAGGTGCACAAAAAAACGAATACACACACACACACACACACACACACACACACACACACACACACACACACACACACACACACACAATACCATTAGCGTTACATTGTCATGGTAATGTGGGGTTTAAAATAACAGCTAATCATATTTTAGAGTGAAGATCCTGAGGTGAAATCAAAATCAAATGTTTTCTCGTCCTCTTTTTTCTTTCTTTCTTTTCTGGCACAGCTGGAGTAATAAGGTTCAGAAACCCTGTGATGATGTTAAACAATCAATATTTTTCTCTTTGGCACGTTTCCTTTCACCTTTTTTGCTCTTTATGTTTCCCTCCAACGAAAATACATTTTAAATCATTGGAAGCCTAGCGTTGTTGCGCTTAATAGGGCTGAATATTTAAAAACAATGTACGGTAGCTTTCTATATATTGTTGGGCCACATTTAAAAATGAAGCCACAACTCCCTTCTCTTAACGTCCCTTTCTCCTTGTATCAACAGTACACACAAACATACTTATCTCAAGTTCGATAAGTGAAGGCCTCTGCAGCTTTTGTTTTTTGTTCATCGGTTGTTTGGAGGAGCATACATCTTGACATACATCACTGTAGTCTTGACATACTGTGGCTAACTGGCTTTATCACCTATTCTGTGCTGAAGGAGTTGCTGTGCTTTTGCCCACCTTCCATCCCAAATCCAATATGTATTGATTTACTTTTATATACATGCAGGAGTGAGTGTGTACTTCTTGCTTATGCAAAGTCGTTGCATTTACTAGCATATTAAAGCAGCTATGGTATCTGCTAAAGTAAAATATAATTGCATGCAAATATTATATTAATAATATCAAGGTTGTCCTGTCCTGTCCTGTCTTGAAGGTTGTCTGGTTAAACTTTCATAACACAACGCTGATTAATAATATATAAAGACTCCCAGTGCTTTTTATTTCCTTTATTTCTTTTTTTTTAAACTTAATTTCTGCTAATGACCAGATGGATCATTCTAGACCAATGAGTTTGAACCACCAATAAGCACCGCTAACCATAGAAGTAAACCACTGACCTGTCTGGCATTACTTTGCGATGGGGAGAGACAGCCAAGATAAGATATTTCCAATTCTAGCTTTTGCCCTACTGGCGTACACTGCCAAAAGTGAAAGCCAGCGCAAATTCTCCATGAAAAAAATAACTGATATGGGATCTTAACATTGAAGGAATAGATTTGTGATGCTTATATAAAATGCAGCACAAACATTCGCCAAATAGGTTTAGGAGTCGGACAAAGTTTATTTTTGCAGTATTGCTGTTTTTAACCACTTTACCCTAAGTTTACTCTTGCAGTGTTGGCACCTCATTCAAGTAATACAGTTTTGCTGCTTATAAACATAAAGCACAAACGTTGGAAAAATTGCCTTCACAACCATTTTCATTTATTCAGTATAACAGACACTTTGTCCAGAGTTAACTCTTGCAGTGCTAGCATTACTGAAACCTGGGTTACACAAAGATCCCCTCCTGTTTGAACCTTAATACTGTGAACATACGGATAGCAATTATAGATGTGAATGTGTGGTTGTTTGTAGAAGTTAGCTCTTCAGCATTATTGAATTAAACTGTTTTAAGCGGCTTCTCCTGGTTGCGCCTGCATGTTGGAAGAGCAAGGAGAGGGGATTGGTGTGCAAGAAACCAACATGAAGGGCCTGTACGAAATGAGCTTCTGGCTTGTTGAAACCCACACACTTAGCCTCAACTTTCAAATGTGATTCCGTTTTTAAACACCAAAGATAACATGAACATTTCTGTGCTCAAACCTCTCCAATTTCCTGGTGTCATTTCCTGGTATATTAATCATAGATTATATTGTGGAACAGAACAGATATTGCAGTCACATTTCCATGTTCCTGTTGCTGCCCTCTTCAAACGAGTGCAGGGGGATCCACATCCTAATGAAAAACTATCATTGAAAGACATTCTACTGTGCAGACAAGCCACGCTGGGAACTCAAACCCTTGATCTAACAAAGAGCGCAGAACATTTGAACTCATATGAATCCAATGCATTCATCCTTTATCTCTCCCTCTCCTTCTCTCTGCCTCCACTGGTCTCCTTCAGTCATCCATTCCCCCTCCCTCCCTCCCCCCCTCTCTCTCTCTCTCTCTCTCTCTCTCTCTCTCTCTCTCTCTCTCTCTCTCTCTCTCTCTCTCTCTCTCTCTCTCTCTCTCTCTCTCTCTCTCTCTCTCTCTCTCTCTCTCTCTCTCTCTCTCTCTCTCTCTCTGCACATTCTTGACAAGACGCCTTTCCCAGCAGAGACCCCCTTAGTCTGTCCCCCCACCCCCCTCCTGTCCAGCCCTGTTCAAACAAACACCTGTGAGCCCTCCATTGAATTAATGAAGTCCTTCATGGTCTGATAAGAGGATGGAGGGGGGAGAGGGGGGGGGGGGGGGGGGGGCTGATGGCGGCCCCTCAAAGATGCGCTAGTGGCGGTGTATTCATAGGAGACCGGGATCAAACACTACCTTAACCAGTCACATCACAGACGGATGGACGTAGATTATAACAGACCCACACGAAAATGCACCGCTTTACAAGGGCGTTGCGGGGGTCTCAGACACAGAGACGCACGTAAAAAACGTATTTGTATGCTAGCGGTGGTCTCAAGTTGATTATTGGTTGTCAGCGCCTCGCTGCTAACTATTCGTAGTGACTGCAACGAGCAAGGGAGCAATCCTGTTTTTTGTTTTTTAAGTAATGTGTCCAACTGATGGTTTGTGAGAATTGCATCATGGGAGTGATTTCAGTTACTGCTGCTTTTCACATGTGCCGTGCAAGGACTTTGGGGTATTCCGGTCGTTCTGGATCAACTACCAGTTCTTTTTTTAAATTAAAGGTGACACGTGGTTGGGAAAAAGAATGGCCACATGTCACGTCAAGCGTTTTCCCAAACATATCGTGTTGCTTTCTTCACGTCGTTATTTCCAGGCCTCTGTATTCTGATTAAACTGTCAAACTCACAGAAATATCTTAATGGGGAGTATTTTGTGTATTTTCATTTCGGAAACTCTGTCTCATTATACAAATGTCATTAAAGTGTTTACCCCTGTTTTTTTTTTCTCCTTTCATTTAAATACCAGCCAGGGTTGTGCTGCAATTTGTCAAATAAACAAAAGGCCAAATTTCATGAATCAACACAGGCAAAGCAAGCCAAGAAAACAATATCATCTAATTACGCACACTGCCGCCGTTTGTGTGTGTGATAAATTAAACGCCTAAGCAAACAAACCACGACACCGGCACGTGCTCCCTAATGCTTTCACCGAAAGCGCGAGTAAACAGTAGTTATCCTGCGCTCAAACTTTTCTCCCTTTTTTTTAGAACCGTACCTCAATAAAAACAAACTGTCATGTCCTGGGGGAGGATCTCTCTCAGCGCCCCGACGACTCCTCCCCGAACGCTCGCTCCCATTCTGTTCCCTCTCTGTCACGTTTATACTTCTCACTTAAGTCAGGCTCACATCGCCGTGTTCCTGGCGGCGCCTGTGAGGGGGGACGGGGGGGGACGGGGGGGGACGGGGGGATGGGGGGAGCTCCTTATCTTTTCTGACAGGTAGCGTCGAGGACTGATGGAGTGGGCGGCTGCTTTTCACACACAACACACAGAGGCTCTCTAATTACCGTTGAACGTTCAGTCAGTTACTAATTGGACTCTTTCACACCCCCCCCCCCCCCCCCCCCCCCCAAAACACACACACACACTACCCCCCCCCCCTTACCACCACCACCCCCACCACCCTATGGGGCTAGCAGGGGTTAGCGGGTTAGCGGTGGGTGGTCTGATGCTAAGTCGTTGGCTGATGGCTGCTGCTCCGCTATCAATAACCGCCGCCGCGGCTAGGCGGCTGTGATTAATAAGAGCATTGACCTCCATTAGGGTGGCGTGTACAGTCAACCCCACTGATTGGTTAACACTACAGCAGGCGTAACCCAACCCCATATTTGAGTGTTGATGATTGTTAATTGTTTCCTCTGGTTGGAAGCATTGTCCTTAGCCTATTTAGAAAAAACTAATTGCACGAATGCCTGATAATTAACTGGTTTCTTTCATTAAGCTGTTTTAGCAGAAAGAAACAAATAGTGTATTTGGCAGGAGAATATGTAGAACATGGAGTCAAGCAAAAACTATAATACTGCGGGATAAGGTAGAAGTAGTCTCTTATGAAGTCCCACGTTGTTACCATTGATTCAAGTCCAGCACCAGTGTCGGATCTTAAGCCTGATCAATATTAAAGGCAGCCACCACAATTTGTTATTTTTGGTATTGAGCCATGAAAAGTAAAATATATTGTCATGACTTTGCAAGAGCAGCTAGAGTTTGTCTGGCCAAGGAGTATTAAAAAGCAGAGGATCAGACCGTACCCGATGTCTGCTCTGGGTCATTAATAAGATTAAGCGATCTGAGAGGTTTATCGCAGTCGGGGGAAAAATAAGGAAATAAAAACCTGAAGAAGTGAGGTAAGGTTCCCAGGAGACCTCACTGGCTGGGGACAGTGGCATGGGGGCCCTCAGGATCCTGTTGAACCAGAGGATTAAAGACGACGTTTTAGGAAGACGCTTCTGGGTCTCTGTGTGATAAGAGTGAGAGACTCAGACACACGTACACACACACAAGGATGACTACTGGGTACAGTCTGGGTACTCTGTGGACATGGAGATCCAACCCAGAGCCTTTTAGCTGAGAGCCAAACAACCTGTCCACTAGACTATCCTTTCCATCCACACACAAACACACACGGATAACATACACTTACACACACTCCTCATAAACACACACTCCTCATAAACACACACTCCTCATAAACAACCACTCCTCATACACACACACACACACACGCGCGCACGCACACACACACACACACACACACACACACACACACACACACACACACACACACACACACACACACACACACACACACACCAACCCACCCACCCTGTGGTCAGAATTCAACACCAAACAGGTTAACCATGTTAACACGTCCCTTTTTCTAGCCGACATACAAAATGGCCTCTTATCGGATGAGGGAGGAGGGGCCCCACGCTGGGCCCTACAAGGCCCCGCTGAGAAAGCCACTTATCACAGTAATTCATGGGGGCTGCTGTGAAGCGGCCGGCTGGCTGTGGCAGACAGAGAGAAATCCATTCTGGGCTCTGCCATTCATACTTGAGTGCACATCTCCCCCGGCCCGGGCTCAGAGGCATCGCTGTGACATCTGTATGACACGCTAAGTACATGATGTCTTGAGGACCAAGGGTTCTGTGTGTCCCTGTGTGTGTTTGTGTGTCCCTGTGTGTGTTTGTGTGTCCCTGTGTGTGTGTGTGTGTGTGTGTGTGTGTGTGTGTGTGTGTGTGTGTGTGTGTGTCCTTGTGTGTGTGTCCTTGTGTGTGTGTCCTTGTGTGTGTGTGTGTGCGTGCGTGCGTGCGTGCGTGCGTGCGTGCGTGCGTGCGTGCGCGCGCGTGCGTGTGTGTGTGTGTGTGTGTCCTTGTGTGTGTGTGTCCCTGTGTGTGTGTGTGTGTGTCCCTGTGTGTGCGTGTGTGTCCCTGTGTGTGTCCCTGTGTGTGCGTGCGTGTCCCTGTATGTGCGCGCGTGTGTGTGCGCGTGCGTGTGTGTCCCTGTGTGTGCAGTGTGCACGCGTGCGTGCGTGTGTGTGTGGGGGGACATGCGTGTGTTCTTAATGAGTACAGACATGTTAATATGTATGGTGGTTTAAAGAGATCCGCCATAATATGATCTGTGCAGATTTAAATGGACGACCATAATCAGGCGTGCATCTCCGCACTCATCTGCGTGTGGTGTGCTTTTTCCCTCATGCACACTCGTGTGTGCGCTTTTTGTGCATGTGTGAAAATGCACGTCTGTGCACACGCACGTGTGTGTGTGTGTGTGTGTGCATACGCGTGTGTGACTGCGCACGTGAGTACGCGAGCGAGCGTAGCTTCCACCGCTGAAAGCGTGTCTGATTGTAGAGAAATAAATGAATTGTGACACACTTTAACTACAAGCAGGGACGTAGATGGGGAACCTGTTAATTAGCTGTCAATGAGAGGCTGAAGAGAGGGGGAAATGGGGGGGCCTGGGGCAAGATTGTACTGGTAGGGGTGGAGGGGGAGGGTTGGAGGAATAAGACAGCAAGCTCCATTAACACCGGCATCCTTAACTCACACCCCACCCACCCACTTTGTAAACACACCCTGCAGTAGACACGTCCATTAGTGTCTGAGAACGGTTATTTCATCTCCAGTGGAGAGCAGGATCCATGCTCCGAGAGGCAGCTCCATGACGTGTAATAGCTCTCTCCCACAGTGTACAGTGAACAGGTTATATCTACGTCTCTCAACGCTATCTGCTTTTCATTTAACAAAAGCTTAGACTGAGTGGAAGCTAAGGCAGCTCTATTGACCTGAAATAAATAAATATGAACGATGATAGTAAAGTATTGGTAGAAATAGTGGTGGTCTTGGGAAGGTGTCAGCTTACAGCCTGAATACAGCTTTACAGGGTCGTTTACAGTGATTATTTTCATTTAGACAAAGAAGCAGATAGATGGTTAGGCATCTTGTTCAAGGGGGCTCAAGGAATTTTCAACAAGATGCTTAAAAGGTAGCCTACAGATAATTGATTTCGAACCAATACACCATTTGCTGGGGGGCAAACACAGTAACCGCTCCACTATCCTTTCGCCTTACCTCTACGCAATATTGATAAAGACAGCAGGTGGTGCTCCATTTTGTTGGTTGTGTAAAGCATCCTCGTTTATGGGGGACCCTCCTATTTAACTCCCTAGCGATGCATGATTCTTCCAACGTAGCCTAATCTAATCTGATCTCGTTGTACAGAACTACCATTTACAGTGTGTTCAACTACTGGTGAAAAATCTGGGGTTACTGCAAGGGCTTACGGACATCATGTAATGCATCCCCCACATGAGGGGGGCTGCTGACTCAAAATCCATAGAAAGTAGAGCGCAAGAGAAATGTGTGAATGCACACCAGAAGGTTCAATGATACATCAATGGAGCCAAAAAGTCTAATTGAGTAAACAAGGTTGTTGCTGAAGGCGAAGCCGGGCTGTGGTGCAAAACCAGGACAGAGAAAAATAACGATGGGGGCCACAAAGCAAGACAGATGGACCCAGGCGCCGTCTTCATTCAGACCCTCGCATAATCAGACGTCCAGTCCCAACGGCCCGTCCGTCTCACTTAGCCCCTCGCTTTGCTCGACGCCGTTCAAGATGCATGCCGGAGTCAATTGATCAGCGGCTGAAATCCACACGTTCCCTCTTTACCACTAACAATAACATCCCCTCGTCCTGATTGGGCTCACAGAGATCGCTCTTCAGATTCCCCTCTTGACTACGACGATCCTCGACCTGAAAGACGAGGCAGAGCAAGACAACGTGTGGCGCCGGCCAGACACACATGGGACGGATTAGCGGGACGGGAGCGGAAGCCATGTTTAAACAGTGCTTAATCCCTTAATTGAATGCAGATTTATTCCAGCGCCGCACGTCCAACAGGGGTTCAACACGAGCCCTTCTCCGCTGGAAGGAGGAAGAGGAGAAGCTTAGACCGAAAAAACATGACAATTTTATTTTTTGCCACGCCGAGGAAGGGGAATCACAGTACTTAAAAGTGTCACTTCGCCCCCCCCCCCCCCCCCCCCCCTTTCGTTGTCATGGTGAGCGACTGCAGGGATTGAGTCTCGGGGACAACCCGCGAACACGTCGTACGCTCACTGGGAGGAACGGGCGAAGAAAGGGAACTCTTGTGGGGCTCTTGTGAGCGGTGACACACAATGAATGTGTCCCATTCAGGGAGATTAATAACGCCAGCATCGCTCAGTCAGAGGGAGCTGTAACCGTCTGGATTATGCCCAGGTCCTGGGGAGGAGCGGGGGGTCGCCTGCTTATACAGAAGACAACCTACATTATACAGTCGAAGACAACACAAGAGTGGAGCTTTCTTCCCTAGCTTAAGGACTGCACAGATGGAGCCGTTGGAGGCTAAATGCCAAGAGTCCTTCGATCCAACTCTTTATTAATCGATGGAAGAGACAGACAGGAAGCCAGTAGGCACATGATTAGCCGATATAATTGCAGCGGCCCGCTACGACCAAAGCAAAAGCTGTAGAAAAAAAAGTTAATGGGTACTTTCTGTAAACCAAGGGTCAGGTCGGCATGTCTAGGTGTTGAAGGCCTTTCAACGTTTCTTGGAGCTATGCCGGTCGTTAAAAAGAGATATCAAAAAATAAAATTGTAAAGCTTTTTTATGGGCAATCTCGTTAATATGGCGCAACAAACACGCTGAAAAGGTTTATGATGAAGACGTTAGAGGGGACACTCACATTTAATTGGAAATGACGGACCTTGACCTACCGATGGGTTTTTAAGGGCAATAATAAATCAACTATGAGGAGTCTGCACATCACGCACCAGTAGCACCCTGTGAAAAACACCTCTTTGTAAGACAGCTTTCCTTCTATTATCAAATGGAGTTTTGTTCTGACAGCTCAGTTGCTCAACCCACTCACGTTCTAGCCACATAGTGACCGAGGTTCGTTTCTGACTTGCGAACCAACGCTACATGTAATCCCCGCTCTGTTTCAACCCCCTTACCTGTCACTCTCCAGTGTCCTGTCCTTTAATGGATAAATATATGCCTGTTCCGTTCCCCTCTCTCATACTGTATGCAGGACACTAAATAATACTGTCAGCCCAGCGTTTCTGCTGCACATGATTGTTGTAGAAGCTATTTAATTTTTGATTTGTCCTGCATTTCACCCCACTTAAACCTCTGGCCTTGTTTGTGGTCTCCATGAAAGTCCAGTTAGGTTCACCTTTGCACGACATGACTATGTATGAATAGGAAACCAAGCATCCACCGAGACTCCAGCACATTTTTACATTCCTTTTAAAACTGGAAGGGCACAAAGAATGCAAATTTGCGATGGAGAGCTGTGAGTGGAACCAGAGTTCACTGTATCAAAAAAGTTATTCAGTAACAACTTGCACACACAGACACAGTCTCTTTTGTGTTTGTGTGTCCCCAGAGGGACATGAAGGTTTATGGAAATAAAATGGAAAAATGTGATTATGCTAAGGAGCAAGAGGTGGTTTTATCATTCAGAAGGTGAGTTGCTAGTTGACAACATGGGTGGTAAATAAAATAAATCCCATTTACAAAAGACAGCATTTATAAGTCACAAGCGCACACACACACACACACACACACACACACACACACAAGCGCGCACACACACACACACACACACACACACACACACACACACACACACACACACACACACACACACACACACACACACACACACACACACACACAAACACACACACACACACACACACACACACACACACACACACGTTTTGCAGCCTTTTTTGTTCCACCATTATAATGTACATCATCTGACCTAAACTAAAGGGGATGTTTGCCGTTGTATTTACTGTTGCAATCCATGAAGTGTAGCCAGCCAATGGTGCCGGGAGTCTCGATAGCACAAATTCCCATCTCCTCCCGGGCATCGCTGTATTAATCACAGCATTTTAATTGGCAGCGTCCCCATGTTGCTCTTCTCCTGTTTATGAGGTCCGTTAACCTGTGTTTGTGTATCGTTTTCAGCACAGTTGCATTAATATGCTGGCGAGAGAATGGACCGGGATAAGCCAAGCTCGATGATTAAAACAGTCTTCATCAGCAGCAAGGAATACACCAGGCGATGCCAAAGTCATTAAAACCTCTAATCCTCTATCATTTCCTCCAGATAATCAAATTGAATTATGGAGAGCTGGTAAACGCCTGGAGCTGTACGTTTATTAATCAGCTATTGAGTGCATTCAGTGTGCGTGTGAGTGTGTGCGTGCGTGTGTCTAAACTGCCATACGGTATGCATACATTATGCTGCAGGGTTTTCCCTGATTCTAAAGTTGTACAGTCGGGTGGTTTATGAGTCCCAATGTTATTATTATTGTCAAAGTTTTCAACAGATGTGGAACTACAGGGCATTTGGTTTTCGAATGCTGAAGTTAATTTGAAGAGCGTAGCCGATTTAAAAGCATAGTGGCTTCAATACCGATTTTTTTCCATGGATATCTCCCTAAACTCATGATAGTTTACTGTCCAATAAAATTATATCATACTGCAACGTGATAAAAGTATGGTTATTTTATAGTTTTCTTATTTTGAGAAAACAGGTGTAAAATCCTCCGTCATTGCCGGTCTCCACCAACCAGTTTGTGAACGTCGAACTCTATTTCCAAACTTATGTCCCTTTCTGGTTGTGACTTTGAAAAGCCTTTCTGGAGGGATTTGGATCACAATGCACCTAGTTTGCATAAGGTTAATGTTATTGGCTGTGTCCAAGAGGGTTAGGCTTCTCGGACACTTGTAATATAACGCCATGGTGTGTGGGGCGCATTCCAAATACAATATTTCTCATTAAAAGGCTTGTACTGAACAATGTCTGGGGAAAAAAAAATCTAAAAGTTGTCCTGAACAGTAACCACGGAGATAGAACCTCCCATAGCCTCCTTAGAACTCACAACCACAGATTATTTTTATTGTCAGAATTTTTTTTATTCGAGCTGAAACCGAGGGTTCACTTACCCTTTCTACATGAAAAAAATACGGAAATAGAAACAATACTACGAGAAACATAGCCAAGCTACAGTTCTAGAAATATATTGTCGAGAAGTCAGGAAGCATCGACTGGTTAACTGGCCTC
This sequence comes from Gadus morhua, assembly GCF_902167405.1. NCBI lineage: Eukaryota > Metazoa > Chordata > Actinopteri > Gadiformes > Gadidae > Gadus > Gadus morhua. Next base: position 18,886,587 of record NC_044054.1, on the reverse strand, counting down.
ACTCCCTGAAACTATCCCACCCTTATTCCCTGATCGTCGGCATGGGGCAGGGTTTTGTGCTCTTAATGTGTGCTGTGATAATGTGGACTCGGGAGGGAGAATGGATTTAATCATGTAATTGGGTCAGAGCAAAGCTTCGGGGGACTGAGTGGGCTTTTATTTCCAAGCTTCCGGTACTCCGATACAGAGGTCTGATAGGCCCCGCTATTAAGCAGTGGTAGATGGAAGTATTTGAGCAGGCCTGAGAACATCACTACTGAGGATAAGGGCTCTATTTTTACTCAGAGTACAAAGTGAGGAAGACGATTGTGTAGCGGGCGTTAAACAATTAAATTATGAGACAGGACGCAAGGACATTTTTGTACACAAAAAGACATGCTTGTGATTGTCAGCGTCATTGATTTTCCGGGGGAAGCAATTTAATCCTTGAAAAAAGATGGAATTTCCCTTTATCGACCTACTTGAGTAGTGGTCCCTCAGGAGATAAAGTAAAATGTACTACCGTCCACTATACTCCATCTGAACTAGAGATGTCCGATATTATCGGCCCACCGATATTATCGGCCCGATATTAGCATAAAAATGTAATATCTGTCAATATCGGTATCGGATTTTTTTTGCCTTAAAACCGATTTTTTTTATTTTTTTTATTTTTTTATAGCTCAAATAAATGTTTTCAAAATTGTGCAGTACAGTGCACATTGTAATTGACTCATATTTGTGCATTTATTCAATTAAGGTTATTGAGTTTTAGTTAAAGAAACATACTGCTATGTTGCACATAGTTGTTCAGGTACAATGTTTTATCATTTGTGAAGTCAAGTTTGCCCTATTTGTTGTGGGCATTGTCAAGATTATCTCAGGGAGAGTGTAATCCAAACTGTTGTCTGAGACCATTAAAAAAATAAAAATAAACATGGCACTTTTCCCTTAAATTAAGTTGAAGTATTTTTCTTATTTTGCACAGACAATGTTAACATTTGGAAAGCCTTGTTGCATTCAAGAGTGCATCCAGTGGGGCATCACAATAACATTAAGCATGTTGTGTTAATTCCACAACAGGAGATATGTAATGTTACCTAAATTAGGTTTGAGGAAAAATAACACAAATATCGACATCGGTATCGGCTGATATCGGAATCGAAAATTTAGAGTTGGACAATATCGCATATCGGATATCGGCAAAAAAGCCAATATCGGACATCCCTAATCTGAACCCGATAGGAGATGCGAAAGAACTTCATCTTGCTCGGTGATTGGCTCAGTCTCACCGACTCGAGCACCAATCACCAGGCAGTGATTCAACATTCAGCGATCCAATGCTCTATTCCCACAGTAGTTAATTACAATGACCCATAATCAATGTTGGCCTGCGTTTTCTTTTGAAGGTCTGACATACCAGGGGATACTGACGAGAGCATGGGGGATTACAGATGGATTCTGACGCCGGTATGGAGATATGATGTCATATAGGAAAAATATATGAGGGCAAGATGGAAAACAGCTGGGGTAGATATTTGGTCATTGGTTCAAGTCCCATCAAATGTTGGAAAAAAAGTTAAAAAAAAAACGGACAGAAGTGAGTTTCCCCATTTTGTATAAAAAGAATGAAAGAAAGAAAGAAAATAACTCAAAGTGGCTTAGGTGAAACATCATTACGGCACCGTGGTAAACAAGCGTCCATCGTTCATTGCTAATTCAAAGTTCAAATCTTCCCAGATTCTTCTGTTCAAATCGTCTCCAACTGCTGCAGGGTCAGGCTTCCCTCCAAACAATAATTCATCTTGTCAGATCTATTCCCTTCAAACCCAACAAAAAGATTTACAGACGGCTCCAGATGACAGCAACAAGACGTCAGCCAGAGTCATTCCCGGCCAGAGTGTGTTCACGATACAGTTTATATTAGGACCTGCTTCAGTGGGATGTCAAGTGACGACGTCAGTAAGTACTGTTGATGTGGTGAACTCCACTAGGTTGGTTGAAACTGAATCTTCTCATCATCCCGGAATATTTCGAGCCTACACCTGTCCAAAGGACTTCAAGTAAATTCGACACAAATAACCTGATCCTTGTTCTTTGTTGAAGTCCCATTTCAGGTGCATAACAGGCAGACAAAATACAATAAATACACACAATTACAGATTCAAAGCTGTAGACTGTGGTTAGGGTCAACTTTTAAGAAGAGGGTATGAAGGATGAGTGCCCGGCGATATGAAACTAATCTGATGTCAGCCATGAGAAGCGACAGGTCAAATCAGAGTCTACCGAAAATGATAAACCCTGAAAGGATGGAAAAACACCACAAAATACACAAGGAGATGAAACTAGGTTAAGGGATCATGTGAGGTGAATGGTGTGAGACAGAGAGTGAGAGAGCGAGAGTGAGAGTGAGAGAGAGAGAGAGAGAGAGAGAGAGAGAGAGAGCGAGAGAGAGATAGAGAGAGGAAAGAGACAGATGGACAACGAGACAGAGAGAGAGAGAAAGAGAGAGAGAGAATGTGAGACAGATATGCTTTTTGTGGATTGCAAATGGCTCGACGCCGCCAGAGTGGAGGATTAGGGGCGATAAGTCATGGCTGTGGTGGGTTTATCTTGGAAGTGCTTGATCCTAGCTAACAGCCTCTGTGGAGCAGAGAGAACCAGGCCTTGGGCTAGCGAAGGGGAAAGAAGAGCTCCTGCTTTATAGTGAAAACACAGAAGGTGTGTTCTAAGCTATGTGCATGCAATTTAATAAAAGTGGGTAGCGTGGATAAAGACCAGCTGTCTGGTAAGAAATCCAATCCGATGAATCAATCCTAAATAATACTTAATACATAATCGTAAAGAGTGTGAAATGAATCAACAGTTTTTCCCCAACGATTAGCCCGAAAGTACTTTGTAATCCCTCCATCGGGAATCGACAAGAACAAGTCATCCGTCCTACCCTCACACAAATACCCAGACTGTGTTTTAGTGGCAGTAAATCCTGCATCTGAGGAAGAGGAAAAACACCACTTCTGGGTCCCTCTGCAGATCAATCACTTTACACACACACACACACACACACACACACACACACACACACACACACACACACACATACACACACACACACACACACACACACACACACACACACACACACACAACCACACACACACACACTTTCCATCCAGCTCTAGTCTGCAGTGATGCCTGGGGAGCCGGGCGAGAGACACAGAAGCACTGCAGATGAAGGAAACAGAGAGAGAGCCCTAAGCAGAAGCAGGGTGTTGTCAGAAGTGAACAATCATACACAATTATAATAATACTGATGATAACAGTCCACGCAAACAGTTGACTAAACAGACACAATTAGGCACAATTAAGGAAGGACACCTCTCTACGGCTCGCTAAAATAGTTAAATTATTCATGTGAAAATAATACAATTGGCCAATGATTTTATTTCTCTCTCACCAAATGAATATATTACCGTAAAATATTTTTTTTATCGCAGGATGCAGTTTGTTGATTTGGTCACGATTCTTCCTGCAGCACACTGAACCACAAGTTATTCTCACCCACAGGATCTCAAACCATCCACTGCTTTCTATCATCAGGTCAGGTGAAGCTCACGTGTTTCTCCGCATTCTTATGACATATTCAACTGGAGATAGAAAACGTGTGCGTGTGTGCGCTTTTCTGTGCGCGTTAGTTTGTTATAGAAAAAGTGTTTATCAGGCCTCCATTATGTTTTCCTCTAATCAGTTATCCAATAGTACGGTCTCTGAGCATAAAAAATGAAGTCAAGCTACAATCCCATTCTCCCCCAAGGACACCAGTCGAGCTCTGGTTCTGAGTGGACTGCTGGACATAAAAGGGAAACATCTCTATTAGGATGGCCTGCACCTCACACTCACAGCTCCAAGAACCCCAATACAAACAGCTCTTGACATTTCAACCTTGGGTTAAAACCCAGCACCATAAAGGCAACGCAAACATCTAGAATATACTTTTGAGTCAGCGGATGCTTTCCTCCAAAGCAAATAATTAATTAGAAAGTTGGTACGAGCTAGCCTGTGGACGTTGGGGTTTGAACCCACAACCTTTCTGCTCCTAACTCAATTTCCATGATTCAATTGAGAGATGCTTTCAACCGAGTGACTCATATTAACACAGGTAATAAAGAAACAGGTGTAGAGGGGGGGGGTGATGCTGGAGGGGAGGGGCACACAGGATGTTTCCCAAGGACGCTCATGTACATGTAAATAGGGAAAAACTGATTATGTTACCAAATGCTACGCGATTACTCTTGTTTATGAGTTGGGGTGGGTGTAATTGAATTACAGCGAAAGGCCCATGCCGTCCTTGCTGGGTGTCCCATGGCCCCTCCCTGGTGGGTGACTTTGAATTAAAACATGATAAGTGGGGGCTCGACAAGGCAAGAGAAAACAACAGAGAAAACAAAAGCTATAGGTGCTGGTTGATGTCGAGGCAATGACAGGGAATAAAAACAACAGCTCAAAGCCTAATCTCTGCTTTCACAGGGTGACATTTCTATCGAGGCAAACAGCATAATAATTTATTGCTAAATATAGATAAAATTGCGTCGGAACACATACACATGCAAACAACCAAGCTTGCCAGTATGTGTTTGTGTGTTTTTGTGTATGTGCGTGCCTGTGGGCGTTTGTGGTTGTAGATTCACTTCTGTTAATGAGGGGTTTATTTGTGTGATGCTATGATTTATATTATAAAAATGATTAGCTTGGACATCACTAAAGAGAGAGGTGGATACAACTGGTGGTGTGCGAGCTTGAGAATGAGTAAAACGGATAGTTTGGTGAGATGTTGGTGGGAAATGGGATTGGATACTTCAGCGGGTCGGCACTTAAGAGATTCCTTTTTAACAGGATGACTGACTGGTTGACTGCTGGGAAATAGGAGTCGCTCGGGACGCAAATAGTCTTTCGTTAAACAAAGTCGCTCACGGTACGCAGCCACACACACATAGACACGCGCGCACACACACATAAACACATACAAACTGACACACACACACACACACACATACACACGCACCCACATACACGCGCGCGCACGTGTGCGCACGCACAACACACGCACATACAAACGCACACACACACACACACGTCTGGCTGGCAGATGTTTCAAAGTGGGCTTGGAGTGATGGGAATGCAGCCGTGCCAGCTGGATTGGTTGCACCTGGGTTAGAGGAGAGCAACACGTGGGGTTGGTTTGCATGGCGTTGTCGATCCCCATCCCATAGTTTGTATGGCCAAGGTCTACGACTGTTTGATAATATCATTGATAGCAGGGCATCCAGAATGAATATTAATAGTAGCAATCAAATCTTAAATAAGTGAATGATTTTGGTTGATTTAATAAAAGCACGTACAATTTCATTACCAAACAGTTCAATTAAGTGAACCGCAGTTGAATTGTTAGCTTTCTCTAGTCAAAATAATAAAACTCCAAAAAGGTAAATAGACGTGAGATTTATTCGCACCTTCTTGTACAATCCCTGACCTTTAACCCTTATTGGGGGGGGGGGGGGTGGGGGACAAACATATTGAATAAAGCTTTTATGGAAGATGCAAGCCAACAAAATGCCTGAACACTACATGGGTTCATAAATCAGATTCTGGAAGGGTTGCGAGCTAAGGCATGAGCAACGACTGGTACTGATTTTGTGAGGGTGCTTTAAGGACGGGGCGGATGTATTATGAGGAACAGGAACGCACTGCACAGGTTTCTGTGTTTACAGCCGGCCTGGCTTGAGCGAGGATGCTACGCTATCAAAAACACCCTGGGTGATGTTTGCATTACCACAAGTATCATCACTATGATGTGTCTGAACAACACGTAGGTAACGCGCATTAAAGTGACAGTTCGGATGGGAAATAATTCCACAGCAGCACGTGGAATGATGGCACCTTGTTGCTTTTTATGCTCTCTGTTCCTTCGTTTTTATTACTCACGCCGCGTTGTCGACAAATAACAGCGCTCAAAGCCAGCGAGAACTTCACGGTAATTAACAATGAACACAAGCCCCGCCAACCACACTCTCCAGCCCCCACCTCCCACACACACACACACACACACACACACACACACACACACACACACACACACACACACACACACACACACACACACACACACACACACACTTCACACCTCTTTTCGAAAGGAATTCATTAAAATTTGTTTACAAGCTAAACTAGTTTGTCTATTTTTCTTATCTTCTTTTCTTTCACGCTTCTGCCTCTCTCTTTTTAATTAGTCGCAGTCCCAAGGTTATTATATGCTGAGCAGCAAACAATATTACCATAGGTGTGTAGCCGTGCACACTATGATGTTGGAGATAAGGCTTCCTGGAGATAAGGGCCACACTCAACACCACGGGCTCGAGAACCCACGATGAAAAAAGTAGGACATTTTTAATAAAAAGCACAAATGTCCGAAATGATTATGAGTCTGCCAAGTTGCATGTAATACCACGTTTTTCCGTGCTCCTGTTATCATACGGATTCTGCTTCTTCTTCGTCTACGATTTACTCCTGTGATGTTTGGATTATTACTTCCACCATTACTCAATCGGATTGAGGGGGAGGAGGACTGAGTAATGGAAGTGAGGGGTTCACAATAGAAGACAAAGTGGTCCAAATTTGATTAACATGCGAGTCAGACTTGATTAACATTGCAGCATTAAGAATCCGATTTTTCCTTTTTTTCAAATGAGAGTTTTGCTATTTTCCTATGTATTCCAAGATCATATATCAATAGGTGATAGCTGGCCATGAAAGATGTAAAGGTTTCATTTCTGAGGTAAACAAGGCAAGGCAAAAAAAGGCTTATTTATATTTGTATACGTTTATTCATATTGCACCCTTCATACACAAACAAGGCCTGTGAGGTGAATGGTAAATGAGAGAAGTCTATGCACAGATAGTAGGAGACTGTACAGACATGGTGTATAACTTAATAAACTTTACTCAAGCAAGAGAACCTTAAACTTAACTATGCGAGGAACACAGCAGCAGGCTCTGGAAACACACTTAAAATTCAACAGCTGTGTTCCGTGATTCCGAATCGCCGCTGAGCAAAATTACTTTCCAGTCTATAAAACAGACTGACTGACATTCTCAGATAAATGTAATTGCAAAAAAAGAAAATCCCTGGTGTCTGTTTAAATGTTCCATCTCTGAGATGAATAAATTAGTCTAATATGCATTCATACAGTGGTACTCATCAGGCATGATTGGCATGCAAATAAACGCCACCCTATGAATTAAATAAATGCGATGATGATGATGATGATGATGATGATGATGATGATGATGATGATGATGATGATAAGGATGATGGTTTCTGCAGGGAAGAAACTAGGAAGAAATCTGGTGCAAGCTCTTCTCTACTGCACCATGTATAGATCTGTCTGTTGAGCTGTAGTGGCTATAAAACTACACTATCCATTGAGCTACACTATCTATAGAGCTGAACTTTCTGGACGCAGTAGTAAATATAGAACTTCACTGTCCATCGAGCTGCACTATTTATAGTGCTGCACTGTCTTTAGAGCTGAAGAGTATGTAGAAAGGCACTTTCTATAGATTTGCAGCGCTTATGGAGCTGCACTGTATATAGAGCTGTATTGTCTATAGAGCTGTAGTAACCAGAGAGCTAAACTATCCTAGGGGTGGTAGTGTCTATAGAACTGCAGCACCCAGTGCTGCACCATCTAAAGATCTAAACTATATATTAGAGACGCCGTCTTTAGAGTTGTTCTAAAAATGCAATATGTGAAGGGTTTGAAGTAGTAGATTCACCCCATTCTGCTCGCTGATGTCATTCCACCTCAAGTGCTTCTCATGGCGGCAGACTACAAAATAAAAGCCTCTCAGTCAGTGATCTAATGTCACATGACACGGGCCACTGTGGCCATAACAACGGAATGACATAATCACAGGAGATAATCTCGCCGGTGTAGCCGCCAAAACATTAATCACAGAGCAGCCTGCTGGGGGTCCTCCATTCCAGTGTGTGTGTGTGTAGCTGTGTGTGTGTGTGTGTAGCTGTGTGTGTGTGTGTGTGTGTGTGTGTGTGTGTGTGTGTGTGTGTGTGTGTGTGTGTGTGTGTGTGTGTGTGTGTTTCTGTGTGTGTGTAGGAGTGAGAGAGAGAGAGAGGTAGTAGAAGGGGCGGGGGGGAGCCCCTTAATGATGGATGACCAGGTCTATCTCAGAGATTTATCACCGGCTTTCTGATGGCCCGTGCACGCTCAAAAGTCATTAGCATCATAAATTACATCCTAGCCAAATGGGGGCGGGGGGGGGGATCAGATGGGGAGAGGGACAGGTGGTGCGAGACAGACCCCCCATCCCCCTCCCCCCCTCACCTTACCGGAAAGGGGGGGGGAGGGATGCTTGCCTGAGGATGCTTGCCTGACACACAAATCATTAGCCTTGCAGATGGTATGTTTTTCAGATTGTTTGTTTGGGACATAAAAGCAGCGCTTTAAGGGAAAGGAAAAGACTTGCTGACTTCTGCACTTTGTCGTTTCGGCACTTGAGTCGAATTGAACGGCGTGTTTAATGCCACGAACGCTGTCACTGTGATTGACTGTGACCAAGTAAGAACTATAAATAATGCTGTCGAACACAATGAGTGGTGTTGAATTGAGATGGAATGTCTCCTGTTATGCACTTGGCTACCACTAATAAAGCCCGGTTGCTTTTTAGAGGCGTGCTCAAGCAGCAGAATTTCTTTAGTGTCTCCAGTTCAGATTGTGTGCTTAAATTGATCTCTGCCTCTCTGGTTGCGAGTTGCTTTTGTTGAAAAGCGTCTGCTAAATCATGAAATGTGGGTAGGCTCGCTGGAGCACTAGCAGGTTGAGACCCTGCTATTGCCCTAGCCTTGTAGACAGTACACTTTGAAGTAGACTAGTTTCAATGCCCACTGGTGGTCTTGTGCTGCATGCCTTTCCCTCTCTTCCTCAACCCACTTCCCTGTCACTCTTCAAAGTCCGATCCATAAAAAAAACATTGAATGTTCATGAAAGACCATTCTTGCTTCCACTGAGTTGGTCCTATGGCTCAGTGTGTACACCCCAAACACCAGCTCTCGGTGTGTATGTGTACGTGCGAGTACGTGTGTACATGCCTCTCCGTAACAAAACAAGAAAGCTGAGCTTAACAGCTGATGTAAGATGGCAGCGTAAACTGGTGAAAAACTTCCAAGCCGTGGATATGAGCGGTGCGTTATCGTCTCGAGCAACAAGATCAATATGTAATGAGATTTAATGGAGCAGAAAAGTGTCTCTCTAGGAATGATGAGTGCACAGGCTTGGCCATGCAAACATAATCAAGCCTAATAAATCTGTCTCCTTGAGAACACACTCTCGTGCCCAGGGCTCCAGATGACTCAGTGGGAGGATTTGGTTCTGAGGACCCTTGTTTGTATAAATATGTTGCTGGAGGTCTGTTTGTCTTCAGCATGCCCCTGCGCTTTGGTGTCGTTTTTTTGTTGTATCTGGCTCGAGGACATGACTCTCACAGGAGGCAAGTTCACCTCGAGGACAGTTGTTAGCTGGGGCGGTCGTCATCATCATCATCATCATCACCACCATCATCATCATCATCATCTCTTCCCCCAGTGGTGGGGCTGCTGGAGTCAGAGTTGTCTGTGTAATGCTCAAGATATTGAATAGGAAACCACTTTCGACCAGGATTGAAACCAAAGGACAAACAATGCAGCTTATTTCCTCCAAATACCTATCCTAGCCCAAAAGGATAGGTATCAACAGTACAACAAGTTCCCCTGCAGACGAAGTATAAGAACACATACCATACACTTAAATCCAAAGACGGCTCCAGTGTTGAGCCTTCAATCATTTCAATCAAAACATTCAACATTTAACGTCTAAGTAGACTTATATACTTCTGATGGTTTAATGAAAAACACAAACACAGTCCCAGAGCTGCACTTAATCCCCGCCCCCCTGACTCTTAATATTAACCACTGCAGGCATAAAAGCCACACACACACACACACACACACACACACACACACACACACACACACACACACACACACACACACACACACACACACACACACACACACACACACACACACACACACAAAAATCCCCCACCTAGACACAGAGCTTGGGCTGAATACAATAATAAAAACTGTGTTGCTGAAACTTTGCTTCCATTAATCACCATTACCTCTGGGTAGCCACAATAATGGCAGAGTTTAATATGCTGCAGTCGCAGTTCGGCCCAGCCATGACCAGCTGGGGGTCGGGGGGGGAAATAACCTGTGGAAACCTATTAGATCCATTGCCAAACTGAAGCCAGGACCAACACCTTAAGTGTGGGGATTGTAACACTGATGTCTTCCAAGGTAGCATTTCCAGGATATTAGCCTAGGAAAAGGCAATCGCCGAGACAGGAAACAGATAGACTTAAGTTAGAAAACAAATGATCTTGGTCTGGTCAGACACCATCGCCCTCACTGTCGCGTGGGGGCCAGGCAGTGGATTCAAAGCTCATGATACCTGGGGCTCTCTATTGATTTTTGCTCTGGTCTCATATAGAGGTCATTACTGGGATGGGCTCATGATTGGCTGGGGAAGGGAGGAGGGGAGGGGGACGGGGGGAAACTAGGCCAAACACAGTGAGGAAGAGAGCTGATGGAGGAGAAGGAGGGCCGGCCGGCAAAACTCTGTGGCTTACAGGCTGGTAAGTACTACCAGGAACGATAGACCGGCATTGCTTGTGTGTTATCTCTCCACTAGTTTGTTTGCTATTTGCTTTTGTGCTGCATTATTTATGTGCCAACTTCATGACAGCTGAAGAGCTGACCTTCACCGTGATTATTCTAATAAATCTCACCGGTGTACAGCGGCCAATATAAACACAAGGCTTATGATACTTACATTGTGCTGTGTTAAGATGTGGTAACATCCACAGAGAGTCTAAGTACAGGTGAAATATATGCAATTACCGGAAGTTAAAACATTTCTTCACACCTGGTAACCACCTAATTACTTTTTTTTACTAATTACAAATGTTGTCGTGCCATCTCTCTTGCACACGCACACACGCACACACACACACACACACACACACACACACACACACACACAACACACATACAAGAACACACCAACACACACACACACAGATGAACACCCAACGAAACACACCCACCCAACAGTACACATACAAGAAAACACACACAAACACACAGCTGAACACCCACCCAACAACACACACACAAACACACACTCCCCTCAGCTCCACTTACGAGCTAGTCAATATCTGGGGCCTTTCTGCCAAGTGGCGTCAATAAGGTGGAAAGGAAACATGATGAGAATGCCTGACTAGCCACTCTCAGCCCAGATGGTCAAGGAAAGGCCTCTGGTGAAAGGCAGCACCTGTTCCTCTCTTACATCACTTATTTCTGCACCGACTTCACAAGGGACACCCCTGTGGATAAACCACACCAGTATCACCCATCTCATGAATACGATCGTCAATCGTTAGATAAACAAATGTTCCAACTTGAAGGATGGAACTAGGATTTGTTTGAGGAATTCTGGGTGCATGAAAAAGAGAAGGGTGATTTATGTTTGTTTTAGATATTTTCCCAGCACAAGCCATTTCTCTTTGTTAATATAGCTTATTAACCTCCATTAAAATAATTTGACAGAGGGTCATCGTGAAATAGATCCGTTCATCTCACAATAACAGCGCAGTGGATACTAAATAGAAAATGAAACTGAGCTCAGGGACCTTTTCATTAAAACGCATTCGGTTGTGCCATATGTTGCCTTAGCAAAACAAGCTATTCTGTATTTTGTGGCGTATCTGTTCACATCTAATTTATAGTCATTTATAATCAGAGGTTTCTCCTTGCACCTCCTGCGGCAAACACACACTAATAATGGCAACGTTTACCACATCGCACGAGTCAAGGGCTAGTTTGTCATGCGATCTGGCTCGTTAAAAAACATCTACTACGATTTTCTACGGAATAACTCACAGCGAATTCATTGTGACATGATGCCAGCACCTGCAACCGGGTCAGGAAAAGGTGACCCAGTGTTGTGCATCAAACTCGACACGGCTTACATCATACGTAAAGGAAGAATCCGGATATGAGAAGTCTTCTCGCAGAAAACTGTCCAACAGACAAATCCGCACTTGCACTTTTATCGGCTGGAGCACAGCGTGAAAAGCATCAACTGTCAGCAACGATTCTGGGTCAGACAGGTGATGAAAATGTCAGACTGTTGCCGGAGATGGGTCACGGGTTTGGTTAAATATCTTGGCGGTGGAGCTGCATATACGTACACACACACACACACACACAGTATATCTCTCCCTCTCTCCTCTATCCGTGTCAGCACCAATGTTTCCGCGACGCAGTCAGCAGGATTAATAAGAACCACTAGCTGGATAGACGGCTTTCGGATGTGATGCGTCATCGGATGTGGCAGTTGTTTCCGAAACGCCAAGTTTTGTCTCAATACCAAGGTTGTCAGTCACTGATGGACGGAGACGCGACCCCTCCCCCCTTCCCTCCTGCGGTTGGCCTACGAGCTTGTAACGATGTGTGAAAGCTTTGGATCTAATGGGTGAATATGATGAAGTTTTAAGTACGATATGCAATAGTGTTTCGTACACTTTGAAATCCAGTTAAAACAGGAACCAGAATATGCATGCTAGTCCACTGCTCACTCCTTTAACTCACTCAATTGAGATGTCTAGAATATCTCTTGACATGTCAATGTTTTGTTTTTACAGACAAGAGTTACAATGTCTCAGATGGAGAGGGGAGGGGGAGAGGGAGAGGGGGAGGGAGAGACGCCTGATTATTTAATGACATCAAAAAAGTCCTTTCAGAAGAATTATCTTTTGCTGGCTTTTAATTGACATAATCGTTGTACCACCCCACAAAGACAAAGACAAGACATGAATGCCTTTTTATCTATTAAGCGCCATACCAGATACACGCGCAAGCCTTTCAAAAGAACCCGGCGACAAAAAAAAGCACTTTGTGAGCATTTTTTCATTCATCGGGTACAGAGATCTACAGGGAACTTCATCAAACCCTGGCTGGCATCGTTGCTGTCAACGCTTTGTTCTTCATGATGCAAGCTGCGTGTTGTAGTCGACGGAGTCACCAGACACCCTCGGCGTTGACATGAATGGAGAACAAAAAAAGGCAAAAAATAAAATAAAGCCAGAGTTCCTGAAGCCTTAAAGTGAAACGCTCCCGGTAAGGGCTCAGAGGCACTGGGTGTCAATTGGACCTTTTACAAGAACATTCGTCGCCGTCTAGCACGGTGACTGTACTTCACACCTACAGCTCCCCTCCTTCTGGGGAGAACGGGAACGTCTACCAAAGGAATCTTTGACAGTTAACAAACAAGACACGTCCAAAGTCATCGACAGGAAACGGATCCAAAGTCACCGGGAACGAAACGTCCAATGTCTTGGCATTGTAAGGTGGATTACCTATGGTGCAATGCACTGCTGTTTGATACAGAATCCCCTTGAGGTAGATTCATGCAGAAAGCCTTAGCCTCTGGGTGAACTTATTGCCTCGGGCGTCACGTAATCAGAATCAGAAAAGAATCAGAATCAGAAAAGGTTTATTGCCAAATACATTTACACATATGAGGAGTAACAACATTCCTAGAATGAACGCAGGGCCAAAGCTCACCATCTCTGACTTAATATTTACTATTAAGTCATTCAGCAGATGCTGTCCTCCAAGGCAACTTCCATAGTCTTGTGAATAAATGCAAAGATCAGGTAGGGGCTAGGCATCTTGTAGCGATGCCTACTTATAGACTATTATGGGGGCATCAGGGTTTGAATACTGAGCCTTTCGGCTGGTAGACACCCTAGACCAGTGGTTAGGGTGCTGCCCTGACTTGACTCATATTCAGCTGTTCCAAGCTGAAAGTGGCTGCACCCTCATATGCCCCTAAAGAGGAAGAAACAAACCATGATTTGTTAAAAGGGACCAGGCGTCTCCCAGATTGGTGAACAGATGCAGAAAGGTTCATTGGCCATCTTTTTCTTTTTGGTCAGGTTCTGGCCAAGCTACCTTAGCCCCACTTTTGACGTTGCAATTGGTTTGTCCGTAGCAGACTTACAATTTCCTGTGTAATGGAAACCGGGGCATCAATCCCAGACAGACAATAACTCCGACCAACTTAACAGGGCGATGTACACCTTCCCCTGCTTGAGCTCGTGTTGCATGCCGAGAATAAACCATCCGTTTGTACCGCGTCTGATTGAATTCAAATAGGACGAGTCAGTCACCGCGCTCTGCATCGCCGCTCCCCGTCCGTTCATGCCAGCCAAAGGGAGAGCGAGCGATGGATAGAGAGATACCGAGATAGAGGGAAGGGAGGAAGTCTCTCTATCTCCCCCTCTCTGTCTGCTTGCTACTGATCACCAGAGATATCGGGCCTCCTCTGTGGCCTCCTTGACTTTGTTGCTGGCCGCTAGCTTGCAGACAGAAAAAAAAAAGAAAAAAGAAATCAGGCCCAGCCATCCACAATCAATGGACATGAAAGGCTGCAACACCAGCTGCATTCAAGACCTATGTGTGTGTATGTGTGTGTATTTGCATGTGCGTGTGTGCATGCTTTTGTGCGTCTCTCTCTTTGTCTCTGTGTGTGTGTGTGTGTGTGTGTGTGTGTGTGTGTGTGTGTGTGTGTGTGTGTGTGTGTGTGTGTGTGTGTGTGTGTGTGTGTGTGTGTGTTAGATTTAAAGGATGCCACAACTCCAGAGGGGGTAATTGAGGGCCTTCGGCGTGGTGAGAAAGTCACACTCGTATTTCGCTCTTCTGCACACACTTGAGTACATCAATATTTTCGAACTTTAAAACCAAATCAATGTAGACCTGGACAGGAACTAATCCCAGCAGGCCCGTGCTTTGTCTACCCCCCCCCCCCCCCCCCAGCCCCTCTTCCCTATCCACACCTCCCTCAGTTTTTCATTATTCAACATCAATGTGCCTCAGAGAGTATAAAAGCCTCACTATTAGATTAGCTCGGCGTCAGGAACGCGCGCTGAGATAGCGCTGCTAGCTGCTTGAAGACAAGGGCTGGTCACTGGGACATCATGTTTGCTGGTATCTGCTCTTGGCACAGGGGTATTCCCATTCCCTGACCTCGAACAATCAACATGACAGTGACAATAGAGCTGGGTACAAAATAACAAACCCTATTCAAGCCCTCCCAAAAAAGGACATTCAGATAACAAGATAGGCTAGCAGAGTCTTAGTTAGCAGTATTGATGTTTTTTGTGGATGAATTGTAGGAATTCTTTGGAATAATGATAGGAATTCTTTGGCTGAATCTCAGAATTTGTTTTGATGAATTCCCGTTATTCCAGCCCCTGAGCCTCCCTCTCTGTTTCCCTATCTTGGGCTCCCTGGACAGGGTTGGCCCTGCAGATAAGAGCCCACCATCTCCCGGTCTCTACCATTGGGTTATCCGCACACAGCTCAAAGCAGACGGTAGATTGTATCCTGCATCGGAGCTGTCAGTCTAAAGCCTAAAGATTCTACCCCCGCTTCCCACTCTTGTAATCTCAGCCTCCCTCAGCATATATCCGACGTCACTCTCATCGACCAGATACTTTGCCTTATTCCGTGCATTAGTTTAAGAGACAATACCTAGATACATATCATAAGCTGCCCTACTTAGACTAACAACCTCTCCCTCTCAACATGAACACACCCAAGTTGCTTGTTTCGTTCCATCCTTAGATTCTCATCAGCCCTCTCCAATAACTTACTGTTGTCCAAGTGTCAATCGCACCCCCGCCACCCCACAACCCCCCTAACCAAATTTAACGACGCCTCAGAGAGAAATTACGCTGTCTTAACAACTCTCTTTCAATTTAATGACACATTACCTCTCTGAGTGCATTTAATAGGCTCTCTTTAACCACTTTGTGCACCGGCTAATATTTTCTAAATGAGTGTGCAAGGATGTCAAGTTGATGATATAAAGGGTTGTAAAACATTTCAAACATCCCCGAACCACCGCCCCAGTGACACACACACACACACACACACACACACACACACACACACACACACACACACACACACACACACACACACACACACACACACACACACACACACCTCAACCTCAAGATATCGAATAATATAAAACAAGAGATTTCCCTGACGTGCCATCAGCTTCAAGTGTAATAAAAACAACACAGCTTTCATCAGTAAAAGGAAGGCAGGAGAGGAGATCAGGGGAAGATATGGATTGATGTGGACAGGCCATCAGGGCTACGGGAAGACAAAACGTCTCAGAGAAGTGTTTAAAAGCCCTGGGTAGCGCTCACTAGCGCTCACTCAAAGGAGGATAGCAGGGAGTCGGAAGGCTTTTGAATGTGATGAAGCCTGGCAGAAAATCAGTGAGAATTCTCACCCAAACCGCCAACTTCTGCACCTGAGATAATGGAATACAATGGGAAAACAAAAGCCGTCCCCAAAGCAGCTCAATTGGACCAATTTTCGGAAGCTGGGCCTCGCCGCTTGCGTTCCTGGCAGTTTGCAGGTGTGTTGTTGGGTTTGAACCACGAGGCCTTGAGGAAGCCTCGGATCGGGGAACGGAATGGAAACACGGCAGCAATTTGGAATAACAAATAGATGCTAACAAGCCAACTTGGGTCAGTCCAGCATATCAGATTCCAGGACAACAGGCTTCTTATTGTTTTGTCCACCTCCATATTGGATAAATTAGTTGGTACAACAAGCGGTACACCGCCTCTCATTGTGTGGAGGAGAACAGTCTCCACACACAGCATTGGCTTCCAAGAGAAATGTTGTTTGGTTTGAATCTCAACACTACAGTGAAGTCATAAGGAACATTGGAGGGACGGTATGCTTATCTTACAGTGTGTCCTGCATAATATTGATTCAGCAATGGGATCTATAAATCGTTTCACATTGTTTTTTATTACTAAGCAGTGTATTATTATCATTTATCTGAATCAACGATTGCGCTAGAAACAATTCAGCAATCAATCACTTCTCTGGGGCATTCAGAGAAGTACATTGAACCTTGAACCCCAGAACTATTAACTATTGTGTATTCGTCTACCTATTTCCTAGTCTCCGACATCAAATGTCACAATTATTAATTGATAATAAGTTAATCCACAAATGAACTATCTACTCATTATATCGTAACAATATATATATAAAATATATATTTACAATCAAGAAAGCCAATCTATGCATTTTTACTGTTTATATTTTAAATCTAAACTCTACATTTACTCAAATATTGAATTGATGAACATTTTGCATTTTCTTTTTACTGGAGACACAGTATGACGAGGGATAAGAGGTGACAGTCGTCAATGCTGGCACCGTTGAATGCTAAAATAAAGTTGAGCATTTGAAAGGGCATTTCGTTCAGAAGTTTAATTAAGCAAAGCAGTTTAATTCTGGAAACAGCTGTGAGAAATTCAGAGGCAGAAAGTGAAGGCTGGGGTGGAATGATTATTGGATAACCCAGGGGCTCAATAGAATGAAATGAATCAAACGAAAATGGAAGTCTAGCTCAAAACAAGTGGAAGAAGTCTTTAGCGTAGCCATGGGTGTCATTAGTAAAACGGAGGGAAAAAAACGAACAAAAGTTGTCGCTAGTCATCCACTCTATTATTCAAAAGAAATGTAGTTTGGAAAGAAAACATCCTTTTTCAGGGTGATGTTATGGCAATAAAACCTTTCTTCTGAACTGTGTTGCATGGGTTTTGAAATGCGTACCAGTGTTATTTATAGTGTACCATGTTTCCACCGTGAAAGCTAGGTTTCATAAGCACACATAGGTTAGCAGTCACTCTTGTTTCTCAGTTAAAGGCTGTACAGAAGGGTATGGTTTCAGTAAACACACCCTGGAGGTCACGCCTTGCCTGTAATTACAGAAGCGTTAATGCTGCAAACAGCAGTCAACAGTGCATCAGCATGTCCTTTTCATGTCTCACAGACGCCGGGGAAACAACCAGACTGTTGTTGTAAACACTCTCCGACACAGCTTACTAACAGTGCAAGGAGAAAAAAGGGGTCTGTGACGCATGAGGGACCGCAGACGTACACTCTATGAGTCAGCCAATGAAACGTGGTCATTTCCTCGTGGCATCACAGATGGGTTTATGAATCATCTGGTCACTCTATGGGGGTTCGCCAGAACTTCTGGACGTGAATAAGGACACAGATGTTCAGTTTCTGGGAATCAAAAATGGTAAGTATTTGATGGATTCAACATCCAGATGAAGGATAAAAAAAAGACAGCCCTCCCTATCTATCCATATACTGGGGGATAGAACATGCCGGTCTGATTTCTCTTTGAGAATGTGATAAAGATGTGATCTCCACCCCCAACCAGCCACCAATCATTAATGTAGTAGATTAAGTGTCACCAGGGCCAATCTACAGAGATTAGTTGGGTACACATTTATGCACACTGAGACGTGGTGAGTGACATAAACAAATATATCTATCCATCTATCTCTTTATCAAGAGAGAGAGAGAATATATAGAAAGAGAGAGTGAAAAAAAAGCACAAAAGTCTAATAATATTTTAATATCTAATAGATTATCTAAACAAGTAGAACATTTTCTGTCAGGAATATTCACGACAATCATCCAATCAAACCACACTATCAAAGTCATTTTAAGTAAGACCACATTGTAATTTTTCATTGGCTTGCAATGAAAATCCTGGTCGTAACCAGTGCTGGGAAGAAGAAAATCCAATTGCACCCTGACATTTAGCATCCATTAAAGCGAGGAACGGAGACGAGTCTATTTGATCCTCCTTCAACAGCCTTCTCACATCATTACCCCGAGCAACTTATCCACCGCAAACACTCGCCTTGCATTAAAGCGTTCAAAGACACTCCCCACTGGGCACCAGTCAACATTGACCCCCACCATGCCCGGAATGAAAAGCCATTTCAGGAAATCATAAAAGGGCTCTGCCATTATGTGACCATAGGTTGTAATAAAGCACACATGAAAGGTCAGCATGTAGCTTCTGAATGGTTGGCCCCAAGGGGGAGGAGGAGGAGGACAAACAAAAGATGAAGACATGAAAAACGGCAGGTTGACGAGCCATTTGTGGTGGTAATTGCATGTCGCATTTCATCTCACACTTTTGTGTATTTCACTGCATATTGCTACAGATAACCTTTATTGGTAGAACATAAGAATAAGTGTGTTTTTTAAGAAATAATAAAACCCTTAAAGGTCTTGACCCTCCCCATATGTTGCGGGTCAAATTGAAAATCTAGGAAAAATATTTAAAATAACTTTTTCAGAATGAAACCTCTGCTACTGGCCTTAATTAGTGGAAACTAAATTCAAAATAAAGCAGTTAATGTCAGGCATTCTGACATGCTCGGGTCAATTTGAACCGGCATTGAAAGTGGAGGCTAAAAGGGGTCTGAAGGGTCAGATTTTGACCATGTTATTCATTGCAAATGTGAGACATACTCCCTTCCACAATGTTCCCACCCAATCTCACACACACACACACACACACACACACACACACACACACACACACACACACACACACACACACACACACACACACACACACACTTTCATGTTTAAAAATTACAAAATCTGCCTAATCCCTAGCCCATTTGCCTACTCTTGACTAATTAGAAGCTCATAAAGCTAATTCAGGGAGCTTAAAAACAAACACATACTTAACAACGGATGGGCCAAGTTTTCCCAAACACATCCAGTGGAATCAGTTATTTTGAATTTCGGAAACCCCAATTGAATCCTCCAATGGGAGAGAGCAGACCCGTTATTAGACAAAATTGCATACATAACCAAGATAAGGAGGGTAGGGGGAGGGGGGGAGCAGTCAACCGACTTTCCTAGTTGTTATCGAAAAGGACTACAGAAACCTAGAGAACACATTTACATAAAAAACCCATGCAGGGCCAGGTAAACTAGCTAGCAGGCAATCACAGGCTCCCATCAGTCCTGAATATTAATCCCTGATTCTACGCCTTTTTTCAGAGATTATTCTCGCCCATCATCGTAACGACGAAGGGGCTGCCCTCCTCCCAAGACTGAAACGTAAAACCTAAAATATAGAAAATTTGGATTTATTTTTCTGCGGCCTCAATGAATGAACATGGCCGGTGCTACGGAGAGTTTGGTTACAAATAGGCCTACGGCTGCGAGGGAAATTTCTTCTGGTCTGAATCAAGGCTCTCAGCGAGCCACCTCGGAAGATAAGTGTGCTTGATATTGCCGGGGTGTAGCAGGGTGATACGCAGGCAGGGTCTTTAAAAGGGTTGCATTCGGTTTTTTGAGTTGAGTTGGAGCGTTCACAGATAAGGAGATCTCGGACAAGTGGGCGAGAGGAGGTAGAGTGTAGCTACGCCATGCATGCGATCAGTTCAAAGTTCAAAACAAGTCAGGGAAGGACTAAGATAAAAAAAATGGCATGATCGTGTGGGAATAGGTTTGGGAATAATTATGATATTTGTGTGTGATATGTTACACTTTGATGGATGTGTATGTGTTCTATTTTGGGTCTGCTGGCATCTGTTTGCAACAGACACACACAGACACACTCCACTACCATATCAACACCATGTACGAAGGGAACATACTAACAGCGTTACAGAAAGCAAGAAGTCAACTAACTTCATCATGGCTCCAGTTTCATTCACCATCCTCAATTCATGACCTCGTCGTCTCCGGAGCAGCACCCAAACGTCACCACGATATCAATAGGAAAGGGTAGCCTGAGCCGGCTCACACTCGAGAGGCTAATTAAATCAGGTCTGAAGGCGGGAGTTTTGTCAAGAAAAGCGACCGGCATGTTTGGTCATGTGAAGCAGAGTAAACATGTTAAAGATCTGACGTGTGACGCCCATTAACCTAGAAGACCAAATCACTAGCAATCGCTTTAGCTCGCCTTGTATAGCCAATAAAGCCATGATTTAATTGTGTTTTCCAAAAGGCAGTCAGCTGAAAAACAAGCGTGAAAAAAAAACAAGGGAAAAAAAAAACGCCTTTTTCCTGCATTGATTTTCCCACCGGGGTTCTTCCTGCGTTGCCTGTGTGAGGCGATGTACACGAGTCGACCTCCGACACCCAGACAAACCACCTGCCGCGCACCTCAAGTCTTATTCCTCCTCCGACAACACCGTCTATTGACGTTCTTATCTATACAGCGAGAGCGATACAAGAGAAACTCAGGGCCTGTCTTTTGTTGATACCTCCTTTAGCACAGACCTTTTGGGGGCGGGGGGTGTGTGTGTGTGTGGGGGGGGGGGGGGGGGGGGGGGGGGGGGGGGGGGGGGGGGGGGGATGGAACAGGGAGGGGCGGAAGCAATTATTATTACCGTTATCTGTCCTCCCTCTGCTCTGAATGGGAGAACAGGACGTCATTCCAGGACAGGGGAAGAGGTATGGGTGTGGGTTGGCGGGAGGTGGTGAGGGGAGTTTGCGTGGTATTATTGGCTTGAGCAAGGTCACACACACAAAGACAGAGAAAAAAGAGAGAGAGAGAGAGAGAGAGAGAGAGAGAGAGAGAGAGAGAGAGAGAGAGAGAGAGAGAGAGAGAGAGAGAGAGCGAGAGAGATAGAACTGCTGGGACAGCACGAGGGGCTTTTATTTTGTTAGGTCAGGCAGTACAGTCGATTAAGCCGCCAGCCGAGAGGGGAACGCTATTGATTGTGTGTGTGGGTTTTGGGGAGAATAGCAGGACCACACTGCATGTTGTTTGAGTTTGTTAATGGGACTGCCTGTTGTGTTGATGAGGAGATTGGGTTGCAGGGGGGAGGAGGGACACTGAGGATGTGGTGTAGTTAGGGGGCAGCGAGGAGGAAGTGTACTGAGAGGCAGTGAGGAGGAGGAGTGGGGAGGAGGTGCAGTGAAGAGGTTTAAGGGAGGAGGTGGTGTAGTGAAGAGGTTTAAGGGAGGAGGTGTAGTGAAGAGGTTTAAGGGAGGAGGTGGTGCAGTGAAGAGGTTTAAGGGAGGAGGTGGTGTAGTGAAGAGGTTTAAGGGAGGAGGTGGTGTAGTGAAGAGGTTTAAGGGAGGAGGTGGTGTAGTGAAGAGGTTTAAGGGAGGAGGTGGTGTAGTGAAGAGGTTTAAGGGAGGAGGAGGTGCAGTGAAGAGGTTTAAGGGAGGAGGAGGTGCAGTGAAGAGGTTTAAGGGAGGAGGAGGTGCAGTGAAGAGGTTTAAGGGAGGAGGAGGTGTAGTGAAGAGGTTTAAGGGAGGAGGTGGTGTAGTGAAGAGGTTTAAGGGAGGAGGTGGTGTAGTGAAGAGGTTTAAGGGAGGAGGTGCAGTGAAGAGGTTTAAGGGAGGAGGTGGTGTAGTGAAAAGGTTTAAGGGAGGAGGAGGTGTAGTGAAGAGGTTTAAGGGAGGAGGTGGTGTAGTGAAGAGGTTTAAGGGAGGAGGTGGTGTAGTGAAGAGGTTTAAGGGAGGTGGTTTAGTGAAGAGGTTTAAGGGAGGTGGTTTAGTGAAGAGGTTTAAGGGAGGAGGAGGTGTAGTGAAAAGGTTTAAGGGAGGAGGAGGTGTAGTGAAGAGGTTTAAGGGAGGAGGTGCAGTGAAGAGGTTTAAGGGAGGAGGTGCAGTGAAGAGGTTTAAGGGAGGTGGTGTAGTGAAGAGGTTTAAGGGAGGAGGAGGTGTAGTGAAGAGGTTTAAGGGAGGAGGTGGTGTTGTGAAGAGGTTTAAGGGAGGAGGTGCAGTGAAGAGGTTTAAGGGAGGAGGTGCAGTGAAGAGGTTTAAGGGAGGAGGTGGTGTAGTGAAGAGGTTTAAGGGAGGAGGTGGTGTAGTGAAGAGGTTTAAGGGAGGAGGTGGTGCAGTGAAGAGGTTTAAGGGAGGAGGTGGTGTAGTGAAGAGGTTTAAGGGAGGAGGTGGTGCAGTGAAGAGGTTTAAGGGAGGAGGTGGTGTAGTGAAGAGGTTTAAGGGAGGAGGTGGTGTAGTGAAGAGGTTTAAGGGAGGAGGTGGTGTAGCACGGAGGTTTAGGGGCAGGCTGGTGTAGGGAAGAGGTTTAAGGGAGGAGGTGGTTTAGTGAAGAGGTTTAAGGGAGGAGGTGGTGTAGTGAAGAGGTTTAAGGGAGGAGGAGGTGCAGTGAAGAGGTTTAAGGGAGGAGGAGGTGTAGCACGGAGGTTTAGGGGCAGGCTGGTGTAGGGAGGAGGTTTAAGGGAGCAGGTGGTGTGGGCAGGAGGTTTAGAGGGGAGGTGGAGCGGTGAGGAGTGAGGAGGATGCGGACTGACTAGCGATCGTGTCTTCCCTATACACTTGACCTCCACCTATGCTCCCCAGGGCGCGCCTGTCCAGTTGATGCTCAGCTCCCTTCAGCCTCCGTGTTCAGAAAGCTCGGGGAGTTTGTCTACGGTTTGAGATTGTTCTGACATACGAGCTGCCTCCTCCTCTTCCTCCACCTCCACCACCTCCTCCTCCTCCACCTCCTCCACCACCCACTCATCGCAGCAGGTCATTGGAGAGGAGACTCGCTGAAGACAGTAGATCCCCCTGACTTCTACGCTCAGGCCATCTGTGCCAGATCTCAATCCGTATTGACAGACCGGTGATATGGAGAAGACCTCCGTCCTGAGAGTTGGGCTCTGTGTGTGTGTGTGTGTGTGTGTGTGTGTGTGTGTGTGTGTGTGTGTGTGTGTGTGTGTGTGTGTGTGTGTGTGTGTAGTAGTGTGTATTTAGATGTGTGTGTGTGTGTGTGTGTTCAGTAGTGTGTGTGTCTGTGTGTTCAGTAGCGTGTGTGTGTGTTCCGTAGTGTGTGTGTGTGTGTGTGTGTTGAGTACTGTGTGTGTGTGTATGTGTTTGTTAAGTAGTGTGTGCGAATTAGTGTGTGAGTGAGTGAGTGAGTGAGTGAGTGAGTGAGTGAGTGAGTGTTCAGTACTGCGTGTGTGTGTGCGTGTGTTCAGTAGTGTGTGTGTGTGTGTGTGTGTGTGTGTGTGTGTGTGTGTGTGTGTGTGTGTGTGTGTGTGTGTGTGTGTGTGTGTGTGTGTGTGTGTGTGTGTGTGTGTGTGTGTGTGTCTGTATAAGTGTGTACGGTGCTCTAGGAGTGACTGGTCGGGGGGGTAATGACAGGGTAATCCAACAACCCTCAAGCCGGTCAGGCAGAGGAAATGACTGTGTGCTTTGTAACCGCTGGTTTTATAAAGCACCAATTGTAGAGCAGGCTCAGTAAGAGAACCACTCCTTTTTGGCTCACTGTCACGGAGAGCTCGCTGTACTCTGTGCTGGGATTCAAATGTATACAGGGGGTGGCCGGTTTATAAGATACACCCTTGTTCCATGGGCAGCTAGGCTCCGGCATATTGCTTCTCATTGTCCTGAGGTTCAGGGATCTGTTATTTTTCTATTATCGGACCGAAAGTGCTTCAATTAGCAGAGCCAGCCAGTGATTAACCTACGACGCCGTAATAAAAGTATACTGCTGCACTTACACTTTTATACCCGTCGTATTTCACCCTCGCTCCGGACTGGTTTCATTAATAAATACGATTTAAAGCCTTTTTTTTTTCACAAATATATGGAACCGGACCAGTAGTTGCAATTTACATCATCTATTTAATAAAAAGCTTTTATTTGAGAGACACGTTCTCCTCCATGAAGGCCAATGGATCTAAATTATGTTCGCGAACAGTTTTTTCTCTGTCTGCTTCCCTGTCCCCATGTCCATCCCATTATACTACCGAGCTAGTGTGCAATCCATGCGGGCAGTCATCACGTTCAAGTCTGCTCCATATTCCTCCACATTAAAGTCCCTCCCTGGCTCCCTGGCTCCCTCGCACTCGTCCCGGGCTGCACATCCCAAGTGTCCGCTTCCTGGCGGTCTCCCTCGTGAGATGAACCCACCTGGGAACCAGGATACGTCTACCTGAACACTCCCCTGTGTGAGGTCCCTATTAATAATTCCGCGCCCTGTAAGTCACCATGGGACCCGACGTCACCACACAGGGGGAGCCCCGGCAGTATGGGGGCGCCAGCGCCTACGGAGGTATATGGTTATACCGTCGATTCTGTCATGGGACTCTTTCAGCGACTGACGACTTCTTTATGGGCAGGTGAATGGACCATTGGCCTCGGGGCGCGCGCGTGCGTGTGCGTGTGTGTGTGTGTGTGTGCGCGTGTGTGTGTATCTGTGTCGGATGGGGGGAGTGGGTAGCATAAGTGCTGATGCGCGGCCTATTCAGCGGCCTCTCTTTTCACCATCGCCTTGATCCATGTCCTTGATTTGTTCGCGCGGCGCCGGGGTAACATGGCTCGGAAGGGGGTGATGAATGGCCGGTCGCTGCTGTGCAGACAGCAGCTGGGGGCTGGGAGGGGGGAGGGATGGTGGTGTACGGTGGTGGTGGGGGGGGCATAACAGTGTTATGTCACCTTGACCATTAAGGTGGTATATACTCCTCTCTCTGCCCCCTTGCCCCCTCCTTTCCTTCACACAGAGAGGGGTGGAGAATCAATCTAGGGCCGTTTTACTGGGCCCACTCACGTGCGTTGTGCCCCGTTTAAGTGCAGTTCCTTATGATGATGTGATTGGAAAGACGTTTTATCCTTCACTCTGGGGTGGAGGAGGAGGACGGTGACAATGACCTTAAAGCTGTCTTTACCTAGAAGATTATTTAAGCTTTCCTGTCGTTATCACATTCTGGAAGTGGCATCCAATAGCGGAACTTGCCCCTCCTCCTTTTCTACAACAATAGGCCAATTCACCCGTGTGGCTGCCCGGCCCGAAGTCCGTTGGCCTTGGTCGGGGATAAAAGGTGCGGGGGGGATTCTCTCCTGACCACAAAGGGGCGGGCGGCGCTGCCTTTTGACAGCGTGGAATCGAATCGTCGCCGCAAGAAAGGCCACGGCTCCAATTACATGCAGTCTGAGCTCCCTAAATGTCAAGCTATTCTGCATCGCCATTAGCATTCAACGGGCATTAGCCCCACTCCAGCCACATCTGTCACATTACTTTATGTGGCACCTCAACCATTTACAACCATCACAGAGCACCCTCCCCCATTGCCGTCTTCCCTCCGACGCCGAAGCCGCGGCTGTCACTAGCATCGGTACGAGACACTATTTATTAAAGATGGATCATTTTTGGGCTGTAGTCTCAGTGGATGTTGCCACCCTGTAGATCCTCAATGATTTGTAGAATTGGAAACTCCCTGCCCTAGAACGCGTTCGGAATATAGAGGAGCCTCTTGTTTGCTGTCATCTACTGCTGCATGTTATGATTTCGACGCTGTGTATTTGTGTCCGTCTGTGTGAGAAAGAGAGCCAGCACTCGCAGATGTTTCCCTTCATAGATCAAGATGAGACTGCCGGGGTATAATAACAACACCATTAATCAAGTTTCCCCAATAGAGCCTAATTCCACAGTATACATACCCACTGCTCCTGGCACTGGATTTGATTACTAATGGCAGAGGCACTTAAAGTGTGTCGGAAGGTCGGATCCCTTGAACAAAAGTATGTCATTTACCGATGACTCATTTAGTTTTAGGTGAGAAAGCAATATGCAACAGGTGTTAAGTGTTGAGCGTCTGTTTAGTCCATTTTTACTGGGTACACTATTTAATTATTCAGCAGATGCCAAAATGACTCAAATTGCATTCAGGTCATTAAAAGGGGCAGCTAGGGATTAGGCTTCTTGCTCATCGATCCCTACATGTACACACATTAGGGTTCAACTTCAACTGGGAGTCCAACGGCCAAAACCACAAGACCCTCCTGTCCCCCTTGGTGGGTCTTCTCTACGCTTGATATCCACCGCTGTGCACCGCAACAGCCGGCTCCGCATATCAGACCTGTAAATATTGTGACAACTCACCGTGCGGTAGAAGCCCCCCGGAATTGACCCAGCCTCCCACGGTTCAAGGCATGTCTTCGGGGCAGCTGGCGGAAAGAAGAGAAGCCTTAGCCGGGGTCCGCATGCCGAGAGGGGCAGCTGGAGAGGCCAGGTGTCTCCATCAGCATCAGAGCCAGAGCAGAACCTCTCCGACGGCTTCATTAGAGACGGGCCCGCTACCCTACCTGCTAAGGTCACAGACATGCTAATGGTTCATGCTGCGATGCTCTCAGTCAGCGCGGCTGAATGCACCGTTTCACCTTGGCGGAAAGTTCGCCATGTTTAGTTTTTTTCATCCCCCCCCCCCCCCCCCCCCCCTTCCCCATGGAGATATTCAGCTATGGGAATCCACTTTAAGTAATGGACATGTACTTGCTGAGTCGTTGTAGTTTTTCACTTGTAAGTCTTTACTTGCAACTCTCAGAATGTGAACCAAAGTGAAGCTCTAAATGTTGGCTGCCAAGTTAAGTTTATATTATAGAATAAGAATGGAAAAGGATGGAAAATTGTATCGTTTTGCAGTAGTTATACAGCTATTTTTGTTGTCTGTCTCCTCAAGAAAGTGAGAGCGAGCGGTCGATAACAGCAGGCGGGAGCAGCATTAGCAGTAGCGATAGAGCGTAGCTGTAGCACTATAGCAATAAGAGTAAAAGTTGGCTTATGATTTAAAGATGCTCAAGACTCATGTTCACAGAAATGTTCGGCATTAAACAGTTCCCTTACAACTTAGACAGATAAAACTGTTACTATTATACTATTACTGCAAGCACAAAAAATAGTCATTCATGATAAAAGAGAACTTATTCACACACTTCGGCTCGTTTCACTTTTCTCTCAATTTAATTTAAACAGATGCCCAGTAGGCCATGCAGGCTGGATATTACCACAGTGAGGAATTATGATGATTTTCTTCAGGTTTTAATGTAACACTGCATGTGTCTGCAAGTGTGAATTCTTTCTGTGTGTCTATGAAATAATGCACTGTAGAAAACATATTATTTGATTTTAATTGCTACAATTATTGTTTTTATTGTTATTTCAGGGAACATATTTCTACTCGTTAATTGACATTTCAAAGAAAATATTTTTAAACCAACGTGCAAGTGGATTACTTAACTCGGATAATATCTTTCATGTTATTGCCATCCAAGGGTCTACCTCCTTGCCTAAAGCCTGGAACACTAGATCAGAAGATAAGTTACTTCTTTTTTTTTTTGCCTTGTTACAGCACAGTCTACTACAGACAACATCACAGTCTTCCTCTGTATCCCAAACACACAAATTCCTGCCTTGGACTTCACATGACGCCACAGTTTTACATAATATGATTCTCTCTAAAGCTCTGACAGCCTTCACTGCATGCCTCCTCCTCATCAGCCCCATCGTCTGTCAGTCTGAGCTTCAATCACTTGTTGATTCCTTTTCAACGCCGGAAAAAAATGCCTGCTTTTTCAATGTTGTGCGAATTGTGCTTTCATCCTGGCCAATTTTAGCTTGTCATTCAGCTTGGCAGCTGTTTTTGTGCGAGGTACTTTTGTAGTCACGCTTGTCATATCCCCCTGATCGCCGCTGATTGGTGGGAGGAGACACACAGCTTGCCAGTCTGTAACTGTCTACGGTGCATTTTGATACGCTAATGCCTGCATCCGTCCTGAAAGCCGTCGTAAATGTGGAAAAATGGGGAGATTACGTACCCTGCTATTTATGCCATTTCTAAACAGCACCAGGCATAGTGCTGCACTCGGTTGTTGCTGAGCGTCTTGGAAGTAGGCAACCTTAAGATGAAAAGCTTTTGAACGTTCAAATCTCAGTAATACTGTTTGTATAACATAAGTGCAACTGACTCTAACTTGGTGGTTTGGAAAATGTATTTCACCTGCAGTACGGAAAATTGATGTGGCTTCCCTTCAGTGAAACTGGATTTAGATTGATGGCTGTATTTAGTATAAGGTCCTTTCTAAAAAATGTTCTATGATTCAAGTTTGCTGGTATATTGTTAAAGAGTTTCTCAATCCCCCCTGCATTCATTGTGACATTTCTAAATTGCCCATGTTTCTAAATTGCCCAGTCTCTCCCATCTTTGTTCTGTTTTTCCATTATGTCTTTCGGCATCAATATAAAGTATACTTTACATTTTTCTCTTAACCGATCAGTTTTAGATATTCACTTGAACCCTTATATGTTTGACCTCACTGCCTTGATCTGGGCTTGTTCCTTATGCTCGTACGTGACTCCACAGTAACAGGTGAGCTCTCGCTGAAAGGAGTCAGCAATGTCGCCCCACAACACCTGGTCCTCCCCCTCCCCTTCTTTCAACACCGCGGGTGCAGAATAAGTCACTTTAGTTATTTAGCTGGGAAAATGGCTCAGCTTGTGACAGATCCCCCTAATATTTGTCCCCCCCCAAACTCTTGCCTCGTTTGAATGGTTCGGTATCTAGGGGATTTCGTGCTAAAATCAGTTATTGCAACCTAGACCGAGTGGCTGCCCTGGTGTTGCCCGGTACAGAACAAATCCCCTGACACATGCTTGCTGGCATGCACAGGGTCTTACATCCATCTACACACTACAACGACGTCTTGGGTTGTGCCTTTTTTTTAACGGTGCAGTAAGCACCGTTTAAAACTGGCTTGTCTCCAAGAAATCTATGATTTCAAAAGGACTCTGTCGAGGTCCTCGAGAAGTTCTGGTCAGTGTAGGGACTCGCTGTCTCCCCATGTGCTTTTCTTCGTAATGGACTGCCTTTTCCTAGCATTTCTATAGTGCCTTTGTATGGCACACAGTCATAACATGGCTGGACTGCTGCCTCATTCTGACCCATATCTTCTGGTCAGTGAGTTTAAATAGCTTGCCCAAGGGCACCTTAGCAGTCTATGCTAGAGGGAGCTTGGTGAAGTGGGTTTCCATCTATAAACATTTTGATTGCTCCTTTACTCTTTGAGCTACTCTCCACCAAACAAATACCACTATCTTGGATGTGAATCAGATTTTATCTTGCAGACATAGAGTTCCTTATGCTATAATCAGGTATAAACAACAAGTAAAAACAACAAGCAAGGAACGCACAGAAATGAAGAAGCATGAAGAATCTTCAAATACAATCTGTGAAATCAATTATATATTTTTGGCTGCAGAGAATATTTTCGAAAGCCAAAACTTTGTGGTACCATCGTGTCTGATATATATTGATTTATATTTCTATATTTTCCGACACTCACTCATAAAAACTCTCAGCATGGCCAAATCCCAGAGGTGTTTGTAAGTTAAGATTGACTTCATTACGCCACCATGCTGCAAATGCAAAGAACAAAACGGTCACAGAAGAGCTCCACCGCTATTTCTGATCATGACATAATCAATGGGCTGTAACCTCTCTCTCGGGAACACAACATCAAGCCAGGAAACATACTCTTCAAGTATGAGCTGAGCTCACTGTGGCACCAAAGCCCCGCAATCTTAAATCAAACTTTACTCTCAGCTGCTGAGAATTGCATCCGTCATAGACCCCAGGGAGAATGGCAATCTGCCTCAGACAAGCAGTGCGAGAGACCATGGAAAGCAGAGAGAGAGAGAGAGAGAGAGAGAGAGAGAGAGAGAGAGAGAGAGAGAGAGAGAGAGACAGAGAGAGAGAGAGAAGCGAGAAAGACCAAGAAAGGAGGAGAGAAAGACCAAGAACTGAGGAGAGCGACAGAGAGAGCGAGAGACGGAAAAGCAGACAGCGGGGAGAGCGGGAGATGGCAAGAAAGGGAAGCGAATATGTGCTAACAAAAAAAAAAGGTGCATCGCATGAAAGAGAAAGCGAGAGAAAAAAATAATCCCTTCCCCCTCGGGAGAAACTCTCCGGTGCCCACAACTTATCTGATGAGCCTTGAGAGGAAAAGATCCTCTCTCCCTCTGTCTCTGTCCCTCTCCCGGGATAGGCAGTAGAGCCCCCTAAGCCCTGTGGTGGGAGCCCACGCCGCGCAGGCCAGATGGATGAGGAGGGTGAGGCCTGCAGCCCTGATGCCAGGCATTACCGTCGAGGCGAGGTTACAACAAGGCACCGCCCGCCGGCTCTGTTCACCGGAGTTGACAGAGTGGGGCCTCATTTGACAACCCCTCTAAGCCCTGAGTGGGGCGGCTGAACACGGTGAACCTTGGCAGCCCATTCAACGCAGCTCATTATTAGCTTTAGTGGGGGAAACGGGATTGAATTTAGCTTAATTACAAATGCCAACGATGTCTCTGGACTCGTACCCGCCGTAATTTATGCAGCGCTGTAAACAAAGCGAATGTTTTGGTTTACTTCCGACGACCAGCTCACGATATTTTCTTGGTGCGCGCACAAAGAGGGTGGGGGTGGGGGTGGGGGGGGGGGGGTTTGGATGAGGTGGGAATGAACCAATTACCATCAACTTTGTTCTGGGGTCAAGAGCATGGCCGTGCCGACCAGGGACCGGACAATTTATTAACCGGTGTGGTTACAAAGGAGTTTCATGTCAGTCCAGGGCAATGGAGCCTGGTGTGTGTGGGGGGGGGGGGGGGGGGTCCTGGGCCGCGAGTTAGTGTCCGCTCAATAGAAGAGACCTGTGGGATGTGGGTTGGAACACAACCTGCCCTGATGACAGAGCACACGTCACTGCACTGCTTCCCAGAGAGAGACTGAGAGAGCTAGAGAGAGGGACTTTTATAAAGTCATTGCTACTTGTGTATTCTTTATTCAAAAACGTAAAATTCGCCGTGCGTAACATTTCCAAGTGTAAAATAGCTCTATATTCAGGCAGCCGTCACTGTTATACGGTGTTTGGTCAGTAGCATGGGTCTCCCAGTCACTAATCAGAAAAAACACATTTTCTGGTATCCCGTTTCCACTTTATCCAATCAGGAGAGAGAACTCCACGAGGAAGCGGTCCTCTCAGTGCGTTTACGGGTCGGCAGCACGATCTCAGTGTTGACTGACGATGGCAGAACAGGCGAAGCTACTGATTCCACCGCTCCCAGGAATGGATTACACAACCAAACACAAAGAGGGGGAAAGAGAACGGCCTAGGAAAAGAATGAGGAAAAGAAAACTGCGGGGGGGGGGGGGTGGGGGGGGAAAGGAAGGGCTAACTGCAAAAAAAACCGGGAAGTTAGCTAAAGTAACGGCATTGCTCACAGCATCTTTAACTACAATGTTCATACATTGTTGTTATTTCATATATCCACCTTTAGTATAGTATGAGTTTTCACTATATTTCTTTGGATGTTTTTTCTATGCTGTGGCCCTTTTAAATTCAATTCAAAGGAAGGAGCTGAGATAGAAAGTAAGATACGGCACAGGAGTCCAACAGATAGATCTTAAGAGCTTTAACCCAGACACCAAGATGAGCAGAGGTCTGATACGCAGTGCTTCTGTAATTCTCTTATCCGATCCTCCATGAACTCCACTCCACTCTCATCATCATCTCCTCTTTAGCCCTGAAAGTGGTGGCTAGGTAGAATGGCTAACAGGTCGCGGGGCTCCAGGCCTACGCGTCTACCTGTCACCGGGGTAGGCTCCTGGCTGCTGAACCCAGCAGGGGGGCAGCCCTGTCTAAGAAGCTGCACCCCCTGGGGTCTCCACCTCGGGTGTGTGTGTGTGTGCCTTTGAGCGAAATAGGGAAAGATAGAGTGTGTTTGATGGTGTGTGTTTGATGGTGTGTGTATGTGTGTGTGTGTGTGTGTGTGTGTGTAGAAGTTTCTGTAGGTGTGTGTGTGTGTGTGTGCGTGTGCATTGGTCTGTTGGCCAAGAGATTAGTGACATTTTCAGCGACTTGCATAAATGTGTATCCCGGATCAGCAGCCCAAAACAAACTGCAACGCTATAATAATAATAATAATATAATATTTTCGTATAATAGCAGATATGGAATAAGAAGTAATACAGGAGAGGCAGGAGGAAGGCTGTACTATTGGAAGAAACCAATGTAATGGAATGCTTGCCCACTTCATTTGAAAAGAGGAAAATGGTAGTCAGTAGTCAGGTAATAGTTCTGTCTGTAAACTGGTACGCAATCGTCCTAATGAAGGCGATTAGAGCCGTAAAGCTGTGGTTATGATACGGGCCCCCTTAATGACTGACCAGACCCCTTTCACATCAGCGGTTGAAATGAGATCCGAAAGCGGAATTTTAAGCACCAATTTTAACCATGGTCACCGCCGGGTAAAAGCCAGTATATCAAATTCAGTGCGGTTAAAATACTATTGAATGACTCTAGCAACCTGATATTTGGGATATTTGGGGAGAGTTAGGGCTGGCCTTTACTGTTTCCTCATACTCATCTTACATCTCCTCAATAGACGTCTGACAGCCTCAATGGCTTTGTCCAAACATGTGGATAGTAGCCACAGCTGCTGCCGCCATCACGAGACACATGGTTTGTAGATCAATGTATCGACGGTGGGGTGCTGAGAGGTGAGAGTGTAAGACGAAGAGGCCTGACTGAGCACGCCTGCTGGCTCTGTGGTCATGGTGTCTGGGTACGGGGGGGATGGGGTACAGTACCCCCCCGACGGGTGCTGCCCTGTGGTTCTGCTGTGTAAGTGCGGTCGGTGGATACCGGAGAATTGTTATGTGGAGCAGAGTAATTGTTTCCTTAATGACACACGACGGGGGAGGAATGTAGCGACATACCGGCGTGGAACCAAAAAGGGAAATAAGAGAGTCAAATGCAGAGAGAGAGAGAGAGAGAGAGAGAGAGAGAGAGAGAGAGAGAGAGAGAGAGAGAGAGAGAGAGAGAGAGAGAGAGAGAGAGAGAGAGAGAGAGAGAGAGAGAGAGAGGACACTTTCGTAGACTACGAGTACAAACCGGGAACTAACTCCAATTACGGCACTTCATGCCACCGAGAGCTTTTTTCAATCCATGGAAAGGCCGCAGTTTAGCCGAGCGCGTTGATGCAGTCGGAGCCGCATGCATCGCAAGTCTGAAACTGACCTAACAAAATAAAAGCGCAGAATAAAGGAAAACACTGGTAGTTAAAGCTGTAAGGTCACTCTATGCCGCTGGGAAAGGAATATCTTTGATCAATGTTGTGTGTGTGTTGTCCTTAGCTCTGTTCTTCCCTCGCTCCCCCACCACTCCCCCTCCCTTTCTGTTCCCCCCCCCCCCCCCACCTCTGCGTGCCCGGCTGGCTGCAGCGGGCATGTCCTGAAGGTGAGCCGACCTTCGCGGCCCATTTGTTCCACCGCGTATCAACCCGGGATGACCCTGTAGAGGACTCAAACCACGCCCCCACATCCCTTTACTGGACCCCTTTAAACCCAGCTCGCTCTCGCTCGCGCTCTCTCTCTCTCTCTCTCTCTCTCTCTCTCTCTCTCTCTCTCTCTCTCTCTCTCTCTCTCTCTCTCTCTCTCTCTCTCTCTCTCTCTCTCTCTCTCTCTCTCTCTCTCTCTCTCTCTCTCTCTCTCTCTCTCTCTCTCTCTCATTTATTTCCAGTTCTGTCTACAGAAGCAGCTGGTTACAGGCAAAAAAAAGTGTGTGTGTCTGGCTCTGGACTCAACTAATTTACAACAGGTGTTAAAATGGTAACATTCTTAGATGCATATGCTAACGCAAGCTGTTTTTTGCTGATGTAACTGAAATAAAAATATTAATTATCATCATCATCACAATATCATTATCCTTTCTCAACAGGAAATGTGTGTTTTCGCGTGAAAAAAAACATGTTAACTTGACACAAGTGGATACATGCTCTTGCGAAAGGTGGCCTGTGTCTTAGAAGGCACTGAATGACCTATGATTGAGTCTGCAATAAAGCCGGTGCTCAGTACAGCACTGTGCGTGTGTGTGTGTGGGATGTGGAATACATTTGCAATTCAACATAAGATGGTGCGTCGCACTTCCCACACAGGAGTAGGCGAGACCATTAAGCTGCTCCACGCTGCGAGAAGGGGGAAATCAAACTGAAGAGAACCGTACGCTTGCTTGTTATGATCCTCCGTCGTCCTGTTTAACCCCTGAAAGGTCGGTCACTAATGAAGAAGGAGAGCAGAGGGCCTGTTGACCTCACACACTGAAAGAAGACATCAAAAATGCCAGAGAAGGAGGTGCCACTCGTCGTTTGGAGTAGCTTGACCCCTCAGTCCAACCTATCGCTGAGAGAAGAGTGAATAAAATGCCTGTGGGATCACTGACTCGGATTAAAACTCAGTCTTCTTCTTCTTCTTCTTCTTCTTCTTCTTTCTTTCCCTCATCTCCTTGTCCTCCCCCTCCTCCAGGAACACTTCAGGCAGTGGGCGGATAAGTGTAGGGTATGAAGGAGATGTAATAGGCTTGTATCAGCTTTTCATCTGTGCCGTGGTGCCGGGTGAGTGGGTGGGGGAGGGTTGTCAAGCTATACGTTTTCCTGTCACACAAACACTGAGGACAGGAGTCGGGTTTTAAGTACCCCCCCCCCCCCTATCCACCTGTTTCACAATTTCTCTTTAGATGGGAAGAGAGACAGAATGAAAGTCTCAAAAGAGAACCCTCTGGGGAAATGACCTAGCAAGAACTAGGACTTCCAGATAGTTACGTTTAGTGGAGCAAAGGCAGAAATTAGGAAATTAATATATTTTAAAAGGTCCCCTGAGATTACTAGCTTCAGGTTTTCTCATCCCAGAGTACATGCACATCTGAAGGGAACCAGTGTGTGGGGGGGGGGGGGAATGCAATATGTGTCCAAGATGTTATTTATTCAGCGGTCTTCTTTGAAATATATTAGCATATATGAACCAAGATGGTCTGATTTGACTCAATCCATTGAAGAGGAATGTGGATGGCAGGTGGAGTTGATCTGAAAGAAGTGGCCTACGGGTTCAGTGAGATATGTAAAATGGTTGATAAGAAAAATGTGTTTGTTACACAAAAACAGATAACAGATATCCCTAGAAGGCCTCTACTGTTTGCTCTGCTGCAGGTGGTTCGTTGGTCAAAAACGTGTTCCGAGAGGAAAAGAATGGTGGACTATGGACTATAAGAAATATTTGTTTAAAAATCCACAAAAATGAATCCAGACAGCAGTATTAACAGAAGACTAACACTGGCGTAGTCATGGCTATAAGGAAAACATTACAAATATAATTGTATTGACTCAGTGACATACTTCTTGCATACACTGGCCTAATGCGTATATCTTGGTGCGGTTTCCATTTTCCTATACTTCCCAAACAGCGATCATATCTGACAATTCTAATGAAATGCTTCACTGGCGCTCTATGGCTGTGGATCGCTGCAGTGTTTATAACGTTGCGACAGGAGCAAGACAATCACCTAAGCTCCTTCCCAGTTACTCAGCAATACGTCTATGAATAGATAACGGATATTACCATCATTGTGGTATTAATCGATTTTACTCTGTATCCTATTCGATTGTAGAGACTAAACTAAAGGGGGCTAGGCCTTGCATCCAAAATAACACAATTATTTCTCCACTTCTCGTAATGATCATAAACACATGCAAACAACCGCATAAGACGTGTAGTATTCATATTATGATGGATCCAAGGTTACACCCCCCCACCAACTTTGCAGTACACTGGCTCTATAATATATATATATCCATCCATCCAATCATCCATCCATCCATCCATGCATACGTGTGCATACACATACACAATGCAGAGTTACTCAGTCCAGTGATAGTCGGACTGTCTGGACGAGTACCCTTCCTCCTCAGAGACACCGCCCGAGTCTTTCAAAACAAGGGACAACAGACTAGATACAACACACACCTCTTGGGTTTGATGATCACTCAGTCGTCTCTATCAATAGAAATCTTCTGTACAACGACACAGCAAGAAAATACTGTGTGCAGTATTTTCCTGTCACAAGTCAGGAAATATACTTAAACATTACTATGGTTCAAAACAATTTGCACACTAACTTTTTGCACCCCATTCCCTGAAGAAGGAACAATTATAAGGAAAAGGATTTTGAAGGGGGCCATTATGTCTAAGTTAACCATGATTTCCATAGCTACACATTTATATAAAGTAACAGGAGAACGATTATTAATAGGCGTTTGGCAGTCTTCACATTAGCTCTCTCATTAGCTCTGCCATACATTCCTCTTCACAAACTATACTGCTGTTGTGACACCATTCAACACCAGGAAATAGTGTTTCCTTTGATTTTGACTACAGTGCCGTCACAGGAGACACGGTTAAATCAATAAAATATATTATATATAATTATGCCAAAAGTACAGTTTCAGAACCCAACTGGATATATTTAAATAGTACCCCTTGCATTGTTGTATTAACCTGTGCGGTATTATAATTTTATAAACATGGAAGCCAAACACTTTTCATGTATGATGTTTGTCTTTTACAGATATTATAATGAGCATTATTGTCAAATCATAATAATAATTAAAAAAAATAGGGAACTCCTTAACAGCTTCAGGCCATTGTGGAAAACCAACCCCAAACAGCGTCTCTCATTCTGAATGAGTGTCTGCTGGCTTAGATACAAATCCCTGACGTGCTCAGCGGCCACCGCTTGTTGACTGCAGAAGTCCATCCATTGGAATGGATATTAGCTTAACACCCGAGACACTTGAAAGACTTGGCAGGCACGGAGGAATGGGTGCCATCAGAGGCAAGGCCTGCCTCCTGAGCAAAGATGCAAGATGTAATGTGAGCCTGTGTCTGTGTGCGTGCGTGTCTGTGCGTGCGGTTCTGTATATGAAGGTCCCATGAAGGGATTAGGTTTGGGGGGAAAGGCTTTCTTTTGGTGTAATGAAACCCCCCGTGTCCCTCAGAAAGTGGGCTTCCTGGACAAACCACTGTGCAGCTGGAGGAAAGGGGGGGGGAAGGAATCGGGTGGGAAAAACAAACAAGAGAGGGAGAGAGAGAGTGAGAGAGCAAAGGGCCAGAAAGGAGGGAGGCTGACTGAGAAACAAACCTGGTGGCAGCCTGTGCAGAGCGACTGAAGGGTAGGGCTCATCCTGCAGTCTGCCAGCCTTATTGTTTGGGTTCTTGACGAAACACAATGTGCCATGTTCGGAGATACTCGATATTCACGAGTGCAATCATTATTTTTTCCCGCCTGCTAATGAGAGATAAGTTCCCCCTCGCTCACTCACTGCTCTTCGACGGGCCCGCCCCGTCCTCCCACACAAGCGCACGTACGAGAACGTGCGTCAATGCAGCAAGAAAAAACAAGTGCGCTCACGACTGCGCTCGTTCCCAAACAGAGAGTCTAATTCCGGGTGAAAATTAAGCACAACGTGATGATGAGATGATGAGGATGTTGAGGATGATGATAATATATGACAAATTAGAGACCCCCGCTGTAAAAATGTGTTTTGAAAAACATCAGCTGTTGGATATAATGTGCCAGATAATAAAAGCCTTCGGGCTGTGGAACGCCGTGGGTTGCCCGGATCTATGTTCTTTATGGGCTGGCCGTTTCACCAGGCGGATGAGCTGCTCCTGTTGTGCAGGAATCTGAGGTCTATTAGCTTCCAGTCCACCTTTGCATGCTTAATTGGGGGAATTAAGTGTGAGGCACGTGACCCGGGCAAGCGAGCTAAATGCGGAACAAGCTAATAATTGGTCTACATCTTGAGAACCGTACATTTTTCAAACCCGCCCATGGAGCAAAGCACATCAACTTAGCCCAAACATTGAGTCTATGAATAAAACATGCAGCGTTCAACTGATATCTGAACGTGGTAATTGTATATTGATTAATTTTCCGCTTTAAATAACAATTCAAATTCAGCCAGACTGAACCCTTGACTCGAATGGGCAAAAGCCCGAAGTTGGTTCAATAAAGCCTTGGAGAAGACAAGACCAAGAGAGCTTAACGTTAATTAGTTCTCTGTGAATATTGGATCACATTATATTTAATGTCACTGTTCCACTTGAGGCCAATTACAAAGTGCCAGCCAGCAAGGGGGAGTGTTCACAGTTCAGGGCTAAAGAGCAACCTGTCAACCGGCTGGGGCCAGGGACCCCAAAGGCTGTGAGGATGAAATCCGTAAATGTACTGATGATATGGTAGAGTCCCTCTTTATAACGGACAACCCAACCCATTCTGCAATAGGAGTGGGGATTTCATCCAAATGTCTGAGGTTCTCTGAAAAAATCATTTGATTCCAGGCTGTTCTCCAAGCATCCAGGCTGTTTCTTGCAACGAAAAGACCTCAGAAAACACGAATCATCAACGGGGGTCAAACTCTCTCATCTGAACCCCTGAATGCTAATTCTCCATCTCCAATGAGATCACCGTTCCCCGCCAGGAGCCTTGATTGAATCCCGCCAATGTTCCGCTTGTCGGGAGGATGGGAAGGAGACGAGGGAAGCCAGCGAGTTGTACGTGGCTCTGCCTGAATCACACGGCTAACCCTAACCATGTGTGTTTGTCTGCGAGTGCCCTCCACTGTGTGGACACGAACAAATGAGATCCAGAAGTTACCTCTCACAACAGGAATGTCAGGGAAGTGGTCCCCCCCCCCCCCCCCCCCCCTCCCAACGAGAAGGATTATCAAGGTAGGAAGACGGGGAGGAGAAAAGGGAGGGAGAGCTCAGGGGTGGTGGGGGTGGCGGCTGGCTATCAGTTTCTCCATTCCGGTTCACTAGGTACCCGTCTGTCAGCTCTGTGCTTCAGCTTGGATAAACAGCCATTAAATCCAGGCACTCAGTGCGGATGGACTGTCTGATCTAAGCCCCGCTTGAAACTGTCCATCTTTACCCCCCCCCCCCCCCCCCCCCCCCCCCACACACACACACACACACACACACACACACACACACACACACACACACACACACACACACACACACACACACACACACACACACACACACACACACACACACACACACCCCAACCACCTACCATCGATCGCTGGGTTTTTTTTCAGAGAGAGAGATGGGGAAAAAAGCGAAGAGCAAGAAAATACTTTTCTTCCTACTTCCCCGGAAATATATATCAACGCTCAGACAGATACCGCACCAAGTCTTATCTCAACGCGAGCGATTGAAATATGGTAAAGGAGCCGCGATGCTCTTTGCATGCGCCCATAAACCATGATCTATTCCAATATCCTGCACCGCCAAGATTTCCCTCTTCTTCTTGTTTTTTTTCTTCATGAATGCCTTTGTATACCGTTATCTGAAAAGGGCTTCTGGTGCCACGCCGTGTTCAGAGCCAGACAAACAGCATGCTTACAGGGCTGGCAGGCCGTGAATGATTAGGTCTTTCTGGTCCACTGCCTGTTTTAAGCACCCGCCTTGTTTACGTCCTAAACATTCGAACGCCCGCTATCTTTCCACTTCCTTGTATTTATTTGTTGTGGAATATTACATTCTCACTGCACATCAAAAATGCAAGAATGCAGACTAGGATGATATCGGAAGGACTTGTGAGGTATGAATTAAATTATGTATTCATGAGGGCCGGCGTTGGAGGAGGAATTCAAGACAGCAACCGCAGTATTTATAGGACGGATCGTCTATTTTATTGCCAAGGACTTCATGGTAAGTTTCTCACAGCGATCTCTATTCGTAGCCGCAACGCTTTCTTCTTCCTCCCCTCCACCAAAAATCTATTTGTCTCTCTTCCTCTGGCAACAGCCAAATAAATGTATGTGCTTCTGCAGCGGCAGAGGCAGTTTGTTTAATAAAATCACCTAACCAACGCTACCCACACTGCCGCTGTCCTCAGCTGACTGCTGTGGGTAAAACAAACACACACACACACATGGACACACACACACACGTACACACAACACAGCAAGATAGAGAGGCAGAGAGACAGAACGAGAGAGAGGCAGAGAGAGTTGAGCGAAAGAGACGGAGAAAGGACTGAAAGAGAGGGTGGTGTGGGAGAGGGGGGGAGAGGAAAGAAAGGAAAAAGATAAAGAGGATGGGAGGGAGAGAGGGGTTGCGGGAAGGCGAGAGAGAGAGAGAGAGAGAGGGAGGGAGATGAAGGCACAGAGAGATTGAGAGGAGTGGGGGGAGAGGACAGATAGGAGGGGAGAAGGGCGATGGAGAGAGAGAGACTCGACACGACTTGGGAACCATTTCACAATTCAACGGTGCGCATTCTATCTACTGCTGCAGCAGTCTCCGACCTGTAGCTTTCCGACCGCTTTTCCATACGGTTGCCCTCCGC
This sequence comes from Gadus morhua, assembly GCF_902167405.1. Lineage (NCBI taxonomy): Eukaryota > Metazoa > Chordata > Actinopteri > Gadiformes > Gadidae > Gadus > Gadus morhua. Next base: position 18,845,588 of record NC_044054.1, on the reverse strand, counting down.
GCTCGGTGAGCTAATAAAGCCTGCACTGTGTGGCGGGGAAAAGTAGACGAACCGAGCAAGAGGTTCATGAAATGGAAACAAGCAGATGAAGGATAGCGGGCAATCACACGAGACCCAAAATGAGGATCTGATACATTCTGGGGAGACAAAGGGATGTGGGTGTGCGGCTGCCCACAGCTCATTGCCATGCGTCGGAGGCTGTCGTTGTCGTTCACTATCAGCAGGAGGAGAAGGGGAGGAGGAGGAGGAGGAGGAGGAGGAGGAGGCAGGGGGACGAGGGGAGGGAGGACAGGAGGCCTTGCCGAGAGACTCTGCAGAGGCACGACGGCAAGGGCAGATCAGCCGCGGAGGAGAGGGGAGGGAGGAGGGATTGATGAGGAGAGGGAGAGGAGAGGAGTGGAGAGGACGGTGGAGTTTAACAGGTGGTGCAACAGTGCCACCATGTGAGAAGCGGGGGGGCCCTCATGCGTGGATCAGCTCTGCACTTGCTCCCTCGCTGTGACGGCCCCCCCCCCCCACAGTGAGCTTATCTCCCCCCCACTCTCCTCCTTTCCGACTTGGTATCTTTCGTCCGCCTAAAATACTTTTAAGTATCCATCGCTAATCTGGTTTATTTGTTCAACCCCAGCTTTGATGGGGTGAGCATCCTCGTGCACTGGCTCGCACAATCCCTGAAGCATCCCTAGCCTCCCCCCGCCACCCTCCCTTCTGTCTCCATCCCTTCAATCGAATATTGATTATTCAGGTCTAGCTCCCTGCACCGCCTTGATCGTCGCCCCCCTCTCCCCACCCATCACCCAACGGCCGCAGGGGTCAAAGCCGGGGTGAATATCAGTAAGGCTCATCATTTAACCCAACGCATGCCAGCTCGGGTGGCCAGCCGGTCAGACTGGGGGGAGGGGGAGAGGAAGGGCCTGTATGGTTCTAACGGGGTGCTGTTCAAAGAGCAGCTTGTGGATCAAGCGAGATACTCAGAGACAGAGAACGGAGAGAGAGAATATGGAGAGAGAGAGAGAGAGAGAGAGAGAGAGAGAGAGAGAGAGAGAGAGAGAGAGAGAGAGAGAGAGAGAGAGAGAGAGAGAGAGAGAGAGAGAGAGAGAGAGAGAGAGAGAGAGAGAGAGAGAATGGAGTGGGGAGGAAGCAAAAGAGTATCACTAATGTTATTCAGAGCTCGCTGACCTTTCTGCTGGCATGTTTGCTGGCTTCTTTGAAAAGGGCAATCATGGTAAAAAAAAAAGAGGAAAAAAAAAGGGGTGCAGGAAAAGGCTGCGTCACGCAGACAGGGTGCAGGCAGGTTTAAAAATGCCAACGGCGTTCCTGCTGCATGTTAATCTGAAGGGAACACCGCTACACATTTTCTCAGTGAGCACCCACTCTAGATATGTTGCATGAAAAAAGGTCAACACTGAAAACGCATAAAAACACAAATGATTCATCATTAGGTCGTCATTTTGTACAAATCAAGCCATGCATGAATGAAAATAGTGTGTCAATTATTTAAATGCTAAATTAAAGAAGGGCTTCTGGCCTGATTTTGATATTGCATGTACATGTTATATGTTATACTGTCTGTGACGTGATTTTAATTTATTGCAGGTAAATAACAATAACAGTTGTGATATGACTGTAGCAATTTGACTGTAGCAATATGACTGTGGAGATAATACTATCGGGTATGACTGTAGCTAAATTACTTTAACTGCCAAAATAACTGTAACTCAAACAGCAGAAACTCAAAGACAGACAAAGAACAGAAAAAAATCTTGGTTATTTGTTCATTCAACACTGAACTACTTCATGAAAAGCAAGATTTTTTGCTTTTCAATCAAAAAAATGAGGCATTGTCATGAGGACAATGTCATACATTTCAGTGAGGATCACAAAAGGCGAGGTTAAAGAGATAAGCTCTGTTTTCCTGGAATCTGAGTGCTGCCTGGAGGTGGTGGTTATCACAGGGTGATCTTATGTGAACTCTTTCAAACAAACGTTGAACTATTACTAATCACGGCCTCTGCACTGTGAAATAATTCCTAACCACAGTTAGTGAAGATAGCTGTTTGACTAGTAAGCCTCGCAAAGCAAACACAAGCACCTTGTATTCAGGCAAAATAAACAGAAGCAATCTGAACATTTCAGTTTACCTGGACCCTGATGTTAGCTAAGCAGTCTTTGCAGTTATTTCACCTTACTAACCGTTGGAACGGTAGCTTTACATTTGTGAGATTTGCAGCCTACCTGTAGGCATCCTTGATGATCCAAGATGCCTAACCCCTAAGTCACTTTGGATCAAAAAGTCTAAATAGTGAATATATTTCGGAGAGAGGATTCACAAGACAGACTGCTGCAGCCTGCATTCTGCCCCGGGCGATGTTACGTGATGTATTTAAGTATGTTGTCACCCCCAAAGCCACTGCACTTGCCAAGTTAAACCCACATTTTGACTCAAGTATCTGAGAATGATTGGCTTGATAAATCTTGGCTGTCAGATGGAAGAATTAAAAAAGTTAATGCTATCATTACTGGCCACACCAAAGAACGTTACACCCCCATGGTCCAAAACGGTGCGTAGGAATATGCTAGCAACACCATGGTGATGTTGTGTGAGGAGAGAGCAGCAGTCAGTGGCCGGCAGAATTGAAATGGACATTTTATAAATGTATCCCTTCCAGTTTGATGTTCGGCCCGCTGGAGGTAGCCGTGGGCGACTGCTCTCAACACCAACGCCTTAAACATTTCTTCTTTGACTCTGAGATTCAGAGATGAAAATGGGTTGGGATTTTTTTTTTTTTTTTTTACACTCTTCCCTCCTTGAAGTCTCAGTTTGACCGCCGCTGTGCTCAAAGGTTACATTAAACATATGATCACCGGTGTCAGTGGATGTCATTAACACAGCATCCACCAACAGGCCAAGCTCCCTCCTAATGATGTGACAAATTCACAGTGAACACATCAGTGTGTGCAAGTGTGTGTGTTTCAGCATGTCAACAGCTTTGTTCCAAAAAGTCATCCATGTGATATTAATTCCGCCCAGGAGTGTATAGATCGAAGGAGTGTAAGATCAAAGAAACTCTCTCTCTCTCTCTCTCTCTCTCTCTCTCTCTCTCTCTCTCTCTCTCTCTCTCTCTCTCTCTCTCTCTCTCTCTCTCTCTCTCTCTCTCTCTCTCTCTCTCTCTCTCTCTCTCTCTCTCTCTCTCTCTCTCTCTCTCTCTCGGGCAAGGGGAGAGTAGGAGAAGAACAAAACAAGTCTCGCTGGATCACGGGGGGAAATGTTCTCTGTAAATCGCGTTAGAGACGGGGGAGCCACGACGCTGGAGAAGATCATCTCTAATGTGCTCTTCAATGAGAGGGAAAAATGTTTGTCTCCCGTGATTGAAACTCGCTGTGCAAATTACATCCCAATCAGTTCACCAGCATGGGGCTCAGTGCTGATGAAAAGTGGCGCAGGGACAGGATTCAATTAACGCCCTTAGATTGACATGATCGGAACATGCCACGGGTTTTAGACTACTTTCTTATCCCCGGCTCATCGCGGACCGGCGTCCCAGCAGCACGCTGAAATGAAACCACACGGGCGCGAGGTCAACGGGAGATACCTGAATTGGTAATGTTTGAGTGGTGTGCAGCTAGTTGCATGGGAGATACGAATGTGGGTAATGTATTCTGGTAAACTCAACAGAAGGCAATTATGCCGAGTTAGTGCGTTTATGTTTCACCTTCTTTTTTTCCCTCATGAATTACCACATTTGATTTCAACCGCTGCATTTGCATAACAGGAGATCACAGTGCGTGAGTAATGCCTGCTAGCCATGTATTAGCTTATGAGTTTCTTATGAACCACCAAAGGATTGTCTACTCTACCATATCAACAAACTAATACGCGTGCATCTATAGAAATAGTAAAGACAGGCCGACGAATACACACACATAAATCCAGACAAATAGACAGCAACCCAGAGAAAACACAAGCACGCACACTTGTATCATTTGTCATGTGAACATTGTGGCCAATGTGTAGCGACAAAACTGCGGAATTAGCAATCAGTCATTGTCTTCCCATGTCTAATGAGGGCCCTTCGTCTGTTGGTCTGTGGTGTGTTTCCTTTCCAGCTTCAACATGCTAATTATGCTAATCCGCTTAATTAATCAACTTCTGAAACAAACGTCGGCAAACGGAGGATCGTCTCTCAGCCCACGAGGACGCTCTGAGGCATCTTTGAAGGGGCAATTTGACTGCCTAATGGTATTGATTTAAAAGTTCCGCTTTAATACCCTGATTGATTGGTTTGGTCGGTTGTTTGGCGTATCGTCGGGGTATCCACCAGTTAGCCAGGGAAACATGCTGATTGGACATAATTGCTGGCAAAGTCTTCCGCTCGTCACGAGACACACACAAACTGCATCACAGGTATTTGATCTGAGCCCCATTTCACGCCTCTCTAGTGCTCAAACTGCTCCACCAAAGCATTTCCCTATGCAGCCTCGTTCGTCACCTATTGACTTCTTAGTTTGTCCAAATCACACCGATCTTACAAACACACACACACACACACACACACACACACACACACACGCACACAGACACACACACCCTTTAACCTCCAAGTAGCACAAGGGCTCTACGGAGACATCAGCTTTGCTATCCACAGACAGGTGTGTGCGGTTTGATTAAAGCCCAAACCCAATGAGTGAGTCCCGATAGTTTATCCGGCTGGTGCATCGATCCATCCTGCGTCTGAAATGTAAATAGTGTGCAATCCCTCCAAGGCTAAGAGATGGCTAGCTCCTTGGTGAGAGAGGGTCCTAAATACTAGAGCAGTTTAACCACCATCCCTCCTTCTTTATGTACACCCACAGATTCTTCCTACCCTCCAGTACACACACACACACACACACACACACACACACACACACACACACACACACACACACACACACACACACACACACACACACACACACACACACACACACACACACACACACACACACAGTTGTGATGTGCTCCTGTTCCTCGAGGCTCAAAGAGCTGAGTTCCTAGCTCCAGAAATAAACTGTTTTATATGAACTGGAGCCAGGCTGACTTTATTTTTGTGGATCACTACACAACAGAGACAGTTTGATTTATACATTCACTTTTCAGCAAGCTCCAGCCCGTTCCAATGTGGCATTGCTTTAGAACTCACAAAACCATGATAAATGCCCTTTCAAACAATGCGAAGCCGACGGTATAGTTAAACGTGTCTTCAGATAATTAATCATCCCTCAGATTGGGTTTCAAATGCCAGCCAAACTTTTTTCTTATTGAAGAAGTACAGCTGTTTCAACCGCACCAGTGGATATACCCTTAGTCCCATAGGAAATAAATATATATATTACCTTTTAAGAAAATGTTGATGTTCCTGACTGTAGACAGTGCTCTCACTGAAAAATGTATACAATTTACTTTTTTATTAAAGGGAAATATAAAAATCCAAATAATGCGAAAGAGTTTTGGTTATAAAAAGTATCTGTAAAGCTAGCTTCCATTTTGATTACAAATATCCAAAAAAACGACAATACCCAACTACAAGATCTCCCATCAATACCAGCCAAAACAACAAGAACCGAAATGAACCCCAGACCAGGCCACTGGCTCCAGCCATGGTTATTAATAAGATCCACTTTTCATCAGTCTGTTGTTTTTTGGTCGTTTGCGTCATCCCTGCTAGAAGCCAGGGGGAAAGTAGGCCGGCCTCATCAGGCCTGATAGACGAGGCCCAATAGAGCCGTCATGTCTCGTTTGGACTTACTTGCCCTTCATTGTGTTTGTTTATGTTCAATCACGCTGTCGGTCTGGGAATGACGCGCGGATCGCTGGGAATAATACATTTCATTGCTTTCACTCCTGACCACCCGCCCCCGCGCTCCTCAGCCCACCGCCCATGCAGTATGAATAAAATAGATCAAGTGATTATCTTGACATGGAGCAATGTTTTACAGAGAAGGCTGCAGCTGACACAGGCATCCACAGACATGATTCTTATGATGTTGCATGTGCGGGAGCGCGTGCGTGCGTGCGTGCGTGCGTGCGTGTGTGCGTGCATGTGTTTGTGTGTACACACTCTTGAGTCCCTTCCAAGTATTATGAGTGTGGGATGTGTAATAACATGCAATCAGCTGCCATGGGAACGGGGTGATTGGGCTGATGGTGATGGCACAGAGCCGAGAGCCGAACACTGAACAAGTCTTATCAGTAGCGACACAACAACACCACAACAACTTTCTCAGAAATCCCTCGGAACTAATTTAATAAATACGGCTGAGCAACACAATGAGGCAATGAGGCAAATAGCAAACATATGTCTGCTATATAGATCTGTTTGTAAGACCGCGTGTTCACACACAGACACACACACACACACACACAAAAGACACACACATACCCCCCCCCCCCCCCACCCATTGTACCATCATCCTCAAGATTATACGGAATAACGTGTTTAGCCCTTTGAAAATACTAATATGGTGTGTACAAGCGACTCCCTTGATTCACACCAGCCATTTGAGTCACTTACAAGCAAACAAGTTTTCCCTCTAAATTGTGGTAAGCCCCCCGCCTTATCTGGAACTAAAGATAATGGAGATTTGATGATGTTTGAATAGCCCTCGAGAGACAGAGACTGAATGAGAGTACAAAGCTTTCTAATAAATCTCCTAAAAATCCTCACAGGGGTTGAATCGTGTATAATGGCTTCCTTGCGTCCCCTTCTCTAATGCAGGGGAAACGCCTCCATTAGTGCCGATAGGACCACAGCTGCTTTTAAAATATACATTTGGCCTCAGTCGATCACCTAGCAATTGATTCATCCCCGCTGTGCTGGCCCTCTAAACCAGGAAAATTATCAACCACCACACACACACACACACACACACACACACACCCCAATACATTTACACCAATGTGTCACAATATCACAACCATCACACAAAATATTACACAACACCCTAACACCACAGAAAGACACAAACACACTCACACACACACACACACACACACACACTAACTACCCCAACACAACAGACAAAAACAAACCACAATTCCTCACAATACCACACCAATACACTATTCACAAGCCAATCCCTGCTTCTCAGCTCTCACCAGCCGCAGATCACAGCTCTTAAACCTTGGGGAGGGAGGAAGAGGTGAGCTTCTGAGTGCTGGCAACCTGGACTGTGCATACACTAACAGTTTAGAGTGGATTTCTGAGCCTGCCGAGCTGCAACTACTGTATCAGGGGAATAAACACAACAGAGGTCTATTAAGGACTGGCAAGGGCTCAAGTTTAAGAATGGGTGCTTATCTTACCCACTACAGTATCATTGTGGAGATCATACAGACGGATTATTAGATAATGGTCCAGGTAATTGCCATTATGTTCCATTATAAAGATGAAAAGACCACCTGAGATGGTTTCAAAAGACATACTCCCAGGAGAAGTCGATTACTCATAACACCAATCAATCTGAAAACACCCAATTATCATTCTCTGTATGTAATACCAATACCATTCTATTTCCACTTCTCAGAGAAAAACCAATAAAAAAAAATGTACCTCAAGGGGAGGACTAAACCCAGCATCAAACAAAACTGTTACCGGTACTGACACTATCCATAGTGTGATGTAATGTGATACGACCGCCCACTTGGTGATGTTGAAGTCCAGTGACATCACAGGATGGCGTATTGGTCAGGGTGTTCAACCCCCTCACTCCTACCTGCTCAACTACTCTGTCGGAATTCACTGTAAGTGGCTTTGGGTGAAAGCATCTGCAAAATGATTCAAAGTAAACAGTAGTAAGAGTTATCACCATTTAGACATGAGGTTTCATTATATCCATTTTCCGATTATACGTAAAATTCAAGTACAATTTAAGTTGTATACTCAAAGTGTTGTGAGATTCCACCTTAATCCTTCTAGCCACCAGGAGTTCACCTACGGTACTGAATAGGGTGAATCCTGCACCACCTCGTTTGATTACCATACAGCTGACGATGAGTGACTCAGGGGTCGGATGTAAAAACCAAAGGCGCCCTACTGTTTCGCTGCGTGCCGTATAGACGTGTCATCTGTTGGAATAAATAATGTAGGGGAGCACGGCGGGGGCGACGTGTCTCTCCTGCCTCAGCGACATGATTCCCTTTGATAGCTTAATCTGTCAACAGCCTCTCCTCCTCATCTTAAATGTTACGCCTGCTCGATAGCGTGCTGCGAAGAAACATAGGGCAGAATGTAAAGAGGCTTATCATCCAAGACTGGTAAAGAGTTGAAGTAAAGAGCATGCTTCTCCAACGCTAATTATAAATAAGGAGTGAAAATGCTTTGAGAATGTTTCTGAACATCGGTGCTTCTGTACCCAGTATGTGAATTGATATATATTAATTTAGCAGACACTTTTATCCTTAAGGCTGAGAACATTCCAAGCATTGAATCCATATTGGAGTCACTTCAAGCTATGGCATTCAGAACATCTCCAAGAGATCCACCATCGACCATCTGTACGTTTTGGCACAATTCCAATGAGTGGAGGCAAGCCATTGTTGCCATTGTTGGTTTATAATGCAGTGATAATATAGAGATTAAATATCTGTGGCATAGTGATCCATCCTTCTAATCCCATAATACCTACACTATATCTGGGATGACTCTTGATTCAATTAGTGGTATCTCTTAAGTAATCAAAGCAATAGGGAACCTGCTGAGCTAGGAAGTTTGAGTGTAGGAGATTACCCCTATGGATTGAGAAACACAACACTTGATATCTTCACGGAATAATTTAAGGATACCCACTCAATTTATCTTCAAATCTCAGCCCTAACACTTAATCCTTGTGTGGCCATGAGGGGAACGCAATAGCAAGTGCACCGGTCCTAGACGTATTGCGTCAAGCCTTATTCTCACACCTTTCCCTCAATTCAATATGAACTATTAACCTTAATATGTGCGCCCAGCGGTCTGCGTGCGTCCATCTAGACGTGTTCAGTTTGTTGCGTTTTGATGGATCTCAAGTTGTAAGGTAATACTATATGGATGACATACATTGTTGGTAGGCAGGATTTAGAATCCCTAGATCACCCTTTGCAGCATTTTTGTCCTACTTTCCTATCTCTTTTTTCAGCTATTGCTAGACTCAAGACTCAAATATAAAATGAAGCAATTCATAAAAGACACACAAACTGGATTTTTGTATTACTATTGAAAACTATTTTAAAATGCAAAATGAAAAAAAAATGAAAATACCTAATAGTTCTTGGTAGCTGAAGAGCCTTCGGCCAGGGGCACATCGATTTGCATGAGAGACCTGGTTCTGAATACAGGATCCTGGTGGTCAGGCTGCAGAACAAACAAGTGCAAGACAAGAGAAATAAATGCAAATTGTAGGCAACATAAGCAGTGTGATTACTTTACCAGGTCGCTCTAGCTGAACAACATAAAACAAAAAAAATCAACCTGCATGCTATTGAAACCCACATCAATACTTTATATTTTCTTCATCAAGTGACCATGGAAAATTGGTATCATTGAAAAATCATCATATAAAAGCAAACTGGTTCCCCTTTCTGCCGAAAGGTAATTATTGATCCCTTGAGCAAGAAGCCTAATCCCCTACCTGCAGTATGAATTCATTTTAAATCGCTGTGATATAAACGCATCTGCCTTATGACGATTTGAAATACTGGTCATAAGATACAATCAGTACAGTGCAGTAACTATCAATATTGAAGATGAGCTGTTGGAGTGTTTGGTGGAAATTTGAAGTTAGTCAGTTACACAAACAAAGTTAGAGGCCTAGCAGGAGAATAAGTCCAGACTAGTATTCAGTTGGAGGCAGGAGTTACCTGTCTGGTATTTTGAGGATTTGGGCTCGTAAATTGTGATTTTCACACTCCAATTTGGAAGCATGGGAGTAGTGGAATGGAAGTATGTAGGCTAGGCAGTCATGTTTTTTTTATTCATTAATCGTGAAACCATTTGTCATTATTGGGAGACATTATTATGTTTCGAAACTGCCACATCGTTTCACACGAGACGTAGTAGTATTCTTTAGCCTGGATAACGGTATATTTACTTCTTTGTTTTGCTTATTTACTCTTTTTTTTTTACAGCACTCAATCTCTCTTGCATCCATTAAATATGGAGTATGGCCAATGAAACAATCCCATGATGCATTCTGATGTATAAGCCATATAGTGGATTTGCTTGTCTGCATGTGTCAGCCATCTTCTGCAGGTAGTAGGTACACACCCTGGGAGCCACTTGCTGTGGCATTTATGCAATGCAGAAGGAGCCTGCTTTGCTTGGTCCAAACTGCTTTGCTTTGTCAATACTTTGTATTTCCCAACTATTCATCAAGGCAAGATATTTGAGGATCTAACTGAGTGAGATGATTCTATGTGGACTGAAATTATGATTTCTGTTCAATCTCTTGCAGACAAGAGAGTTGATACAAAGGTTAAGAAGAACACAAAAAGAAAAGAGAGGGGGGAGGCCATTGTATGCATATATATATGTGCGAAACCTAGCCAACCTTTCACACAAAAGCTGTCATGCTGATCTCAAGCTTCTGCTCAAGCTGATCTTGACTGGGCCAAGTCAAACTTGGACTATTCCAACTGACTTCTCCCCTCAGTACCCTAAGCGCGAAATGAACAACACATGGCCAAATTATAAATAAATCAGAAACGTGTCTCTTAAATTATAACAATACATGAAAACACCAAACCTATCAAGACTACCACAGTATCAGATTTACAAATAGCAGGTACGTTCAGCAATAGTTACAATAGTTACAATAGTTACAATAATAGTTGCAATGTTGGATGGGGAACGGACTTGACGTGAATGGAGGCAGGGCGGGAAAAGAGGGTCCTTGGCAGCCGTGACGGCGTGCAGGTGGCTGTCACGAGCGAGGGCACTTCTGGCGCGCTCGGACGTCCTTCGCGCCCATCTGGCCGGCGCGCATGCATTTCTTTTGAAGTGTACTCCGAAGAAAGATCAGAGATCTTCCTCCGCGAGGGGCTTCTGGTGGAACGCTTACATTGGCGAATGTATACTATATGATAATGCTTTGCTGGCCTAGGACTTCTGTTGTCTTGAAAGGGAAATAGACGAGTGGGAAATGGTTGGAGAGAGACAACGAAAGATATATATCTAGAGAGGGAGAGCATTAGACAGATACTAAAAGATATTGCTGTTATAACTTGAGGTCTCGCATTGTAAATTAACTGTCGGTACTTGGCAAACTACACCCGTTAACCTGCTATAGGCCTATAACTCTTACAAAAGACCACACCGGATAGTCTTTCATTACATTACTGATAGCCTTATACAGAAAGAGCTTAGTAATGATTCAGGGCATTATGTATAAGCTAATATCACCACCCTGTGGCGAGGTGCAGAGATAGTGAATTATTCTGACAGGCACTGCATTACGTTTTGTCCTTAAACACTTCTGCATGACCCACAACTAGAGTCTAGTGACTTTAATGGATCAACCATCATATCTTCTGAAAAAAAAAAAGAAAAAAGAACATAAAAAAGGTAATTGTCTGCATCATAAAAGATCTGATCTTTTATGATATAGCCAATAAGCCTGCAATTTTATGCTGGTGAGTGGATGTCCTCAGAGTGAGCAAGCAAGGGAATATGGAGGAGCGAGAAGGGGTTAAGGGGAGAGGCAGGCCTAACTTCAAATAGATTAAACTCTTGGGTGGTTTACCCCGGCGGCAGAGAAGACTTCCTGTTCCTATGAATCAATGCCACTGAAAATAAATCAGAGGTGGCTTAATGACGCTCGGCTGGCGGTGTACGCCTATCGGAGACACGCTGGTAGAAAGACGAGGAGTCATTTATGTGTCTGAAAAGTGCTTAGCAACCGCCTTAACTGGAAAGAGTTTAACACCGCTAATAGATTTCTGGGGATTTGAGGGATGAATGCCGCCATCGATTTTTATTTCGCTCCCTAGCTCAGCGTGCTAAAGTAGCCGGCTGGGTTACCTGACACTTTCCAGCCTTAATTTATCCAGATGGATGTATCTACGTCAATTCGCAACATGATTCCATATAACCCAGCTAATCAGTCAACACTGGCTGAGCGCAAGATCATTTTAACCGTATAAAATACTGCTCGGATGTTGGTTAGCTAATGGATTGTATGTGTAATAAAATGGAACAAGATTTAGACATGTTATCGCAAACATTAAGCTATCCGTGTCTGTGTGAGTGTATGTGTGTGTAATTACCGCACGCACACAAAGTCCTTGTCGCAGGTAATTGTGTCACATTAGCCAGATTCTTCCGCCCCATCAAACCTTTAAAATGGTGGGCAGCATGTTAGCTTTGAAGTGGACGATCTTTTCCATAATAAAACCAAGCTTAAGTCAAACAGCTGTACTCCACTGCCTAGGGCTTCTTTCTGGTGGGACATGCATATAAAAAAAGGCCACTGTAACTAATACTCAAACTGGTTCCCCACCTCCTCTTGAGCCTCCCCCGCTTACCTCCCCATGACCACCTTGAGGGGTCCATTTCACAAAGCTCCCTTCTTTGACTGAATCCCCTGGGCTCTATCCACTTCAGCTGACAGATTCCCATGGACAAGAGGCAATCAGGCTAAACGCCCACAACAATTCTTAATAGGTGCCACCAACCCAATTTAACACCATGACAAGTAGTGCGAAAGGAATGATGATACCCTTCTAAATAGGGGGTGCATCAGTCACCGGGGGTACACCACCCCCTCGCCCTACTCCCTGTGGCTACAATCCGTCTCTGTGGCCCGCGTTCTCAGCACGAGATAGTCTCCATGTGAGGTGACCAACTGCACTGGTCGAAGCAGTGTTAAAGGTCCCATGACATGCCACCAGGTGTGAGTGTGATTAGCTTGTGCTGGATAGATCAGTGTGCCAGCCTTCCCAGTGGACTGTAGCAAACGTTGCTCATCTATCCGTCACACATCTAGGTGGACACGCCCACTTGTGATGTCATTGGAGCCCGATTATCAAAACGTCTTGTAAAGGTGCGTCCACATCAAAAGACTCATCACGCGAATGTCGCGGCAAAGTTGAAATATTTCAACTTGAGCGAATTTGTCGGGCTACAAATCCTCGTGAACGCGCTCGCCTGTGCAGGGCGAAAGTGTGGCGCGACAAATCAAAACTTGTCGCTGGTTTTCTCTAGTGAATAATTTGCCCCATTCGAGCCTCTACGTTCACTTTGTATGGGATCTTGGCGCCCCTTTGCGTTTGGTATGAACGCACCTTGAGGCTAATCACGCTCACACCGGGTGGCATGTCATGGGACCTTCAATGCACAACATTTGTGCAGGTTGCGGCAACTGCGTTTTTATCTTGTTTTGTCCTCAAGTTCACGTAGATATGCAAAGTCTTGCACCTTTCCTGCTCAGCTGTGGTGACTTCCTGACACCTAGGGCTTGGTAGCAAGTTGTTGCAGAGGGGTTCTTCACAGTAGCTGAGCTAACCATCTGTGGAGTCAATTGAGGCCTTGATAAATATAACTGATGATTTATCATGGTCTTTTTATTTTTAGACATAGCATGAATACATTAAGCAGTATTACGTTCAGAGCTCCCACATTTACATATGTGGCAGCTTCCCCGAGAATGGTAATTAAATGCCATGCTTTCATTTGATGTCTTAATGTATAGCGCTTGCATATCCTTAGATGAGGTGTGAGTTAAAGCACTTGAATCAAATTAAGAGTGCAGATAACAAATTACATTTGTTAGGCCTACTTTATAGCATATGTCAGAAGACTATGTTAATATGGCCATGCGCACAGTTTCTTTGGGAAACAAAAGCATAAAATTAAAGGAATATCAATATCTTCCTTAAAAGCAAATCTAATCCTTTGATTGTTATGTTGTTGAGGGGGATTCTATATTTTATATTGTATAACGTGATATTTCCATATTATACATTACACATTTGTATGCTTGTCACATTTTAATTTGCATGCATAAATGGAATGCTTGTACTATAAAAAAATTGACTAGTTTTCAATTAAATGTTGTCCTACGTTTACACCTCTGCTTGGCAGCATGACGGTATATAATCTTGAAGTGCAGACTGAGGAACACACCAGTAAATTAAAAGGTTTGTTCAACTGAGGATGCAATCTTTTTCTCTCGTCAATTGGAATCTCTCTCTCTCTCTCTCTCTCTCTCTCTCTCTCTCTCTCTCTCTCTCTCTCTCTCTCTCTCTCTCTCTCTCTCTCTCTCTCTCTCTCTCTCTCTCTCTCTCTCTCTCTCTCTCTCTCTCTCTCTGAATGAATGAGAGGTGTAGGCCCTCAGGTGCAGACAGCTGTCACCGTGATCCACAGCCCCAGGCTCCCTCAGTAATGCGGGCCAAACTGCAAGACTGGCTGGCAATCATGCAGTCATTGTGGAGGGAATTGGAAATCAATTCTTGTCATCGCGGAACATAATTCCCTATTTGCGCAAGAGCCAAAAAGGTATTTGTGTTTAGCCTGTGGCGGTTGTCACACACACACACACACACCGGGGAAAAAACACCACAGTATAGTGAAACGACCCGAAGGAATAACAAAGGAAAACAAGATGGGATTATTCTAAAAAGGTAAAGCAAAAGGCTATCATAAAACCAAACATTCGGGCCACTGTAGGTACAGTTTGAATTACCACGTCAAATCTGTTCATTATCATTCAACATCAACTGGTGCATACATAACCCCAAGGCAAGACATTCGACCCCATGAACAACAACTCTTACATTTAAAACACACTAATGACCCTTCCGTCATTGTCGTCCTGATCTACCCTCGGGGCAGATTCCTCATTAACAAGGCTCCTTGACAGACCTCCTCAACCAAGTGATGAGTTTTCTAAACAAACTCATCCAATTATTATTTTTTCCATTTATGTTCCAAATATATTCCACGTCTGCAGTTGACTTATTAATGAGGCCTGAGGCAGAGACATACATATATTTTATATTTATTTATTGACATTGTATGGATGGGGTTGTATATTTTCAGTAAAAGTCAGGACTACCCGTGTGGGCGTAGCAGTAGCTGAGGTCTGAGACCCCGTACTGGAAGTATGTAGGTCAGGGGGAGCTATGGATTGTGCATGGTTCAGTGATTAGCTATTCGGTGTGCTATTGTCCGTACTGGCAGTCGGCAGTGCCAGAGAGACCCAATCAGTACCAGTATCACGCCCCTACTCAGCCCCACTCCCTGTTCCCAGAAGGCCTTTGCTCCTGGTGTGCCATCCATCCAGCATATATTATAAAGCTAGGCTGCACAAGTCCTCGGATGTAGGCAAACAGATGATATCAGACATGATCAAGGTCAATCGATGACGCATGTGAATCACAAGAACCAAAAAGATAATAACCGCCATTTCGTCATTCGTTTTTGTTTACTTCTGTTTCTGCCCTAAGGTTTGTATTGTTACTAAACACCCGTGGCTTTTGTTCAAAGTTTCAAGTCAGTCCAATTTCTTCCTCCCTAATTGGTTTCGTCGTGTAAAGAGCCCTTCTCAATCACTGCAGTAGCCGCCATAGCAGCAGACCCCTGCTATCAGACGTGAGGCAGCACAGATGTGAGTCACCACACATGTGATATTCAAGGCTTGATAGTCCTTTCGCTTTATGTTCTTGCTAGCGTCGGTGTGTTCGGTTTTTTGGCTGGGGAGGACCCTCGTCTTCATTGCTGCGTGCATGGAGCCTGAGAAGAGAAAGCACTTTGTGGCAGACAGGTGCTGCTGCTTGTGGATTTTTAATAGGGCAACGGGCTCAGAACGCCGGGATAAAAATGAAGATAGATAACTCGACTTAGATCAGACAACACAGTCTTCAAACGTCAAGCCTAAATAAGCCTACTTCAATGAATCAGAATATCCTTCTTTTTTTGTATCAAGATTCCCTGTTCCCCAGATTTATGAGTGAAACGGCTAAAATGTATTTACTTTTCAGAACATGGAATGCTGTATTTTGCGTTACTGACTATTCTCACCTGCGGACAATAGATTGATTATGGCTAACCCTATCAAATGCTAACTCAATCGAATCGAGCACTGGCTGAATGAAAAAAATAGAATGGTGCATTGCTTTGTTTGACTACAGGTGAGTGGAAAACAACCTTATTTCCCCAAAGAGTATTCCTTTACTTCAGGAATGCTCACAAAGTACTAAATTGACTCCTTCAACTTTCAGGAGTAATTTAAAATCCAGTAGGTTCAAAAAAAGATGTATTGCAATCCGGTGGCAACACTTTGATCACGACGCACGCCCTATAAATAATAAGAGCCATAAATTGTGAGGCATACATTTTAAACGGTTTGAGGGTCCTGATTGGAGCAACAGTAAAAACTGAAGCCCTCTTACAAAATTTGCCAAACATTGTCAGACATAAATAACAAAAAGACTCCAAGAAGCAAGCCTTTGCTACTAATAGGAGCAAGAGGCTATGAAAAGTAGTAGGTTAAGTGACTCATATGCCAGATCACTGAAGCCTTGAGAGAACAGACTCCTAATTGTAAAGCAATTGGGGTCTGAAAGAAGCAAATTAACAAATGTGAATTAACACTTTTTTGATTCTGCCACTGAATTAATTGACTTAATTTGTTTTGTTTTTTTTATGTTTTTCAAAAGGTTGTTAAACGTTATCATGTAGAAGGAGAGAAAACTAAACTCATTTTTGATAAGAATATAAATATAAATCATTACTAACCAAACAGCAAACAACAACTTGGCCAAATCGTCACTTGTAAGAGTCTGGATCATCATGGATTTTGGCTCTTTGGTATTTTTTCACTAAGGAAAATGATGCATTCATGGGCCCTCATTTATCAAACGAGCGTACGACAGAAAACGTGCGTAAACTGGACGTACGCTCATTTCAACGTTGAGCTTGGCATTTATCAATTTGAACGTGAGCGCAGGCTGCGATGAAATCTCACGTCAGGTCTGAGCTCGTGTACGCAAGTTTTTTGGCGCAACATACGGGTATTTCAATGATGAATTGTGCAGCACAAGTAGCCCATGTTCAACATCTGTATTAATTACTAAATGAATTGGAATTAGTCCAGCCGTTCAAACAATTACAATCAAGTCAGGCCTAATTAAAAACAGTATTGCTATGAAAATAATTAGAATGTGACAGGTGAAATGTTTATTCAGCTGTCTATATTAACAGGAGCTTTGCCAAATAGGTGGTCGTGTCTCAGCGATGGCAGATCTGGCTCTGTTAAGGACCTCAACGCACAGACGAGAGAGTTTTTCGAGACCGCGCCGATTTTTTTAAGGAGGGCGATGAATAGCTCTTGAGTCGTTTTCGTCTCCCAAGGCATCTCCTGATGGAGCTATGCAATGCTTTGGAGCCACAGTTAAGGCGAGAAACTAGGCGATCAAACGCAATACCTGTGCAGGTTTGCTCTACCTTGGGATTTTTGGCCACCGGGATCTTGCAGCGGGAGATCGGGGACAGGTCTGCTATTTCCCAGCCAAGTATTAGCCGAACCATGCCAGCAGTTTTGGCAGCTATAATGTCCCTCTCCGAACGTTATATTAAATTCCCATAACGATCAGCAAACTGGAATCAAACGGGATTTTTATGCTATTGCTAGGTTTCCAAATGTGATTGGTGCGGTTGATTGTACCCATATGCGCATCTATTAATGATTACGCGTACATCAACCGCAAAAGCTACCATTCAGTTAATGTTCCGATTATTTGCGATGCCAGAATGTCAATCCTGAACATGGTAGCCCGATGGCCTGGGGGCACGCACGATTCTTTTATTTTCCAAAATAGCAACGTTGGGCATCGTCTACATCAGGGCGCACTACATGGTCAGAGTCATCTCGGTGAGTTATGCTGCAGTCGCACTGCACCGGCCTCCTCCCGTTTCTTGCTTGGCCGGCTTCACAGCCGCAACACGTTTTTTGGTGCTAAGCTTCATGTCGGACAATTTTTTCTTCACCTTATTCGGAATTAAATAACTTTAACGGAATGCAAACAATAGCATATATGTGAAATGTTTTAAGCTGGATAACAGAAGTTGTACTTTTAATTTATTATTTAATTAATTTAATTAACAAACCTCTTCCGTAGCCCGACGAACATTGGAAACACTATTCACTGCAACAGTTATTTCCTTCCATATAGCATTCTTTTGCTGGCCTTTAATGCCAGCTATAGGCTACCAAATAAAACCAGACGGTTCGCATCCACCAGTGACCCGAGCGTCTCCATTTGGGTCTCGGAAAAATTCCTCTATTTTACCGTTGGACGTTTCTCCATGTCGTAAAAGTTAGGGGCGAGACTTCTGAAGACGTGCTTTTATATGGGCGTGTTACGTTAATTACGATCGATCTCAGCCGCCGTATTTATCAACACCAAGATCCTTCGTACGCTGGGATTGGTGTGATACGAAGGTTTCGTAAATCTCACGTGGGTCCTATCGTAAGATGAATCATGCGTTCAGATTTGCGCTCATTTCTACGTTCGTTTGATAAATGAGGGCCATGGTGACAAACCATAATTGTAGCACTCTCAATCAATTACTCCTCTTCTCATTTTTCGATTGACAAGGGCTTTTTCAACCCTGATGTGAATACACACAACACAACAACGGAACCTCTGAATTTGAAATCAACTGTTCCGTTTCCACCGGAGGATTTTCCTCCCCACCATTCCAGAAGAGGCTCTACCCCCCAAAGGCAAGAAATGTAAACCACCCAGTGTTAAAGTCAACACCTTCCCACCAAATACTGCGACAACAACGTGAGGTTCGAGGGCCTATTTGAATAGTGCTACATGTATGCAAATCCAAACACCTGGACCACCCCCATGGCACCTCATCTGGCATGATACAACAGCTGTTTTTGAATAATTATGAACATAAAATGTACACAAGGGTTGTCTCCCCGTGCGTCCCCATTGTGCTGGGTGTCCGAGCCCAGCTCCGCGGTTCCCCCCCCCCAGTAGAGAGCATATGTTCACGTCTGGAATTGGCAAGCCCCGGCCAGGCTCCGTCAGACAGCCTTTGATGGTGTCCTTTGAAGGGCCTTGCTGGGGAAACAGGGCTGGCTGGAGAGACGGTGCAGTGGTATGGTGTATACACGGTACCCATTCACAGACAGGCATGACAACATATTGCCAAAACCCCCCAAAAAGTCTGATTGGTGAGCCACACACACACACGCGCACACACACACACACACACACACACACACACACACACACACACACACACACACACACACACACACACAGGGCCATTGTTCAAATACCTTCACGTTTATTAAGGTCATTCGTGTCAAATGTAATTGTACTCTTGACCCAGATTGTACTCTCCATTACCACAGGCTCTGCACGGTGAAAGTATTCTTGATAAGGCGCGTGTGTGGGAAATGTCAGAGCGATGAAGTCTGATACAAAATTGCAATTACATCCCAGCACGATTGATGGAGATAAAGGCTGAAGGGAATTAGAAGGACATTGTTTGATCGCAGCAATGTCCCTGGATTTAATGAGACGGATGTACGGGTGCAGAAGCACACGCGCACCCCCACACCTCAGCTTAATTAAAGCGTTCGAACAACCGTATGACAAGCCCATTGGATGCCACCAAGTCTGGACAAAGGAGTTTGATTGACAGTAGACGATAAAACATAATTAGTATAATCACGAAAAATGTGAAAGAGTGGACAACTTCCGTAATTTAAGGTTAAACAGTAATTTGTTTTTCATTTTACAGCCTATCTTCCCAACACAGTCTGGTCGAACACCAACAAAAGGTAAAAACCTCAATATCAATTACAATGCGGTACCACTCAAAGTCACTAATAAAATATGGCATTGTTGGGCGATCCAGTTCTCGTAACCTGCGGCTCACCTTCCAAATGTGCTTGTGAAACGGGAAACCTGTGCAAAGGACCACCCAGGACTGGAACCCGTTCCACTGCCATGGGCTCCACCAGGGCTGGAGTGCACCATGGTATGCCCATTAGCTTCTGTGGAGCCATTTAGCAGCCGACCACAGCTGGTGGTGCTGAGAGTGGGCGATCAGGGCAGCGCTGTAAAAGAGCCTGCCTGCTCCACTGTTCAAGCATCACACACATTGATAACGCGGGGTCGTTTAAAACAGTCAGGTCAGGCCACACACACATACATACACCCGCCAACACATATCTTTCGCAGCACTTTAGGTCCATGTGCAATGAGAGTCAGACACAGTGGGAAGAAACCTTTTAGTATATGATGTTTTATGTGCGAAAACATAGCGTTGCAATCCGTGAAAAAGTGATCGAAGCCAAATGGATCAGGTTGCAAGCAGGTAACAAAGATACAAGAATTCACGGAAATGTAACATGACGTAAAAGTACATAAGAATAATAGTAATCCTCCATCATATGCCAACTGATATCCACTCTTTTCCCGAGAGAAAATGCAAAACTGGGCTCTTGTGAGTTTGCCATGAAGCACGATGAAGAACACCAGCTAACGTACCATTACAGCTAATTGGTGCATCTTTGTGCTAATTAAATCAAGAAGCCACCTGGCACGCTCGCGCGCGCGCTCTCTCGCTCGCTCTCTCTCTCTCTCTCTCTCTCTCTCTCTCTCTCTCTCTCTCTCTCTCTCTCTCTCTCTCTCTCTCTCTCTCTCTCTCTCTCTCTCTCTCTCTCTCTCTCTCTCTCTCTCTCTGTCTCTCTCTCTCTCTCTCTCTCTCTCTCTCTCTCTCTCTCTCTCTCTCTCTCTCTCTCTCTGTGTGTGTGTGTGTGTGTGTGTGTGTGTGTGTGTGTGTGTGTGACCATGTGAGGGTCCCTGAAGAAAATAAAAAAAACACTTTACATGTTCCAGATGATATTTCTGTATATTTCTATTCTCCCACGTACGATGCAACTAACCCCGTTCCATTTGAAAACGGCAGCAAAAATGTAAATCCGGCCTCATTGGGTCTCTGCTGAGGCGCATCCAAACTTCTTAGAGTAAGCATTTCAAACCCAAAGACAACAACAACAACAACGACCATGGCGTCTCCGCGTTTTCCAGCGAGTTCCTGGCTGCCTTCAAAACCCACCCACCCGCTGTCTCGATTCATAATACACAAACGCAGGTCTTGTCAGTAGCTCGCTGTAATAATTCCTCCATGCCCCCCCCCCCCCCCCCCCCCCCCCCCCCCAGGCGCTCCTATCTCTCCATCTCCGTTATGTCCCCCTCGCTCCGGCCCCCACCTCCTCTTTCATTTCCTCCAAAGTCGATCATTTAGGAGAGGCCAGGAGGGAGCGTGTGCATGGGGGATTGCAGTAGGGAGCTGGGCGGTGAAGGGGGGACGATTGTGTGTGTGTGTGTGTGTGTGTGTGTGTGTGTGTGTGTGTGTGTGTGTGTGTGTAGGAGGGGGAGGGGGTTGTGTTGTGTGTGGATGGGGTGGCAAGGAGGGGGATGAGTGTGTGTATGTTGTGGGGGTGCTGGGAGGCGGGGATGAGTGTGTGTGTGGGGGGTGGGGGGGATGAGTGTGTGTATGGGTGGGGTGCTGGGTGACGAGGGGGGGGGGGTGATGAGTGCGTGTGTATGGGGAGAAGGTGGCGAGGAGGGAGAAGAGTGTGTGTAGTGTGTGTGTGGGGGGAGGGAGCTGGGTGGCAAGGGGGGGATGTGTGTGTGTTTTGGGAGCTGGGTGGCAAGGGGGGGATGACGGGGTGCAAAACGCTATCATCACTCCCACTGGACATAATCATTGGTGTCAGCAACGGCCGTGGCGGGGGGAGAGGAGGGGCTGGTGGCGTGGTCCTCGGAGATCATACCCAAAGTGGAATTCCTGTTGTTATTCCACTGGATTCCCGCCCCTGCTCTCCGGCGGGCTTCCTTTGAAGGCTGAGAAAAGGGGGATATATATATATACACACCGGTGTGTAATAGGCTTCCCGGAAGCTGCCACACACAGCGAGTTACAAAAGCACTTCCGAGGCTTTCACAGGAAATCCTTCAGTGTCTTCCGGACTGCCTTCTACACCCTCGCTGGTGGATCTGCTGGGGAATGCGGCCAGCGGTCAGATCAAGTGATAGGATCGGTAAATCTATCGTGTTCGAGCCGGGGCCAAGCATTCTCGGGGGGCAAGAGGCTCCCAGTTGCTATGCCAACGACCAGAGATTGTCTCGCTAGCCTTTCCCTCGTTTGCAGTACTTTTTTTGGTATGTAGGAGTGTTGAGGAGGGACATTGAAGTGAAGAAGTGTCCTTGTTTATAAGTGTGCGTGTGCGTGCGTGTGTGTGAGTGTGTGCCTCGGATCGTTTTTCCTTCTGTATTTAGGCGAGTATAACGAATACTCGCCGGTCACATATCCCTAAGCAATTATTGACCATTTATTCAATGGTTCCATCCATGCAGATTAAAATGCCACGGCAAAATAAAGCTTGTGTTGCGCATTATGATCCACGCTCTTGTGCAAAGAGAAAATAAACACCAATGCAATACCCTTCAATAAGCACTGAATAGACTGTAAACTGTCCCGTTTACAAACGGCTTGCTAGGCTACACAGCCTCTAGCCATGCTTCCCAGCTCTTCCCTCAACGACAGTATGGAGGCCAGACAGACCCTGTGCGACGTACAGCGCTGCAGGCTAACTTTTGTCCCCTTTGCCCCCCCCCCCTGGCCCCCCGTCCAGAGGGGCAGCTGATGGAGCGACCAAGCCTCTCAGACAGGCGGGGGGGGCAAAATGAAGAGAAGGCAAGACATAAGGTAAATCCCACAGGAGACATGCAAGACCCCACTAAACACTTGCTTAGCGTTAGCCCGGAGGATAGCGCTACCGCGTACCGCCAACTGTCTCCTGCTAGCATGTGTTCCACACACACACACACACACACACACACACACACACACACACACACACGTAACGGCTTTATTACATCTCAGTCACATTCCCCCGGGTGCAAGCCAGCAAGGGCGGGAAGAAGGGTGGCTTTTTTTTTCATTTCCTCTTGGCGAGCGTTCAGCCCGCTGTCGCACCGCTGGTGACAGCAGCGCACCGCCCGCCGCTGCCACGACCCGTCAGTGTTTCAGGTGTGGAAGGTAATGCGTGTGTGTGTGCGCGCGCGCGTGTGTGATGACTGTTGCATAGCAATACGACCTCAACGTGAAGCGGGGGGGCCGTTTGAGAAACCATAGGCTGGAGGGTGGGGAGAGAGAGAGAGAGCATTTCTCAACCATGTCAGATGGGTAGGGGATGAGATGGATGTGGGGGAGCAGGGGGGTGGTGGAGGTGGGGGTCTATGTGTCAGATATGGGGAGGTGCTGGGGGGGGGTACAATTTCACAGCTGAATACACCTGCTCTTCGGGGGGGGTCACAACTGAGCTTATGGCGCAAAGGTAAGGTGAAGGGAAGTCAACTGTGACATTCCTTCACAGCCACTCCATTGGAAGGCTGGGTTTTTATTTTACCCTCGAGAGTATTTGGAAGAAAAATGGCTCCAGGAGCGACAAAGTCTCCTTTGTTGTACCTCTTCATCGTACGGTGTACTTCTCCATCGAACGGGGAACCTCTTCATCGTACCGTTTACCTCTTCCCCGAACCTTGTACCTCTTCGTCGTACCGTGTACCTCTTGGTCGTACCGTGTGCCTCTTCGTCGTACCGTGTGCCTCTTCGTCGTACCGTGTGCCTCTTCGTCGTACCGTGTGCCTCTTCGTCGTACCGTGTGCCTCTTCGTCGTACCGCGTGCCTCTTTGTCGTACCGCGTGCCTCTTCGTCGTACCGCGTGCCTCTTCGTCGTACCGTGTGCCTCTTCGTCATACCGTGTACCTCTTGATTTAGGACTTTCTATTCAGTGTGAGAGCAGAACATCAGGAGCACTGGACGCCCGCTGATTTGAATATTAACGAATGACAGGCCAACCGAAACGAATACAATTACCGGTGAGGCTGTACTTTAGTGCAAAACACACACAAACACACACCGGATCGATCTAGGGCATTTTACATTCATTATGCATATAATAGCCGAGCTCGTTAAAAGGCAATAAGCAGAGTCTCAACACAGTGTTCACCTGGCCAATCAATACGCACCATCCCAACAAGAGCCCGGTGGCGCAGTGCAGAGAATGAGCATAATCAAAATTCATAATTATTTTCTTTGTTGTCGTTTTGTTTTCTTATTTACAACATAAATGACGAGACCCCTCGGTAGAAGTGAATTGTTATCACACCACTAGAATGGATTGGGTGACGTGGTGTTTGGATGTGGTGAGGGGGAGCTGTTGTTCGGGGGGGGGAGGGGGGGGGGGGGGGGGGGGGGGGGGGGGGGGGGGCGCCTAACAACCCGGTCATTTGGAACACTGTCCTTTGGCCGGACACTGCGGTGTAATCGATCGAAAGGTGCGGGCCTAAAATGTATCCATAAATCTCAACGCTCTTTATTGAGCCGTGCCTGGGTTTACCGTAACTCACGAGCACAGATAAGGACCGGTGAGATAAAGTTGGGAGAGGAAATGGGGCAGGTTGTACATATTCTTTGGAGAGCCCTGCACAGTAAAAGACACACGGGGAGCGAGCAGGATGCCAAGGTGATTAATCCTTCATCACGCCTCCTCCGTCGATCTTCACCCCTTGCATTTCTCAAAAACTTGTTTCCGTAGTCATCATCGAATGTGGGACGGAAACTCTCTCCGCCGCCCCAACCTACTTCTCGTGATCTATTTGCAGAACAAAAACCCTGCACTTCTCCTCTTGAAGGAAAGAAACTCGGTTCTCCCCCTGTGCCGGTCGTTATTTTATAACAAATTATTGATATCTCGGGTCAAGAAAAAACGGTCAACCCTGAAAGAAGGTTTCTGGTAACAAGGACTTCAGTTGGATTCTGTTGCTGCTGCATAATAACGACAACGTGCCCATGGTAACGGATGCCAACGCATCGCCAACAGATATCCCATAATCCTCTGCTCACCACAGGGGCTGAAAGGATGTATTTAAAGAGGTATTTTAAAAGAAAACCCATTATCATGATTAGCACTATTGAGAACATACAGAAAGTCATCAGAGCCTTAAAAGGCTCTGAGAACTTCACTTTATACAACTTCTCCCTAGCAACACCAGTTCCCCCAGAGTCTTAGGAAGCTCATGAAAGGGCATATTCCCCCCCGCTCCTGTAGCTCGAAGCACCGAGCACGGAAGGCAACATGCTCCTAACTGCTGGGAACATCTTGAAACCAGGCAATTTAAAGTGTGAGGTCTACCTACCTGCTGAAACTCGGCTCTTCTTACAAGTCTGCGGCTAATTGGCGCGACCGTCTCCGCTCCTTGAGAGCGGTGGAGGGCCTATGGGGAGGAGCTTCCCCCGCCTCCTCTCCACAGAATTCTTCATCTCTTATAATAAATTGTGTCTTTAAAAGAACAAAATGTAAATACGTCGCCGACACGCCGCCAATTAATTTTTCAATCGCGTGCATTTCCCGGACACTCTCCGCCCGAGCGAGAGGGAAAGGGAAAGTTAAACATTTCCGGGGGAGACAGGAAACGCGTTAATGGTGCCCCCTTTGTTCCTCCGTTAAACACGTTTTGAACGTGACATAACAGCCGCAAAGCCGTGAACCCCAGGTCCGTCTAATCAATCCCCTCCGCTTGGAGCCGCCAGCCCAGACTGGGAGGAGAGGAGATGTTAAGACAGGACTCCCGTTCTCCATTCGCCTCCGCCTGTTCTTTGATCATGCAGAGCGGCTCTGTTCCCGCTGAGCAGGAGGGAATAAAGAGAGAGCACTAGAGAACCGCAACAAAGTACACGTGTTCCCCACACACACACACACACACACACACACACACACACACACACACACACACACACACACACACACACACACACACACACACACACACACACACACACACACACAGCTGGTCCCCCCCCACACATTACGGCCCAAAACCAGCCATGTATACACCATCTAAATCATTATGGCCCCTAGAAAACAAGCAGGCCAAGCAAACTCATCGCCAGACAACGCTATTCTACTCACATTCATATTTTGATGGCGGCTCTTTGCCGAATGCAGACCTGCCCAGAAATCCTTAACTTATCTGTTCATATGGAAAAGAAAAATCTGATTTGAGTTAGGGTCCACTCACACTAGGCCATCTGGCCGTGGCCGTTTTCACACCTAACCGTGCTCAAATCTGCCAGTGTGAGTGTGGCCAGTCTGGCCAGGCCAGGCCAACTTGGCCACTTGGGAGAGGTGTGCTGCTACAGTACGGGCCGCCACGGTACAGATGCTAGTGAGCCGGCACGCGCACACGCACGGCTACACAACCTGAGCTGGATGACGTATAGTTCATGCGACGACCATGGACATAATAAAGGCGACAAGCCTTCTTTCCCATTAAACGGTAAACATATATCCAAATAAGCAACAGACTCAGCAAAGTGCGCTCTGTTCTCTGTGTTGTTGTCCATTGTTGTTAAAACTCTGACTGGCGGCAGACTATATTATGGTTCATGCAGCGGACGCTTGGTGATGACGTATTACGACGTGATGACGTATGTACAAGAGCCTACCGTGGCCAGGCCAGATGGCCTAGTGCAGTGGTTCTCAAACTTTTTATACCGTGTACCACCACAGAAAATATTTGTCCCCCCAAGTACCACCATTATGACAGATGTTAATATTATTTATTTTTATAAAATATAACGTACAGTAGGGTAGGCCTGCGGCCATATTCACATTTATTCTTAAAAATAATATTATTCATTGTTAGCTGTTGTCAGCTGAACAAAGTGGTAGCACTTGAACAGACACAAGGAAACGCATACACTCACTGAAAGTGAGGACATGATCTAATTTTGATAGTATCAAAATGATAGTAAAAAAAAAATCGAATTCCTCTGCGTACCACTTGATAGCGCATCGCGTGCCAATAGTTTGAGAACCACTGGCCTAGTGTGAATGCAGGCAGGAGAACATTGGGGCCAGTTGAGCACGGTTAGGTGTGAAAATGGCCTAGCCCTAGTGTGAGTGTACCCTTTGAAGTCCCGAAACCAAATCCACAAAAATAATCAATGCCACACTATGGGCACAATGCAGCTGATGACAAACACTGCCCCGATAAACACCATTCTCCCCGTCTAGGTGCAATCATCCATTGTTTGTGCGCGCTATTCTTTGTGCAACACGTGTCCTCACCAGAGTGGCTCTCTTCACAATAGAGAGACGAGCGTGGCCACCGGGAGGCGACATCGACTGTTGTAACGAGCTGAAGTGGGATTTCAGCAGCCTCTTAAGGGCTATGCTTTTATTGCCCCCCCCCCCCCCCGAGTAATCAGCAGCAAATAGACGTGAACTCAGAAGCCCCAGGTAGTTAAAGTGTGTGTGTGTGTGTGTGTGTGTGTGTGTGTGTGTGTGTGTGTGTGTGTGTGTGTGTGTGTGTGTGTGTCTCTACACCAAGCTAAACGTATTAAGGCCTCATTTAAGTATACTACTCTACTACTACCCTCTTGGGCATGCTTAGAAGTGATAAGAAAAGCGGTGGTGTCTGTTATTTCTGTCTTTCTTCATTTGCAACAAACGCTGTGTTGACACCTGCTCCGACAACTCCTTTTGTCGTATTTCTTTTTACTAGCTTTCAATTGTTTGTTACGTCTTTTGATTTTATTCTGGCACAAACAGCTAATCGTGCACAGTTCTCTTTCTTGTCAAGGACGACACATAAACGCACATCACAGGCAGAGTATTCATAGAATGGTAATTGGTGGTTACAACAGCAGACACCAACGCCGCCAAGGCTGCAAGGGACTGAATAAATGTGTTGACAAAGTTGATGTGCCAGCCTGTTGATTGTATACTTCCAACACAGTTGGTTTTGAAATGCAAAACAAACATGGGACACAGCAGGAAGAATGTTTTTGCTGTGAACTTATGATTGAACTTATTAGCTGCTTTGTATTTAACCAAGAGAAGCCTTATGCCGCGTTGTTTATCACAATAACTGAAGTGGGAAATGCCTGGGAACCAGACTGGGCTTAAATTTGTCACAATTTTGTATTCAACATG
Source organism: Gadus morhua (assembly GCF_902167405.1). Classification (NCBI taxonomy): domain Eukaryota; kingdom Metazoa; phylum Chordata; class Actinopteri; order Gadiformes; family Gadidae; genus Gadus; species Gadus morhua. The sequence continues at coordinate 18,817,532 of NC_044054.1, read as the reverse complement.
TCCCTTGTTGGTTCATGAACAAGCCCCCAGCACTGAAAAACATAATTAAATCTGTGCACACAAGTTGCTTTTGTTATTCAAAGAAAATAATGAACACAAGAACCACAACAGTGATTATTCTCGCTGTTGTGATACCGTTATAATAACCACTAGTAATTCTTAAGTGTTCATGGAGGAAGTTTCTGATGAATTAATGATTAGTACTCATCCAATTAGAGAACTGTGTGTGTGTGAGTGAGTGAGTGAGTGAGCATGTGTGTTAGAAGTGTAGCAGTTAGCCTAGGCTTTACATCACGTGCACCTCTTGAGAAAACACATGCAATCGAAAAATGAATTTATTTCTGACCTTTCTGTAGTTGCTTTTACTGTACCCAGCCCCCAAGAATGTGTGGCTGCTATCCGCATCAAAGATCCTGCTGTTGTTGGGTTTCTCACTCCGTTTGCCTCAGTGGTGCTCATCTGATGCGTCCTCCTTAACACACATGCAACCAATTCCATCTAATTGGACCTTCTGATTGGCTCGGGCATATCTCGTTAACGTTTATTTTCCACTCTGCTACCTTGCAGACTCTAAGGTCAATGTTAAGTCCAGATCGATGGTAATTATTGGAGGGATCGTGGTAACCTCACAGGCCTCCCTCTTTGGCCGGCATGTTGCCCTCCATTAGCCGTTCAACAGACACTTGAATCTAAGTAGAAAAACAGTGAATTGAGATAGGTGCCATTACATTTCTTTACATTTTACATTCAGGTGGACTTTGCTGATGCTTTCATCCAAAGCGACTTACAACCATTCATTGACACTTTCACACACCGCAGCGGCTTAGCCAACCACGCAGGGCAACAGCCAGCGCGTCGGGAGCAGTCACACCTCGACGCTCAGCTAGGGGGAGCCGGGAATCAAACCAGCATCCTTCTGGTCGCCAGTCAACCCAATCTACCTCCTGAGCTATTGCCTGATGACCCTTGTAACTTGTTCCATGAACGAACAAAGATAATCTCAATTATGAAGGCCTTCAGGTAAACAGTGGACGTGGGTTGGGAATCTAACCCAGTAGCATTTGCCTGGGAGTCGTACACCGTATCAGCGTCCACTGCACTATCCTGAGAGTAGCGTATACTCGGCCACCTGGCTCCACCTCCTGCAGCTGATTGTAGAGAAGATGAACTGCTCACAGCGTTGCAAGGCGTCCATCTCTCGTTGCCGTCCACGACAGCTGTCCGCTTGACTTATTGAAAGGACAGCAACGGCTGGAACGTGGCCCGTGAGCATCAAAGCCCCCCGAGTCTCATTACGATGGATGTCATCATGAGGGGTGTCCAAGCTGGGTCGGGTCGGCCATTACAAGTGATTCTGAAGGTCATCGATGCCGCACTGCATTTCATTTGGTTTCATTGGAGGGCTTCTTTCCACTCAACAGGTCAAGCGAATACTATATTGGTTAGAGAATAAACGGTGCTGTGTGAATTTGCGATCTGTGAACCGTACAACTGTTCGGAAAATCTATAAAATAAGCATCTCAACCATTTCATGTCTAATTATGCTTCATATCTTGGTTTGCTTTTTTAAAACTATTTATTCCATAAGTGCAGGTGCTTTGTGAGTAAACCATTGGTTATCAGATAAATATCAGAAGGCAACTTGGGTACACCAGAAATATATACCTTTCCTTTCCACTTTGCTCATAGAAATCCATAAATGCGGAGCTCATTGAATACAGGAGCTTTCTTTCGTGTGGCAACAGCGCCCTCTGGTGTACGCAATGCTTTTGGGAAATTACCACGTTAAGGCCTTTTAACTAAAGTAGACTACATTGAATTGGGCTTTCGATTCATTTCAATCAGAGGGAGAGGTACAACTGTGCTCAAACTGTCAGGAAAATTATCTAGTTACCAAAATATAAAGGTCTGAATTCAAAGAAATAAAACACCACAACTGATGTTATTCAATATTTTTTGTTTTATTACAAAACAAATACAGTACACGTACAGTAACAAAGCTGTACACATGGAAAGTTCAGATCATCGTACGGCTGTTGTTTTAAAAAAAACGGACAAAAAGTGTATGACGTTCAGCAAAAGTATGACAAGGGTGGTCAAGAAAACAGACCGTTAAAAAAATACCTGTAATCCAATTTCTACAAACTATTACAAAGCGCACACGCATCACGCGTCTCAGAAACGACTCGCATGTATTCTTTCATTATTTACACGACATGGGCTTACACTCCCTCAGTGCTGACTGAGGAAGAACACTGCGCCGTACAGAGACCCACTGTAGTCCTCCACCTTCGTAGACCTAAAATGTACATTATGTACACCGAGGAAAGAGCAGTCCGAGTTCAGTGTGAACGGCAGGCCTGAGAGTCGAATGGGACGTGAAACCCCATGAGAGCTAGCGTGGAACTTTGATTGGCTGTTGCCACTGACCCTTTGTGGAGGAGGAGGGGATCTGAACCAGCAGCCGCGCTAGGCTGCGGGGGCTTGGTGGTGGATGGGGGAGGGGCTCCTTTTGCCTGACAGCCAGAGTCCCAGGTGCCGCCTGGAGCTACAGTCCCCTGAGGCTGGAGCTGATGATGTCCATGAAGGTGGCCTCCACACGGTAGCAGAGCTGAACGTCGGGGTCAGCGCGGCCCAGCTCCTCTGCCGTCCTCTGGGGTAGACTCAGCTTGGACGAGCCCCCCCCGGGGAGCAACACGTCCTGGGGCTTCTCCTTCAGGTACTGCAGTCCTGCGGGCCGGGGGACGGGGAAGACAGATGGGTGAGCGACATCAAAGCCTTGGATGAAGTCCAGGCCGTTGTTTGCCGTTACGAGCCTTCAGAATAAAAGTTCCTTGGCGGGCGATGACGCCGTTTAACGGCGCCAATGTCAATAATGGACACCTTCGAGACGGACTATGATGGATGACTCTAAACCAGGTCCTCAAGGTAAAATTCAAAGGCTCACATACTCTCTTCATTTCATTTATATTTTAAACCAATCTCACACGCTCTCAACAGCACCTGAAACTGAATTAAAGAACCCGTTCTATATGGCAGCTGGAACCGTTTGCATTTCAATGGAGTGGGAAATCCAGTATCGAGTTTCATAAGCCCATCATCACTGTTTTGTTCTCACTCTTTTTGGCACCTACCAATAGGAGGAGGAGGAGGAGGAGGAGGAGGAGGAGGAGGAGAGGGAAAGAAGAGGAGGAGGAGGTGTTAAGAGGAGGAGAGGGAAAGAGGAGGAGGAGGTTTTAAGAGAAGGAGAGGGAGAGGAGGAGGAGGTGTTAAGCGGAGAAAGAGGACGAGGAAGGGGGTAGGAGGAGGAAAAAGAAAGGGGGTAGGAGGAGGAGACAGGAGGAGGAGATAGGAAAAGGAGGTATGAGGAGGTAACAGGAGGGGGAAAATAGGAGGAGGAGAAGGAGGGGGAGGAGGACTCACGGGCGATGAGGGGGTCTATGTCCCGGGCCTTGGTGGCGACGTCCGAGGCGCAGACCTGCCCCACCTGCACCAGCAGGGCGGCCACGTCGTCGTAGAGCGGCGGGAAGGCCTGGCAGAAGGCCACCAGGCAGGGCAGCGTGGGCATGAAGAAGGAGAACCTCTTGGTGCGGGTCAGCACTGCAGGAGGGATGGGAGACATGCTCACATGAGGGCGCCTGCATGCAGAGACTCACCACAGCAATCGAGACGGTGCTGGTGAGGGGAACACAAGGGCCGCACTGGCCGCTTATGACCAGCAGGGGGCAGGGAAACGTAGACTAAGACGACGCCTTGGTTAATAACTGAAGACCGTTCCAGAACAATAAGTGCAGTGAGGACCGCACAGTGGTAAATATCTTGAGATCAGTTTAAATGAATACCGTTTGAAAAGATAACGAGGAGGTAGACATACTCCCAGAGACCACGACAAACGCTTTGGTCCAAGTCAATGGCAATACGATCCAGGGATCTCCCCAGGATTCAGTTTTTGCAGAACCCTGCAATATGAATCCTTCGGCGGTTAAAAGAGGAGAGAAGAGAGGAAGGGGGGGGCAGACCTGTGAGCAGGGTGCCCATGACACCGATGGCCAGGCGGGCGACACTCAGGGACTTGGGCAGCGCGTACTGGGTGCAGAGATAAGACAGCAGCTGGATGGCAAAGATCTAGGGACGGACGGACGGACGGACGGACGGACACACACACACACACACACACACACACATAGTTAAAGTTGACACGTTTCCTTCTTTCACTCTAAAAACAAAGAAAGGCCCTGGCACAGATGCCAATGTCTGCCGGCCAACTCAGAGTCAAAGAGGCACTGGTTGGTGGGGATGTTGGGGGCGGGGGGGGGGGTTCACCTGCTTCTCCAGCTGGGGCTGGGCCAGCAGCTCTGGGATGAAGTCCAGGCAGATATGGATGGAGGGGATGCCAGCCACGGTGAGGGGCAGCAGAGCTTGAGGGTAACCCTGGAGGGAGACACGCCACACATCCACAGCCAAGAGGGGGGAGGAGTTAGCAGACGGGGACGAGATAAGTGGCCGGCGAACCGACTCCGGCGAACCGACCCTGTCGAGCGCTCCTTTTAGCTCGGAGAAAGGGAACGGGGGGGGGGGGGGGGGGGGGGGGGGCGTCTTGGCCAAGCGAGCGGGTGGCACAGCGAGAAAGACGATAAACATTGAACTGTACTCAGTTAAATCAAACCAGTGTCAAATGAGAAGTAGATCTGCCAAAACACACTCCCAGTAGTTTTGCCAAGAGTGAGTTTATTCATAGTAGTATCCGAGTAGACATAAGCCAGCTTTGAGTACAATACAAGTGTCGTCCCCCATTGGGGAGAACGGGTAAATAGAATCAGCCTGTGCACATGCTACGAGACGCCCGGTCCTGACCTGGAAGTGGACCAGCTTGGCGATGTTGGGGTCAGCGATGAACATCTGATGCAGCGAGCAGCAGATGAGGCACTGCACCTCGCGCAGGTCGCTGAGCAGGCCTCCCTCGGGCTCCGCCTCCTCGGGGCCCCTCCGGCCCCCCGCGCCGCGGAGCAGGCCCTCGGCCGGGCTCCCCGGCTGCAGCTGCTGCTGCTCCTCCGAGGAGGGCATGCACACCTCCAGCAGGATCTGCACCGCGGCGCTGTCCTGGGGGCAACACGCACGCACAGCCAGGCTTATTAATAAGGCACAGAGAGGGCTCTTCATAAGCAGCACGCGCACACAGTAAGGCCCTTTGATGTCAACGCAATTAATTATAATTGCTCATATTATATTAACTTCTTATACCAATATTATTTAAATTAATGAATAATACGAGAACGTAAAATACGAAACATCATATAATATAAAATATGTAATACAAAAAAATGCATTCAAACAAATACAATTATTTTTATTTGAATAACTAATCTGTTCATTCATTCTCAAAAAAGGGATCGGGTTAGGTTTAAACCCGCAGAGGAGAAGGTATGCCGAGGGCAGCCGTCCCATTGGCCGGCGTTCCCGGGAGGCGGGGCTCACCTGCGCGGCCAGCAGGGCGTTCTTCAGCTCCTCGCGGGTCACCTCGGGGGAGTCGGGCTGGCCGGCCAGGCCCAGGCTGGACACCGTCTGGTTCTGCCGCTCGAAGTCGGCCGTCTCCTTCAGGTGGCAGTGCAGGAAGGCCTTGGACGCCAGCAGGTAGCCGTTGAGCATGTGCAGGATGATGTCGATCAGAGGGGGGCATCTGAGGGGGGGGGGGGGGGGGGAGGGAGGCGCTACAGTTAACACCCGTCATCCTTCACCTTGCGTCCCATTCATCACAGATCAGTCTGAATATTTGATCTAAAAATAAAGCGGGGTAAATCACCCCGTACGGCTCGACTTATCTCCCTGAAACGAAGGCCGTGGCGTGACCGAACCGCCTCAGACACCTCATAATCAGGACGGCTTTGCACAACGCTAACCATGATGAATGTTCAGGGAGGCGGAAGGAGACACCGCGTGGGTCGTACACTAAGACAAAACTAACAAATGACCCAACGCCATCGTCTGAGAGGCCCGCTCAGAGGGAGTGTGGAGTACTCTATCCTTTGTGCAAACAGCCGGCCCCGGGCCCGCAGGGTGGGTGTGTGGGTGAGGTCCGACGGCGGGTGAGGGGCGTGGCGCGGTGGTGGTGGTGGTGGTGGTGTACCTGTAGACGCGGTGGTCGCAGCGCAGCACCACCAGGGGGTCGACCATCAGGTCGTTCTGCGTGTAGGTCTGCCGCCGCAGCAGCTTGGCCGGGGGCTGCAGCGCGTTCACCGTCATCACCCACAACCTGACGCACACACGCACAGACACACGCACACGCAGAGACACACGCACACACACACACACAGACACACACACAGAGACACACACACACACACACAGAGACACACGCACACACACGCAGAGACACGCACACACACGCAGAGACACACGCAGAGACACACACAGAGACACACACACACACACAGAGACACACACACACACACACACAGACACACGCACACACGCAGAGACACACGCACACACGCAGAGACACACACACACACACAGACACACGCACACACGCAGAGACACACACACACACACACAGAGACACACGCACACACACACGCAGAGACACGCACACACACACAGAGACACACGCAGAGACAGACACACACAGAGAGACACGCACACACGCAGAGACACACACACACACAAAATGAAGTATAAAATATTAAAAAAAATGCTAATGGACTTCCTTTAACTGCAGCCATGCTGGTTTAATTTGGCTCCAACTGTTTCTGAGGTGAGCTAAAATAAAATATATTTCATCGAAAAATGGGTTATGTTTGCTATTAAAAACGGAATGGGCACCGTGGGTCGGTGCAAACATTTGTTGTAATTTTAAAAATCCCGAGATTCATAGTTAGTTATTGACAAGATGAGCTGCTTCAGACTTTAATAGACCCAGGTGGGAAATATTGCAGTCAACTTTAAAGCTTTTTAAATGTTCAGCAATTGTGTAGGCCGGTGATAACGATTAGACGATTAGACCCCCCCTACAATACCCTAATCATGAGTACTTTTGGCTAACTATATACACATAAATGATCCATACTTAAATGAGACAACCACCCAACAGGATTTTGTTAATGAAAGCGGACAAATCTGCCTAAAAAATAAGAAACAAAGTCCACACGCACACCAACTGCAAAGGAAAGCCGAATCCCATTCGGCTGCCCCTAGCTCCAGCTGAAGCTACAATAGGAGTGGAGGCCAGGAGTCAGGGTCTGAGTTGTGCCCACTACAATGACTTCCCTCACCTACAGTACATCCGCCTCCATCCCACTCCACCTTAGCCCTAACCCCTTGCTCAACACCACTTCTTCTACCCTTTCTCTCTCTTATGTGGATCGATAGACACCTTGCCTTTGGTAGGCTGTTCCTCCCTGAACCTGTGCGAAATATCTCTCTCTCTCTCTCTCTCTCTCTCTCTCTCTCTCTCTCTCTCTCTCTCTCTCTCTCTCTCTCTCTCTCTCTCTCTCTCTCTCTCTCTCTCTCTCTCTCTCTCTCTCTCTCTCTCTCTCTCTCTCTCTCTCTCTCTCCCTCTCTCTCCCTCTCTCTCTCTCCCTCCCTCCCTCCCTCCCTCTCCCTCTCCCTCCCTCCCTCCCTCGTAGTAATCTTCATCGACCGCTGATGGAAGCCTCATTTTCAAACCCATTAACCGTCCTTTCCTAACATCTCCACAGAGGCCCCAAGGCTTTGTGACCACCGGTCAGGGTGCCGTGCTTAACCTGATATTAGAGGATATTCAATAATCAGGCCAACCGTCCACCAAAAGGGAAACGCCATTCAATACCATTCATGTGATTTTTCCCTCTCTCTTTTTTCCTGTTTGGGCCAGAGGACTTCAAATGAGCGGCAGCGTGATTAATCATCTACGGGGCCAGGACTGAAAATAACCATGATTTATATCTCAGCTCGGTGGTGTGATTTCATCCGCGGATAATGACATTATTTGGTTTAAAGTGTAATCCGAGAGGATAGGACTGGCACTGTTGCCGAGAAACTTCAGAGAACTCTTAATCAAAGTGACTAATGTGTGCATGAACATCAATGTTCACACCGCCTCGTATTCCCTTTTCCCTAAAAACCCTGATATATCCATCCAAGAATGCATCGAAAAAGGAACAAGCTCCAGGCCGCTCCTGGCTCTCCATGCTTGATCATTCTTTTTCAAAAGCATTTACAATACAAGTAAACAAAAAACAATAAAACAATTCTGGCTAAATAAATATCCATTTAACTGTTAGAATAACACAAAGTGCAGCACTTTCCAACAGAGAAGCGTGTCCTTTGTGTTCCACCGCCCCTGTTCACGGGCCCAGGGTCAGGTAGTTACCGGCGGGGCATGACGGTGTTCAGGCCCACCCACAGCTTGTTGAGGGTCTGCAGGACGCGGCGCGGCACGGCCGGCTCCAGCAGCAGGCACATGCTGGTGGTCAGGGCCTCGGCGTAGGGGATCAGGTCCCCCGGGGAGAGCAGGGTCAGCTGCTCCAGGACCCGCATCAGCCGGGGCCCGCTGGACGGGAGCATCTGGAAGGCTGCGGGTCAGGAGAGTGGATTAGGGGATTGGGGTCGGCTTAGCTCAGGTGGTAGAGCAGTTGTCTTGTAACTGAATGGTTGCTAGTTCGATCCCCAGCTCCTCCTAGCTGAGTGTTGATGTGTCCCTGAGCAAGACACTCAACCCTAACTGCTCCTGACGGGCTGGCTGTCGCCTTGCATGGTGGGGTCTGCCGTCGGTGGGTCAATGTGTGTATTAACCGATGTAAGTCGCTTTGGATAAAAGAGTCTGCTAAATGCCCAAATTGTAAAATTTTAATTGGATTATGGACACGCGTTTGGCAAGAGTTTATTTTGGGTAGCAATCGTATAACACTCTTCTTAGCAACAATAAAACAAAACAGATCTTGCATTTTGTATCCATCTATTTTAAACTCATCTGCGGTGAACAAGCTGTCCGGAGACGATTCTACACACACCACTGACACTGAATTCTAGCTGAGCGGTCAACTCGAAACAACAACAACAACAACAACACAGAACCGAAGTTGTCCCGGACTCTAAACAGGCGGCCTACCGTCGTGCAGCTGTCCCGGGGTGTATCTGCAGGTGTTGCTGGTGAGCATCAGCCGCCGCAGCAGGGGCAGAGTACCCGTCACCTCCTCCTCACACACCCAGTCCTCCACCAGACACAGGTGGGGGTAGTTGGTGGCCAGCAGCCGCAGCAGGGCGGAGTGCAGCCCTGTGGGTGGAGACGCCGCGGTGAAGCAGTGGGATACTTTTGCGGGGGGGATTTGTGGGAGCCGGTTGAGGGGGAGTTGGCAGTAAGCTTCACAAACAGGGATGATAACCCACAGAGCTCCCTTCTGGAGAGCAGGGTAGTCTAGAATAGTGGTTAGGGTGTTTGACTCTGCGGTGAAAGGTACTGGGTGCGATCCCTAATGTCTATTAAGGATTAATGTACACACAACTAAAGTGTAGCCATCCTTGATCAAGATGCTTAAGCCCAACCTGCTCCGCAAATAGCTGTATCTATCTTTGAGTCGTTTTTTGATGAAGAACCAATAGACCAAATAGTCCAATGAATACACTGGGGTAACGTCCAGCCACACCGGTACGTCCCACTGGTTTGTATGGGCTCTGGAACGCACCATTAGCCCTGTGGTCCCCTACCTCCCAGCTCCTGCTGCAGCTTCTGGGCCTGGGTCACCAGGTACTTGATGGGGATGTGGTCCATGAGGGCCGCCGAGTAGGACTTGGGCTTCTTCTGCATCAAGGCTACAGGAGGGCAGACATTCAGACAGACGGACAGACGGGTGGGTGAGAGCCCTGGTGGTGCGGAGTGAGGAATGAAGGGGAGCTGACAGACTGCCAACGGTGGAGGTGATTTCTCATCGACGCGGGTTCATTAGCGCCGCTGATGGGCGTCATTACTCCTTCCCTGGGAGGCGGCGGGAGCTCTCGGGTAAACACGGCAATTAGCGAAGAGGAAGGGCACAAACACGCACTTAGGTTTGGCCTAATGAAGGACGAGGAGAAGGGGAGCGGGGGGGGGGGGGGGGGGGGGGGGGGGGGGTGGCGTCGTGTCGCGGGAGAGAGTGGAACAGCACTCACGCTCCGGCTAAGTACGTCCCTCCTCGATGGCTTGTGAAAGGACATCGGATGAACCAAACAAAGTACAAAAGTGAACCGCAAACACTCTGCTCACCGACAGCTGTCGGAGTCGGTGAGCTGGCCGTGCCTTTGCTGCGGCATTGTGAGAAGGGGAGAGAGAGGGAGAGGGAGTGAGAGGGAGGCATGGGGAGGGCGGCCAAGGAGCTAAACAGTAGGCTCCCCCAGTGAGTGCCACTTCCTACAGCTTTACAGAGGACAAAAGCTGTCACCGCCGCCCCCTCCTCCCACTGCTCCCGCCAAACGGGCTCGCACGAACACACACATAATCCAGCATGAGGAGGAGGAGGAGGAGGAGGAGGAGGAAGGAGGCAGAAGGGGGCAAGTTGACTTGGACATGAGAAAGGAGAGTTGAAAGAGAGTGAGTGAGTGGGTGAGTGTGTTGGCAGTGGGGGGGGGGGGGGTCCTGGTGCTCACCCAGTTGCTTGGTGCTTGCCAGAAGGCTCTCCTCGTAGGAGAGGATGTAGTAGAGGATGAGGAGCTGGGGGGTGAGGGAGTGACGCTGGCGCTGGCCTCGCCCACCTTCCCCGTGCTGAGGGACAGACAGACAGAAACGGGGGGGAAGAAAGAAAGAAAGAAAGAAAGAAAGAAAGAAAGAAAGAAAGAAAGAAAGAAAGAAAGAGAGAGAAAGAGAGAGAGAGAGAGAGAGAGAGAGAGACAGAGGGAGACAGAGAGAGAGAGAGAGAGGAAAGCAAGATCAACATTATAGGGTTGACCGGCTTTTCTGGGCATTGCAGGGATCATCCGGTCAACAGCACAGTAAAGAACAACTACATTTATCCACATGATGCGTTTCTTTGCGGGTTGAAAAGTGGAGAGAACCGGGTGAAGCAGATGTCAAAATAAAAAGGGCCTTTTCAAGTCCAACCGTTCTTAAGCCCCTTTCTCTAAAGGGCTTAAAACGGTAAGTCTGCAATTCAAGGCTCTAGATAACTGCGCCGAGGAAAAGAACCAGCAGATTAAACGCCGCAAAGCTCAAGGAACAATTCCCAGGAATGGCTAACCCCGGCATCCTGTTCAAATTGGACGTAATCAGATCATGGGGATTCAATTCAACAGACTCTCCTTATATCTTATTAGGAAGTCAATAAACACTCAAGAGGCAGCAGACACCACCTGCCTAATAGAGCGGGCGCTGGGAGGGCCACTGCACACCATGAATCTTAAGTTAACGTCCCTGGATGAGGATCGGTTCCCTGGACCCTAGCCAGAGTCACACTTACCGGGATTGGATAACAAACGTCTGGCCGCCCCGTTTGTAATCTGAAAACACAGAGGGTGCTGCTGGCACGTGGAGATCAGCACACGTCAGCTCCTATCGCTTCTATATTGCTGCTGTTACAGTAGTATTTCTTTATTGGGCAGATGTCTCTATTCAGGAAGGGATGTTTAGGGAAAGTGAATGAGGCACATGAACATTTAGGAGCTTTCAGTGGTGAGGCATCTCGCTCATGGATGCCTATCGGTTGGGGGAGCAGACACTGGGGATTGAATCCAGTGAGCTTGAGGTGGAAGTCGATCACCTTAGCTGCCATACTATCCAGTCCTGTGTATTCGACTCACCCCCGTGGTGCTCTGGAAGACGCAGAGGATCTCCTGCTCCGTGATTGGCTGGTTGGTGGCCTCCGGGTTGGTCTTGGAGGCCGGCGTGAGGATGGAGTTGACGTAGGCGTCGATGAGGGGCAGCAGCTGCGTGTGCAGCGGGGTGGTGGTCTCACACAGCTGGCGGTAGATCCAGTCCTGGCACCCAACACACACACACACACACACACACACACACACACACACACCTCATTTGGCTTACTCAAAGTCATTCAGCAAATCATAATTTGACGATTGAATACACTCATGGGGTAACAATCCGAGCACTCTGCAATTCAAATTCAAAGCATTGCTCACCGGATGAGGCCCTTTACCATCACTGGGTATTTCACACACATCCACAGATGTGGACGCGGGCTGCTTACCTTGATGGAGACTTTGTGCTTGGTGAAGGCGCGACTGCGCAGCAGCTGGTAGATGCAGTGGATGGGCAGGAAGCCTTGGATGGTGGAGCTCAGGTTGTTGGTCACCGCCACACGTACCGCGTGAGCAGTCACCACCTGATGTACAGTGAGGGAGGGAGGGGGTGAGTGAGTGAGTGAGTGAGTGAGTGAGTGAGTGAGTGAGTGAGTGAGTGAGTGAGTGAGTGGGTGAGTGAGTGAGTGAGTGAGTGAGTGAGTGAGTGAGTGAGTGAGTGAGTGAGTGAGTGAGTGAGTGAGGGGGGGAGTGAGTGAGTGAGTGAGTGAGTGAGTGAGTGAGTGAGTGAGTGAGTGAGTGAGTGAGTGAGTGAGTGATAGGGAAGAGACCGGGGATAACCAGACCAACTACGGTGTTACGGTGAAACGACAGATGTTACTTACAAAGAGGTTGAACTAATTTACCGGTGAAGGGCTAAGCCGGTGAATTGGGGGAATTGCTTGCGCACCTGTTCTGTGAATATTTCCTGAGTGAAGATGGTCTTCATCTTGCTGAGAGAGCTGGGCTTGATGACGATCTATGAGGGGAGAAAAACAAGAAGACAACAAGGCTGTAGAGATCATCCACAGAGCGGACCACCCGGTAGAAAGCCCTCCCGCGCGCTGGCGTTTCCAGCCGCGCCGTCATATCCACATTTCAGAAAAAATAACTAATTCCAGGCGGCAGGCCCAGGGCTGGATTGATGAACTGCCCCCAGGGGGAGCGGCGGCAAACCAGAGGGGGGGTTCTGGCCCCGGAATCCAATTACATTCCACATTTTGGAGGAGAGGAAACACACACAGGCAGGGGCGGAACTACTTAGCACAGGCGCGCAGCAAAACAACGGCGCACTTAATAACTAATAAAACCCGCCGAAATGAGCACGGGGTCCACGACGGGGGCCGGGGTTGGTAACACGCTGCGTGCGCGCCGGGTGCACGTGTGTTCGGGGCGCAGTGCACGTGTTGCTGCACAACAGCGTGCTGCAGTGGAGGAAGAGGAGGAGGGTGGAGGGAAGAGGAGGAGGAGGAGGAGGAGGAGGAAGGGAGACACTGACCGGGCCAAGCAGACTCAAGTATTGATTACTGCCATACCTTCATCCCCAACGTGGAGCACACCAGCTCGATGATGGAGCTCAGCTGGTTGCTATGGAAGTACATGGCAACGAGCAAGAGCATCTCTCCGAACGAGGCGGCGACGCCCGCGGCGCTGAGAAGAGAGAGAGCGAGCGAGAGAGAGCGAGAGAGAGAGCAAGAGAGGACAAGGAGGATGAGGACACAAATGAGCACCCGCAATAAAACACAAAATAAATGAGATGAAAGAGCCTCTAATCCTACGTCTAAGAGAGGCTGCCACTTAACCAAAGTCATTAGGTCGCGAGTGGTGGGCGCCCGCACCCGCCTGCACACGCTCTAATCTCCCCGATCCGCCAGCCGGCCCCTTTAACGACGATGGCCAACTGTGTGTTTGTTCACTGCCCTAGCGGAGGACAGATTTACCATCGCCAGGGGACACATGTTTTCCTCGCGCGAGGACACGCAATCGGACATATGTCCCGGCACACGCGTGCGCGCACACACACACACACACACGCGGGCGGGCGGACACAAACCCACGCACACAGTGGGAATATGCATACGCCTGATGAAAGGCTAATTTACAGATTAAGAAAGGTAAGTGCTCTGCATTTCAATGGAAATTCCTCATCAGCCGTCATTATAAAGTATGGGTTGAATGTCAGCGACCCCAGCGTAAGACTCCAAGGAGTATTCAAACAAACACGAGCCACCTGACCTCCCCACCCGCACCCCAGCACTCCCGGCCTGCTTTAATGAAGCCCTTTCAATTAAGCTATTCATCTCAGAAGCCTTTTCAAAACCGCTCGCAATAAAGCCGAACACAGGGAAGGTCAGCACGGAGAATAACAACGTTCATATTGAGGGGAGGACTGTTTGTCATGTTGGACAGCAAAAAGATTGGAAGCAAACAGGTGCTTTGCTGGGCGTACATAGTGAGCAAAACAGAATCCTACATTAGACTTGTTGCATTATGGGATGTTATAGAATATATTTAAAAAAAAGGACATATTTTAGTCATCACATTTAAATAATTATGGCATATTGCATATAAATCATGCATGAAATGCCTGAACAAGTGTTTAAGCACTGACAGCAATTCAATTATAGATGTCTAGCCAACACATCAAAAACAACTCCTATTTAAGAGACTGGTTAGCATGCTACTGTTGGCAGGGGTCGTGGCCAAGCATGCATATCCTCACTCTGCATCCCGCTGTGCCTGGTCTCCACCAACTCGTTTTATTATGCATGGCTGCTTAACCACATCCTATGATGTGCGATCAGCAGTGAGTCCAAGTCGTCTGTACGGGACTTCCTCATTTATATATCAAAGTAAATCACACCGGAAGGGATGGAGTTTTGATCCCGTACCTCTCAAAGTATTCCTCCTCTTTGATCATCCAGCTGAGCCACATCACCATCAGCTGCTCCTGCTCTGGGGTGCTAAAACACGCGCACGAACACACACACACACACACACACACACACACACACACACACACACACACACACACACACACACACACACACACACACACACACACACACACACACACACACACACACACACACAGCACAGGAAGGTGTTGGAAGCCAAAGTGTGCAGCCAGCTTGGCAGGAATCCCACATTGGCCGGATGTCAAGGCACCCGACCATGGGACTCGATGTGAGTCTACTAAACTCAAAATAACAGAGCGGTGGTGGTGGTGGAGGTGGAGGTGGGGGCGGGGGCAGCGTACCTGACCAGCATGGGGAAGGCCAGCAGCTTGCAGAAGGAGAGGGAGACGAAGCGCACGCCAGCAGGGGTCGCTGGGGGCCTGCTGGTCATCAGCTGGAGGAGCTGCTCAGCCTCTTCGTCGGTCGGCCTGGGAGGAGCGAGCACGCGCGCACACACACACACACACACACACACACACACACACACACACACACACACACACACACACACACACACACACACACACACACACACACACACACACACACACACACACACACACACAGGCCAACACACACATACCGAACACACACAGAGTTCAGTGGCTCCTCATCTATCAATTTCCAGCCAGCGACTGGGTTATGATTGCCCACCCCTGGTCTTCCTGCAGGCATTGAGTCACAACATGTTATTCTAAAAGACAGCTGCTCCTTAAAAAATAAAAGCGCAAGGAGTCTTCCAAACTGTTGCGTGGGTCGGTTCCATCAAGCTCATTCAAATGGTTCCTGACATTTATTTTTTCAAGCAAGGGCAAAACTGTAGTTCTACAATTGGGTATATTTGGCCGACAGACATTTCCGTACCTTTTATTCAGGATATATTTGTACCTACAGAAACCATTTTGGTAACTGTATATATTAAGTACCTGTATATATACACTTACATTTCGGGTTCACAGACGGAATTCTTTTTTCGTGACCCGTATATATTTTGTACATTTCGAGATTTCACACGGAATACATATTCTTTGCCTGCGTACATCTCATACATTTCAAGTTTATCGGCAGAATAACACTTGGCCCTACACACTACAGGGTTGCCCGCAGAAAATGAGTTGGTTACGGTGGTGGGGTTGGCCGTCAGATCGGGGGTGGGGGGGGTTACTGTCTGACCGGGGGGGGGGGGGGAATGCACTATTTTACAGGGGGACCATTTATGCTTAATATCATACAGGTCGTTAGACTGTTGCCATGCAGCCTGTTCGATGCACAGAGAGTGCATGTAAACGTTTTCTTTATTTTTTGGGGTTGTCGTAGTTAAGGCAGCAGGGGGTGTGCTGCTTGGGTCGCTTAAGCCTAAAATGTAAAGTGCTGTGGGAACCCCTGCAACTACCCTCACACTGTTCGGTTCTAGTTGTCGGACAGGGGGGTGTACCTGAGGCCGGCGATGCCCATCAGGGCGCAGTAGAGGCGGAGCAGGGCGCTGGCCTTCACCACGTGCTCCTCCCGCAGGCCCGAGTACCCGGGGCCGGGCTCCTCGTCCATGCTGCCCGCCTCGTCCGGCTGCCGGGCGCTGCGGGAGCGTGGCAGGATGGCCACCAGCTCCAGCAGCAGCTGCCGGCGCATCTGCCACAGCACCGAGCTGCTCTCACGCTTCCGCTGCAGGGAGAGACACGCCCGGAGACACAACGGGTGGACGAGGACGGCAGGGCACAAAGGATAGACGCTGGGTTAAGCCACAAAAAGGACGTGCTACTTGATCAGAGGGAGGTATCAAATTCTATGGACGCATTGTGATGCCCTCGGTTTTTCTAGCAGGCTGGAATCACACACGCACAAACACACGGTAAATGGACAGGCGGGGGATGCAGCATCAACAGCCTATTTATTGATCGGTTATTGCAGGTTGATTGCCCGTTACCCTCGGAGGAGGCGGGCAGTTACAGCAGCTCTTATTTTTCCCCCGGCTTGTTATGCTCTGTTTGTTTAGCGCTACACTGTGATGCAGCGTGCAACGGTGGAGCTTCACTGCAGGGAGGAATACGGCGGCGTCTTATCTTTAAACACAGTGGGTGGAGCGTACCTGCTGGCCATTGCGGATGAACATGCTGAACCAGGTGCGCACTTTGCTGTGGGTGCCCAGCAGCAGGCCGCTGATGTAGGCCACCAGGGGGCTGACCGCTTCGTCCGCCGTGTCCAGCTTGTAGTCCAGGGTGAGGGCCACGCCCAGGCCTGGGAGGTGGCACTCCTCCACCTGGAGGACACGCACACACACACACAGGACTCAGTGAGCTGGACACACACCTATCATCGGGAGAACAGTGGTTTTATTTATTTTTATTTTTTACACGCACACACACACTCTCCGCCCTAACGGAGTTAGGGTGGAGTGTGTGTGTGTGTGTGTGTGTGTGTGTGTGTGTGTGTGTGTGTGTGTGTGTGTGTGTGTGTGTGTGTGTGTGTCCTCTTAGAAGTGATTAAATGGGAAGTAGACTGTGGACTGACCACCATGGCTCTGATGTTGAGGGCCTCCGAGGGGTTCATCTGGCACAGCTGTCTCAGGGCCTCGGTCCGCCGCCGTCCCCCCTGGCTCTCCTCGTCCTGGAGCTCCCCGTTCTTGATCAGGCCTCGGCAGACTGGAGGGGGAAAGACAACGATGCTTCCTCTTAGACTGAGGTCCCAATACAGCCTACCTAGCCACTACAAGCACAGGACAGACTATGATGGGTAATAAGCTTGACTGTATAGACGGGACTTATGGTTATAAAGATTTCCATGTGGTGTGACGCGTTTATAGTTATTATCGAAGCCCTGAAAGAATGCTCTGCCATGTGAAATAATGGAAATACTCCGTTACCCTGTTGACAAAGGCTGCTTTTCAAATGGTCACGGAGACCTGATTCAATCATGCACGACTTCAGTTTAAGATTATGAATTAAGATCATTTTGATTAGGGTTCTGCAATGTATTAAGACATATTTAGTTGCATCGGAATTAGATATACAGAAACTCAGTAGCACGCTACATCACATGATTCTAGATCAGTTCCACATTTAGCCTTTTTTCATTTATCGTGTGATCTGTGCCTTTGGGATCGGAAATTTGTATGCACTCTGCATTAAGTGCCATAGGGCCTCATAGCCTTCAATCTCATGGCATAATGTGGAAAGAACGATGGCTCACTTAACTGGCCTGCAAATAATGTTCAACAACGCCAAGAAGATAGCCTTGCCCAGAGCATGACTTATTCAGTTCTCTGCGGCACGGATTAAAACTGTATAAGATTGCATTTTCATATATGATACTTTTTGATAATATGCACCATGACAACTGGTAGATTGCATGAGATGGTTATTCGTCAAGCTAAATAAATAAACACATCACGTTGTTGAAGAAAAAGTCAGATGCATCTGAATTAAAAAAAAACTGGCCTCTTCCAGAAACAGAGTTAATATATTTCAATGATCTCTTGGCTGCGATGCAACGCACAAAATAATAAGCAGTTGAATACTGAGTGGTGACCCTCAGTGAGATAATAATGCACCACTAAATCAACGCAATCAATTTCTTGTTAATGTGTCCTACAAAACAGACAGAACTGGTCTTGTGTGTCTTGACTAAACAATAATTAAACCTCATCAGTTTAATCATAAATCTGTAGCATTGACTGGGATAACAGCAAGGCCTTGCATTAAAAAATAACAAGAGTAAGAAGTGGTGAACACATTGAGTAAAGGAGCAGAGGAACGACAACGTAAAGGCGCATAAAGCATGGCTAATGGCGTTTTCATTGGCACTTTTGGCCGTCCCGTGCCGCAGTGTACCGCGCTGAATTACATTTCCACTACCTGTTTAAACACACCAAACTGTGACGCGCATGAGCTGGACCATCTCCGAGGTCGGCCCGAAGTGACCGACCCGCCTCCAAGTGCGCTGCGGAGGTCAGCCCTTGTTGCTGTTTGGAGCGAGAAGTTGTGTCTCAAATTGTAGGAATATAGACCTATAAAAGTCCAATAAACTGTGTGTCCTTGTGTCTGAGACACATCAACATGCACAAAGAGCATTGCTAGGGTTCTCAACAGCTTGATTCGACATCATTTGTTTGTTCCTATAAGCCTTATGAAGGGTAATGAATTATGGTAGTTTAATAGAAGCGAACCGCTGTGATGAAGGTTTAATAGAAGCGTACCAGGGTGATGTTTGTTTGAAAATGTGCTCTTGCAAAACAAAATATCTGGTTGAAATAGGACAGGTTTCTTTAAGATCAGTCTTGGTCTCAAGACTGGACGTTGGACGATATATCAAACCATTAGATCGCTGATATAGAGCGAGCCGTGCCAGTATAGTATAATGGAAATACACCATACGAGTGCAACATGGCCATTTTGGATCCTTCTCCTGAGGTGACCTAAGATCCAACTAAGTGCACCAACACATACGATGCTCCTCGTATCCCCTAGCCCTGAGTGGGAGGTGCCGGGCCGGCCTGTTCCCGGAGATGCCGACGTACCTTCATTGAAGCTGTCGGGGACGTTGGCCACCAGCAGACAGAGAAACCAGTCGCCATTACGGACGTGAAGAAGAGCCTCCGCCACGTCCACGATGGGTAGCAGGGATGGCAGTTCTGGGGAGATCAGTGCAGCGAAAAGAATATAAGAATTATATTGGGTCCTAAATCAACATGAAATGACCCGAAAATGAGCCCTGTTGTTTCAGATATTAGAAACACATCATTCAGAACAATGTCGATATGAATCACGGTAGAGGGACTTTATATAACTAGGCGTTCATTACAATACTTAGAATAATCATATTGTCACAAATAAGTCATGCTTTGGAGTACAATAACAGATGATTGATCTTATTTTTCTAGAATAAAGATATTTATCTTATATCTTCCCCACATCCCTACTGTGCACCAGAAGGACTAAGTGAACTCTAGTATACACTGAATGTACCTGCTTGGAGGATACAGAGTACATCTGCAACCTCTTCCAAGTAGACGGGGCTTTCAAACAGTTCCGACGACTTCAGGAAAAACTCTCCGTTGGAGTCTACCACCTGCACAACAACACAGAAGATACATCAATATATAAATGGAGCAATAAATTCACCTTACTTCTGAAACTAATAATATTTGAAAACTCATAACATTTTCCCTGTCATAGACAGGGCTCCAACCTTAGCACACTCTGCCTTCATGTGTGACCAAAAACAGAATATAAAAAATAATAATAAATATTTATTATTCAAAATATATGTAGATCATTGCTGTTCAATCTGTTCCAAAATGTATTCGTGGCCCCATGCATTTTATTGTGTGCCACTAACATTTTACCCACATACAAACACAAAAAAAAGTAACTGGTAACAGAATGACGTACAGTTTTAGTTTGACCTTATCTTCATTCATTTAATTCTAGTGAACCTTAGATCAAGTTGTACCTTATTCATGATGGCCAGCAATTCACTGAGGGCCAGGCGCAGTCTTCTGAGCGGGTCACTGTGTTCAAACTCCAAGGTGAGGCCGTGCTGAAGCTGGGAGACCAGGATGCTCTCAGCATTTGAGCCGCCAGCCTTGTGTCTTTTGGAAGAAAACATTGGTATTCAACCTTAGAGCATTTAGCAGACGCTTTTATCCAAAGCGACTTACAATAATTACTTTTGTCAGAAGAAAGAGAAACAATACATCACTGTTGGTACAGTAAAGATGTGCCAAATGCCAAGGATACCAAGAATCCCCCCCATTCTTCAAAATGTATTATTCAGGTTTACTCACTTGGGGTTACAAGAGAGTAATAGATAGCCAATATGACCACTGTTAAGGAGAGTTTAACTGAAAATCATATTTATTATTCATTTACTATTTAGCAGGGACTTTTTTCTGAACAGATTTTGTTTTCATCATAACACAAACACACTGACCAAAAGGTGAAAAGGAAAGCTCTTAAAACATCTTATGCTGCATAAATTAAATGTCCTGTAGCCAAACAAACACCATCTCTAGCATAAACCTCCTGACCTCTGGCAGACAGAGGGAGGAGAGATGGGTCTGAACTTGTAGGCTATGTTTGAGCCCTTTAGGCAGTGAGAGTGGTCATCCTTATGGTAAGTTCACCTGAGCTGCTGTTCCTTCCTTGCATCCTGCTCCAGGGCATGGAAGTCAACAGACAACAGTGCTACGATGGAGTTGACAGCCTCCACACCAGAAAGCAGTCGGAGGATGAGCTTCTTATCCTGGGCCCAAGCCTGGCTCTGGTCGGCCGGAGCACACAGAGCCATTCGAACCAAGCAGGGTAACAGTAGCCTGAGTTCTGGGTCACTCAGAGCGGCCAAGCGCACCACGTCCACCTTCTGCATGGCTTCGAAGGCATATGGGCTGACAAACTGCAGCCCCGTGCTGTCAGACATCTCTGTAGGAGTTTAAAGCCTTGAGGGAAGCATTAACACAACATGATGTGGTCAGGGTGGGACGTGATGCATTTCTTGGGAGTATTTACTGAATGAAACGTAGCTGGACTACAACACGTTAGGATTTTAGTATACAACTCTGATCATTAATTGTATGAACCCTAACCCTGCGACAGTGCTGTTTGACTATATCTTAATTTCATACAAGAAACCTTGAAATAAATTAATAGTGTAAGCATTCACCAATGCTCTGTGTGCTAGCGTCGTACTACTGCAGCCCAATATTAACAGATAGCTATCACTAAGGTCTAAATAAAGGCTAAAAGTTAAGATGATGTGTATTGAGTTCACTTAAATGCAAGTTATCTTAACACAAATCAGTTATAGCCATCCTTAGTTCTAAAACTAACTTGAGTTTACCGGTACCTGGCGATAGCTTGACAACATTAGCTCTGACTAGCATACTTCGCTCCTTATTGACATGCATTATCATTTGAAGCTAACGTTAGCAAAAGGGTAGCGTTAGCAACCACAGGCTAGCGCTGCCAATAATGGCATGTCAAACCGCTAGGGTTGTCCATAACTTTCATTTTTCATTGGGCTCTGCATAACCGGACAGTAAAATGGAAATTGTTTTCTTACCGAGGTTATGAAGGTGTGCTATAACCGTACAGCTTTTAAAATGAATAGGAGGCCTTTAGACCTCGGGTTCGGGTTGAGCGCTGACACCCTGCCGGTGCGCCTCAAGTCCTGCACAGCCACTGACACTAAAGCCGTGGTAATTCCATGCAGAGAAAGAAAATGAAAAATCTCATTCGTAAAAGGGTCCTAGTATTTTGCAATGTCTGAATCCCGATCTTGCGTGTTACCTAAAGCAAGTTTATGTATTTAAGGTTGCATGGAATTCAGATAAAAGTGTATTTCTCCCCAACGTGCTACGCCAGGGCAGTGAGCGATATGAATGACTAGAGGCGCAGAAGGATGCATTGATGGTAGTGGATTATGGGCCACAAATGATTGCAATAATGATGATACCATATTGAGACAGTAAATTATAATTCTATCAATATGGTTAACAGTGCCAGACATAATAACGGCACAGCGGCTATGTTAAATTTGCCAAAATCTTAACATTACCAGATAAAATATATCAATTATAAAGAGAATATTGTGCAAATTTAATTTAATTATTATCTTGCGTGTGGTAATAATGGTTTTCTTATCCGTTTTTGACATAATAGCATACCTACTGGGAAGTTTACCAAGCTTCAACATAGGCCAGTGAAGCGTCCTCTTTGTATAATGGCATAGTCTGGCATATTGCACTGGATTCAAACACTTGGGTTAAATGTGAAGTTTATTACATTTTCAATATGTGGGACTTCTGCACCCAAATAACTCAATCATTATCATGGTTAAAATCAGGGCTGCCAAGTTACGAAAAGTTGAAGTGAGATTTATTTATTTTTACTTTTTAGCGAACGACTTTGACTCTAGAAGACAGACGCGAATCCCAAAATTGGGCGTTACTATGTTTCCATGGAGCTGTCTCTGGTGCCCTTATTGGGGCACGATGTAATCTTGGTGTTGATCGGACAGCTGGTCAATTTCACAGCCTGGAGCCGAGAAGGCGTTCAAAAAATGTTTTGATATTGGAGGCACACGTCTTTGACTTTCATTGGTGAATGAACCGGTGTTCAATTTTTTTGGGGTATTTTTAATATTGTGAAATCATGGTGAGTATTTTCCTGGGTGGAACAACTTGAGCCGCCGCTGTCACGGTAGGGTTAGTAATATGTAGCCTACTACACCAATGGTAATCTTTTTTTTCAGTAACTCAGATTACCTATATATATATATATATATATATATATATATATATATATATATATATATATATATATATATATATATATATATATATATATATAAAGCCTAAAAAGGATTTTAAACTTTTTGTTCCATACAGTATAGGATTATTTTTACAGCATATGACACATTTTAAAAGTCTATGCGTCAAGAAAGCCTTGTTTTGCTTCACATAGTAGAAACAATGTTGACATCAAAGTTGTGGCTGCAATCGTTTTGCTATGCAACGCTTCAGTTATGCCATAGAGAGGCACCATGTTCACTTTCCATTAGGAGTAACCATAGCTCTGGAGTAACCAGCAGGGCTGCCAAGTTTTCAGAAGACCTTGGAGGGAGATTTGAGCGGCCCCATTTATAATTCCCATGTTTCATAACTTGTAATCCTTATCCAAGCCATACAAAATGATAGTTTGTCAGATATCACTATTGATCACCGGGTATGGGACTTCTTGACCCAGACCCGACCTACAAAAATGCGCACGTTTAGAATTTTTATCCCAGAAAGCCAGATGCCTTTGACCAAAAAAAACATGGATTAAAATGTTGAAAAGTATGGATTCATAACATTTCTCTCTCAGCAACAGGTATGATAGAATACAGGGATCTGATGAAAAGCACACTTTTATTCCCACTTTACATTCCAAATCTTTTCCTAAAAAATCCTAAACAAACCTGAGTTCAGATACTTAGTAACAAGACAGACCAATAGTTCCTCTCAACTCCACCATGTGATCTGCTCCGATTGCACATCATAATCCCGCATAATTCCCCAAAGCAATGAACACAAGCACGGATAAAGTATCAAGTTCGACGCACTTTATTCCTAAAACAAAGCCGCACCACCTGTCGCTGGCATGGCATTTATATATATCTATTTATATATTTTATATATATATATATATATATTTATATATTGCCGTTTGGTTTTTGAGTCTAAATGTGTTGTATAAAATACTATATCCGATCATGTACCTCTTTAGTTGAACACAGTGAACTTCATTGCTGTACAAGTCCTCTGTCGCTACAGCGTCGCTGTAAATCCTTCATGCTCAAAGGCATGGAACATAATTATTCACTCATAACTCTTCTGTACATTGTGACAATACAAATAGTTCATCTCCATTACAAAAAATAATACTCTAAAAGCGACCTACTGCAATTGTATTGAATTTTTATAGGATTTTTTCCTGTGGTTTTCTTATTAAGACGATAACATCTTAGACCAATTGCTTTAAAGCCGGAAGGTGATACAAACCTTCTCCATTTCATATATAAAAGATGTTAAGAAATAAGACAAATTATACACTTAGAAACTTACAATAAATAAGATAGTTGCAGGCATTTCTCTTGGATACAATATCATCCAAAGGAATAGAAAGGTAATTTGGGTTTTAAAAATGAAATATCCATTCTTCAGTAATATTTCCAATCACATATGTCCCTTTTTCTTCAAACGACTTGGCAAATACAGACATGATTTCTTCAGCCCAAACTGACGAAAGACTGTGCAACCAATCAGCATATCCTCTCACTTTAATCAGTGTCGATGTAGATTCGGCTTTCGGTTTCTTTTCTTCGGTTTCTCTTGTTCCTTCTTGGATTTGTCTGTGAGCGCGTTACCTTCACGGGGGACAGGGCTGTCACACCAATAGCAGCAGCCCAAAGCTTGTGCCAGGTCCCGCCCCCTTATCTTAAAATCATCCATCTCCTTCCTCTCATCTCTCAAGCACGCACACACACACACACACACACACACACACACACACACACACACACACACACACACACACACACACACACACACACACACACACACTCTCAAGTGCTCGTACACACACTCACACACACACACACACACACACACACACACACACACACACACACACACACACACACACACACAAGTGTCCCTGTGTCTCCCTGTGCATGGCGCGGGGCTACAACATGTTCATGATGAAGTTGTACATCTGGTTGAGGACCACAAAGTGGATGGGCAGGCAGGAGCGGCGGTCCTGCGTGGCGGGGTCACACGTCAGCCAGGAGAGGGCGTTGTACTGCTCCAGCACAAATCTGCATTGGTGGGAGAAAAACACACACACAGGCACACATACACACAGGCACACACACACACACACACACACACACACACACACACACACACACACACACACACACACACACACACACACACACACACACACACACACACACACACACACAAAGGCCACGTCAGACCTCAACGCTGAAAACGTTCAGCAGGACGTTAGTGATTTCTCAAGTTGATTTGATCGTGTTTCGCTTCAGAGCGCTGCCGTGGTTACCTGAGCACATCTGAGGTCTGGTTGGAGTCAAGCGGGTGGGAGTGTTTGCTGCTGTGCAGAAGTTCATCTGACTGCACTGAAGACACATGGAGGTGCAAGGAGGCCTAGGGTGGGCGAGAGAGAGAAAGACAAAGAAAGAGAGAGAGAGAAAGACAGTGAGAGAGAGAGAAGGGTGTCACTGGAGTGCAGCTGTTCCCTAACCTTTTTTTCATGCCATCTAAATATTGACAGTCATGCTCACAGTTGTCCGACTGCCGTAGGGAGTCACTACCGCAGCAGGGGGGTGACGCTACGTTCTCACTCATGGTTTGATTCTATTTGTATGCATGCGCCATTTCCTTTCCTCGTAATGTGGAGTCATAACAACAACGCACACAGAGGAATGAAAGCACACCTCGACTGACATATCAATCCAACCTACGCAAAGCCGAGACCGTAACCACTGAAACTGAGCAAAATCAGTGGCAAGCTGTATATTATT
Organism: Gadus morhua; assembly: GCF_902167405.1. Lineage (NCBI taxonomy): Eukaryota > Metazoa > Chordata > Actinopteri > Gadiformes > Gadidae > Gadus > Gadus morhua. Next base: position 18,791,757 of record NC_044054.1, on the reverse strand, counting down.
GGTACAGTTTGTGACTGTGTCGAGAAGTATGCTCTGAGGACTATGACTCAGTTTGACATTTAAAAAGGGCTTCCAGAAGATTCCCAAGTGTGGTGTCACGACATTCCAGCTGAAACATGACTAAAATGTTACATGAAGTGTTTTCATTAGAAAGTCAAACAGGAAAGTCGCCAGATCTTATGTGTGTACACCCTTTTTCTTATATTTTATGTAGATCTCTACCGTTTAAAACAAACAGACCTTCAGTAACCATGGTGACACTACACATCTCTAACATACTGTGGTCGGTAATAAAAGAAAAGATGCACATCATTAAAGAAATACAGTCACGATCAACTATGTTGGTTTAAAAGGTACCAGACAGACAGTCTGGTGTTCACTTGTCACTCGTGCTCTACGGCTCGGTGCTGCTTGGTTACCTAGGCAACAGGGAGTCGTTTCATCCTACAAAGAGAGTGAAGCTTCGTGAATAATACGGGGTCGCTTGAATTTATTTGCAAATGAACTTCCTATGACATCGACTCCAGGGAAGTAAGGCATGCCAGCAGTGTTGATGCGGGAGTATCTGTCAGAAGACAATACACTCAACTTTGCCTTAAATATTCACAATTCAGTTGTAGGAAAAACAGCTCCTCGCTGACACAATGTATACTCTTCACTTGAGCAACTATTTTACCACCCATGAACGCAGCATTACAACATTCTGTCGTTTTGTTAAACATGGTTAACAAATGCAGGACAAAGAAATCACTCTCTTTGTCTCAGTAACGCTATAGAAAATCACAGAATACGAATGCGTAAAAAAGCAAACGCAGAGAGGAAGCTCTCCCCACCAGCCACGCACTCGTACCTTGAGGAACAGCGGACACTGGTTCTGAGCCTGCGGACAGGCCGACCAGAACCAGTCGGGCAGCGGGCCGGCCTTGGCGGTGGACACAAAGTAGCCCAGGGCCAGGGGCTGCTGGAGGAGTGGGACCTCGTCGTGGTCAGTGCTCTGGCCCTGTGGCGAGGGAGGGGAGAGAGGGAGGGGGGAGAGGGAGGGAGGAGAAGGAGGGGGGAGAGGGAGGTGGGAGAGGGAAGGGGGAAGAGGGAGCGGACTCGTCAAGGGACAGGACTTTTTGTTCACACGTTAAGGTCAATTTGATTTTTTTTCTAATCTGGTCAAATGTGCAGAATTGTGTCGATGTTATGTGCAGCGTAATAAAATATCACATTACAAGAAAAAGTAGTAAGGGTATATTATTGGCTTCAAAAAACAGATAGAGAACATGCCGGGATACAACTCGGGTGTGTGTGTGTGTATGTGAGTGTGTGTGGATGTGGATGTGGGTCTGTGTGGTTTTGCGTGCGTGCGTGTCGGGGCTGACCTTGCTGCCGTCCCCTCCGTGGTGGTAGTGGGAGCCGGGGGAGTGGACCGGCGAGTTGGTAGGGGAGATGTTGATGATATCAGTGTCCACCAGCTCGCTCTCCGTTTCCAACAGGCCCAGGATCCCGATGGGGTCCGGCTCACCTAGAAACACCAGACCACCCGCGTCAACGCATTCAACCTTTTCCTCCAGAAGGGTTTCTCACCAGAGTGCCAACTCAAAAGAAACATGTTGTACTTTGTACTTTGAAACAGTTCAAAACGCAACTAAAGACTTACATTTTTACATTGGCTTTTAATACAGATTAAGATTTTATTTTATCTTATTCATTGTGGTTGCTAATATGCAATTTTAAGCCTTCCTGTTCTTTGTTTTGTTTTTTATATTGTATTTGTGTAAAGCACCTTGGTCACCTACTGTTGTTTTAAAATGTGCTATATAAATAAACTTGACTTCACTTGACTTGACTTGTACTATGTATATTCCGTGATGGAAATGTCCCTGGTTGACTCCCAGCCTCTGGGTTCGAGGTCCAATGTCTGCAGTCTTGCTGTAGGCTTCCTTTTAGCACCCCCTACTTAACTCCCTACCTGATCATCTCAAAACCTACTCTTAGTTTCCTCGGCTGCCAGCATCCTTGAAATACTAAGCATAAAGCTGCACTGGTCTATTGTTATGTTTTGTGTATTGTTAAGCAGCAAAAACCGAGACAAATTCCATCGACGTGAAAACCCACTTGGCCACAAAGACAATTCTTATTCAGACAAAAGTGCTAACAATTATTATGACATAACACAAAAAATGTGTCACAACATTTCTCCCAGCTCTCAAATGTTGATCCCTTTCAAATCAGAAAATGTGGGAGGAAAAACAGCCCAATGAGGAGCACCAGAGCCTGGGCCAGGCTGCGGGAGGGGGGGGAGAGGCGGCGGGGGAGAAGGGGAGCCCCCCCGTACCGTTGGTAGTGTTGAGGATGTCGATGTTGTTGTCGATGTTGGTGTAGTTGGAGCTGGCCACCTGGACCGAGGCTGAGGTAGGGAAGACCAGGATGTGTGTGCACGACGTGTCCTGCGGCGTGCTCAGCTGGGACGTCTGGATGTTGAGCGTGGTGCTGCGGCCGAACACGGAGCCCGTCGACACAGAGTCTGACAGCGAGGGGGGGGGGGGGGGGGGGGTGGAGATTAGCATTAACAAGGTGAAGGGCTGTGACGATACCGACTGATTTATGTGTACGGCCCCAAGGAGATGCCCTTGCGTCCCAAGGCTTTTAATGCTTCACTTTACTTGAGAGCCTGGCGATCATTCCTTATCATCGCTCATTCTCTTTGAATGGTATTGTATCGCCAAGAAATGAAGTAATTCACATAAAACCTAGAACATAAATCTCTGCAGTTTTTAATGTGATCTGAACATAAAGCAACCCCCAGATAGATCACACCCCGCCCCCCCTCCTTTGCTTATCTCATCATCTTATTTTGAGCTCCAACCCCAACCCTACACTTCCAGTGCTTCTTGACCTATGTTGGGATAATACGCTGGTAATTCTATACCCCCCGAATGATTAATTGATCAGGCTTTTTGTCATGCCACACCAAGATCACTAGACATGTTAGGACCGATGCTTTATGAGGAGTGAGGGAGGAGAGAGAAAGAGTCCATGAGAGGGAGAGAGAGAGAGAGAGAGAGAGAGAGAGAGAGAGAGAGAGAGAGAGAGAGAGAGAGAGAGAGAGAGTGACTGAAAGAGAGAGAGAGACTCATGTTGTCCCTCTCGCTCATCAATCTGTCTCAGACAGGGAAGAGGACATGGCGTGGTGTGACACACACAGTGGCCATTCATCACCGAACACACGCCGCCATAAAACACGCTGCGCATGTGAGCACACACACACAGAGGGCTGTCGTTGAAGGATAGAGTGGGTCAAATATTTGTAGATTGAAATCGTTTTTTATCGCTGCTGCGCATAAACAGATGGTTTCCTACGCCGGAATACACAACCTGAATGTTGATCGACATTCATAAAACAAAATATGTGGGGGCTCACACACACGCACACACACGTTCGCACGCATGCACGCACGCACGCACACGCACGCACACACACACACACACACACTCACGCACACAGCACACACACACACACACACACAAAGACACACCCACACACACGCAAGCGCAAACGCGTGGGCACACCTACCTGGCATGATGACGAAGGAGCCCTGGGGCTCCATGGCGACCAGGCACACGCTGAGGATGCTGGGAGTGTCCGAGGCGGAGATGCCACACATATGACACATCTCTCTGAGACGCCGACTCAGCGACTGGAGGTTCCTCCTGCTCAGCAGAAAGGTCCAGTCTGGAAACAAGGGTTCAAGAGGAAGGCCATGAGGGACGAGGTGGAGGAAACGCACACAGTCAAACAGTCGGGTATGGCACACGCTTGCTCCTGTGGTCAACATCCACCACAACCTTTTGCCACTTTGACTTACTTAAAGAATACCAATAGAGAACATACTCTGGGACAGCCCCAAACAAGACATCAGTTGGATCTTTCTTAGGCAGAGTGGAGTCGTTTGAATTAAGTAGTCGACCTCACCTGGCTCGACTCCAGTTTATTTGAACAAAAGGAAAACAAAAACCCAAACAACGTTGTGCAAGAGGAGAGGTTGTGGACAAAGAGGTCAGTGTCGACCGGGTCATGACCTCTCACCTTTCAACTCGCCGTGGCCCATCCGCCCCAGACGTCCAATCACCACCCTCCAGGGCACCGAGGTCATCTGCACCAGCCCCAAGCACCAATCCCAGAGCTTCTGCAGGCCCAGCCCTCTGGCCGACCCTTTTTTCCTGCGCGCCCTGTGAGGGAGAACAAAGGTGCCCCCGTCAGTCCCCACTGCAGTCCGGAGGAACTTGGAGCTCTTAAGGACAGGCTCGGCAAACAGGCTCCTTCAAACTGCTGGTCCAGGGCTCTCATTTGAACACATGATGCTCGAAGAGTGTGGTTTGATGTAGGGGAGAAACAGCGTTGCTACTTCTGACACAATTTGTGAAAATCACAAGCATAGTATCACCAGCGAGGGTGACATTGTCAAGTGATATTATGAAAACCCAAAAAACTAATTACAGTCAATCACAGTTCTTGAACGAAAACCAAACAAACAGGGAAAACAGTGTTGATCGTACGTGCTAATTAACAGTCGTGGAAAGAGACCACGATAAACACATACCGTTTCTGGTGGATTATTATTATTATCATACATTGAGACTATTATTTTGCGTGAATACAGGTACAGTAAATGCTTGGCACTTGTTTCTTTGAATATCTATACCGTAGAGACAGCGATACATTATTTCTCCTGACAAATACACTTACTGTACGTCGCTTTTGATAAAAGCGTCTGCCTAATAAAAAAAAAAGTGTAAAGTGTAAATGTAAACCGCTACAGCTCTTCAGACATCAGGAATGGGAACCAAGCCTCCACTGCACTACAACACAACCTCTCTCACCCCCTCTCCCTCACCTGTTGGGCACGTCGATGCTGACGATGCACGTCTCCAGCAGCTCCCCGTACAGGTCGGTGCAGGTGGCCAGCAGCCAACGCTGGTCGTGGGACAGGCAGTAGGCCACGAACAGCACGTTGTACTTCTCCCCCGGGTCCGCCTGCTTCTCCTTCACCGGCGCCAGGATGAAAGGGGGCGTGTACAGCCGCAGACACTCTGGCCTCTGGATGGGAAGGGGGGAGGCCGATGGAGAGCGAGGTTAACAGGGTCGGTGTGGTGCCCGGTGCGTTGTTAAGAGGCGACAGCGGGGGGGGCAGATCGGGGCACATTGTGGAGGTGTTTGTGAGCAAAGCTATGCTGGGTTTGAACAGGCCCAGGGTGTTCCTGACTGGGGGACTCAGTGTACCAGACTGGGGGATGCATTGTCACGAGCGAGGTTATTACAGTTTTGCAGTGTTCATTTATATTTCGTTTTGACTTTTTTGTTTTCACTTTCAGTTGAGGTTTAATTTGTTTTTAAAGCTGGTTTGCTAGTTTCGATTTATTTTCAAAAGCTTAGTTTTTAGGTTTCTTTTTATTAGTTTCATTGTTAATTTTAGTATCATATTTTAATATAGGGTGTTTATCAAAGGTTTAATCAAAAAGGTCAGAAAAGGTATTCTTTATTAAAATCTCAAAAAGAAAAAACTGTCGCAAGTAAAAAAACTGAAAAATAGATTTCAGATCCACCAAAAATACCAGGAAGGCTTAGGAAATTAATTGACAGAAAAAAAAAAGTGCCTATGTTTGTTTTGTAAACACACAGTACAGTTACAGTGAGTTGTCGTTTTTTTTCCGTGTAGCCTCACTAGCATACGTTTCCTGAAGAAAAGGCAAAACGTTCCCCTGGTGCTTGAAGAGGTTTGAACGGAGGGCTATGTTTTCCTCGTTCCCAGTGTGAAGGCTCACTCCCCGCTACCCCACCTCATTGGGAGCAGCGTGGGGCTCTGTGTGTCGGGGGCTAGCGCTAGCGATGGGCGCTGGGCCGAGAGATGAGCAGGGGGGGTCAATTGAGCGGGGCCGCGGACCGAAGTGCTCCTGGTGCTGCTGTCTTAACCCCAGAGCCCACCATCCCATTAGGGAGGGCTCAGGGAGCCGGCCGAGCAGATAATGGAAAGAAAACTCTGGAGGTAGCGCGGGGTCACGCGGTTCCTCCTCCGGTGCCGACCCGGCAGAGAGCAAGAAAGAGGAAGGAGGGCGTCGGTAAAGCCCTGCCTGCCATCTGGTGTTTGGGTTCCCTTGTGCGAGTGCATCGGTGCAAACACAGCCAGGGAGGGAGGTTACGACGGGTGGCGCGGGGTCGCACCGTGGGAGGAACGGAGGCTGTGATAAGGCCACCGCTAACGCGATCGGGCGCGCCGCCACCCTCTGTTAGCCCGCCCGTCCATCAATAGCGCGGCACCAGTGTGATACGCTAACCCCCCCCGCGCGCGCGCGTTCCCCATGCGCACCTTCTGATCGCCCGATGGGAGCTCGTCAACAACTAACATCTGAGGGCTAACGGCTAACACTCCCGAGGGCAGTGTGGTGGAGCACACGGAAAAAAGGTCCAACGTTCATTTGGCTAAACGCAAAGGAAGCAAACAAGCAAGGGCGTCTACCTGCGGACTCTTGAGGGCGGTGTCGATGGCAAGCCCAGGGCCGAAGCCCGTCAGCGACTTGACGTTGGTGGTGGTCGGGAGGGGCCGCCGGCATTGGGCAAAGACGGAGAAGGCCAGGGACTTGAGGTGCTGGGCGTAGATGTGATGCTCCTCCCCGCGCACTGACTGGAGCAGGTACCGGCAGGGGATGATCTGAGGTAGTGCGGGGGAAACGCAGAGAAACAGGGACTCAGGATCAGCCTCCACACACGTGCACGGTAGACATTAAACTCAAGACATGTTGGAAAGCTCTCTTGAAAAACACTTTTTCCCAGCTGTGGCACATGGCACTGCAGGCAGACACCGTCCATGAATGTATCTGAGTCTTTCATCCAAAGTGAATTACAGGTCATTTAAAATACATGCCAGTAATGAGCCGGTTAGGGGTTAGTCACCACTGCGCCAACAATGGGTTACGGAACCCAAATTCTTTGGGCTTGGAGTCAAAAGGTTATGGGTTGGAAAGTCAAATTGCAAGACTACCCTGCCGTTAGATTATCCTGCCACTAGATTATCCTGCCTTTTTTTTCAGTTTTGCCCTGAAAAGTAGAAATAACGTCCGACGACAAAACCCGACCGAACCAAGCACAGGAGCAGCGAGGTGCGGATCTGCACACACCTGCACAGAGATGGAGTTGAGGATGTGAGGGGGCAGGAACTGCAGCATCTCCAGGTAGCAGCGGAGGAGACCCAGGGTCCAGACGCCGGAGTGGGGCGAGCCCTCGTCCTCCTCGTAGCTGAAGGGGTCCACGATGTAGACCATGATGGCTGGAGGGTATGCCAGGGCGTGGGACTCCCCGTCCGTGGGCACTCCCACCTTGTCCCTGTCCAAAGTGCTGTGGGCGCACAGGGGGGGATTTATCAGCTCATTTTAGACTTCAACTGTTTTTTTTAGGTGTTTTATACTCAAATTATTATTATTTCTTTTTTTACAGTGTACATTTCTATTTTGGTGGACATGGTTTTTAAATATTATAATGGACAGGGTTTTTAAAGTGTGTGTTAATATTAATATTATGGGAAGGTTTTTTGTCATTAAAGGGTTTATTTCTATTATGATGGACATATTTTTTGAAGTGTTGAAATTATTATTATGGATACGGTTAGAAGAGTATATTTATGTGATTGTGGACATGGTTTTTGTGGACAAGTGTTTTCATTTTTAGTATGGACATGTCCTTCTATTGTGACGGTTTCAGAAGTGCCCATTGCTTTACTATGATGATCATTACTGTGGCCCTGGGAGGCCTTCCTACGTACCTCTCTAGGGGCTCGCTTGGCCCCTGCGTCTGGCTGCTATCCCCTGAGATGCCGGCGTTCTGGGGACCAGCCTGCGGCCCCGTGGTCGGCCCGGCGGCGCCGGGGGCCCCGAAGGGAGGGAAGGACCCGGGCTTGGCCGACGGCAGGCCCTGGCCTGATGCGGCGTTCACCGCGCTGCTGGAGCCGCTGTTGTTGTTGTTGCTGTTGTTGTTGGGCAACGCCGAGCCAGCGGTGGGGGCCGAGGGGTTGGAGGAAGAGGAGGAGGTGCTGGACGTCTGCGTGGACGCGGGCTGGGGGTTGGACTGCGTGAGGAGCGAGCCGTCCAAAGGCTGTGCGGCGAGGTATGGCGCTGGGGGGGGGAGGAGGGTAGAGCACGCACGTGAGCCTTTTGATACGAGTATCACAAGCTGATTGAAATAACAAGCACTTTAATCGAAATTGAACCATAGCCCTTTGGCACTCGAGCCTCCCACTTAATTCCCACTCCAAAACATTCACGGCCCTGGGTAGCAGCCTCTCTGAATCACAACCGAACCAAGAGCGGTTGGGTCCACACTGTTATTAAAACATTTATTTAACAAGGTTATCCTCAATGAGATTAAAATCTCTTTTACAAGAGAGGCCCGGAAAGATGGACAGCAGCACACAGTAACAACATAAAACACAAGACAAAATACAAGGTAAATGCTAGGTGCAATTGTGGAAATACATTAAGATTATTGACTAAAACATTTGCAATTTACAAAGGAGTCCGACTTCAGACTCTGTGCTATTCCCACAGAAAGAGGCCTGCGTCTCAATAGGGCGACATAACCACCGGGTTCCCCCGCACTGAGGCAGTGGACACGGGGACAGAGGGAGAGAGATCCACACCCGGACCCGGACCCAGACCCGGACCCAGACGTACCGAGGTCGTGGCGGCACACTTGTGCATAGAGTTTGAGTTTGGAGAAGGCGTCGCTGCTGCCGGCCATCTTGAGGAACCAGTCGCTGACCGGCCGCTCCGACTGCCTCTGGGCAGCGCTGCCCACCAGAACCAGGCCGTCGGGGTGGCCCTTGGATATGGGCCGGTGCTGGCCCAGCCGGCACGACTGCACACACATACACACACACACACACACACAGACAGACAGACAGACAGACAGACAGACAGACAGACAGACAGACAGACAGACACAGACAGACAGACACACACACAGACACACACAGACACACACACAGACACGCACACGCACAAACACACACACAGGAGCAGATGCAGGAACACAATTTGTCTCAGAACTATCAAGAGTTGAAAGTCTTGAAATAAAATAAAATGTGCCTTTTACAAGGCATCCTCACAAATGAAAAAAATAAATCCTTCCCCGACTCCCTTAACATAATTAAATAATGTATATTGTAGTTTATTTCTATACATTGCATATTCTTTTACGTAATTTTATATTATGTATATTTCTCGTATTTCAAGATTCAAAATTAACAAACTGCAAAGGTGACCTCATAATCCTTCCTGGTCCTACTTATTGACAATCTCAGTAAAAGCCCCCCCGTCGCCCGCCCACCCACCTCATAGACGGCGGTGAGGTCCCGGAAGAAGGTCTTGGCTCCGGCCAGCAGGGCCTCGCTGTCGGGGCACAGCACCAGGTAGCCCACGTCCCGCTGGGAGCCGAAGGGGTCCAGCGACAGCTTCTCCCAGTAGGGCAGGCCGAACGGCGACAGCACCACAAAGTCGTACTCGGAGCCCACCAGGAAGGTGGGGATGGCCAGCGGCTCCGGGGACTCGTCTGTGCCTGTGGGGTGGTGGGGGGGTCGGGGGGGTCGCGGAGAGGGGGGGAGGGGGGGGTGGAGATAAGATGAAGATCCACTCTATTGTCCTGAAGGAGCCTCCTATTGTATCCCGTATGGAGCGCTCAACGAAATTCCAGATAAAAAAAGAAAGATTAATAAAATAAAAAAACTGTTTGTTTTTTTACAACAGATCGTAAAAACAAATGGATAGGGTGATAAAGATAGTGTAAAAGAGGTGTGTGTGTGTGTGTGTGTGTGTGTGTGTGTGTGTGTGTGTGTGTGTGTGTGTGTGGGGTCAGCGTCAGTGCAACACTTTGAAACCCCATTCATAAAAGATGTGTTATATCCCCCGGCCTTATCCTTATCCTCCGCCCCCGACAATATTTTTATGGATCCAAATAAAATAAAACGCTGTGCAGAAACCGTGTGTCCCGACTCACCGTAGGAGCCCCGTCCGGCCATCTTGTGGAACTGCTGCCAGGTGAGGGGCCCCTGGACGCCCCAGGAGCGCACCGTCCTCTTCTTCTGGATGGCGTCCTGCAGCACGGGCTGCAGGGACATGAGCACCCGCAGGACGTCCTGGGAGCAGAGGGCGCTGGCGTCCACGGCTACAGGGGGGAGGGGGGGGAGGGGGACGGAGAGTGAGTGGGACCGGGAGGCGAGATGATTTGTTTTGTTACTTATTTACATGTACTTGATTAGAGTGTGTACACAGCGACAGGGATACAACAGTTGTAAAATCAACCGAAACACACACAGGAAAAAGTGTTCCAGGTTAAGAGGAGGAGCTTGTTTTACAGTGCACCAATGAGGTTGTGACGTGCCAAACGAGGCCCCACAATTGCAACCTGATTGGTCGTCATATAAAAACGACAAAAATTGTGCACGCACTGTACTCTGCTTTGATGCTCTTAACATGGCGCAGCATACTGGAGTACATCTTGAGTTTAACACCCATGTGTGCTGCATCAAGAACCAACTTGGAGTAGAGAACTGTTGTAAATCCCATCCTAACCCCCCCAAAAAAGAACTAAATGTAATCGAATCCCTTAATTACAATACACTTAACTTTTAATTTGTGCATGCATCAATTAGTTAAGGCTTGGTGGAGACTAATAAACACCAAGTGAGGAACTACTTAAGAGTTGGTTTAGACTCAGTAAAGACTTAGCGAGGACTTAGTGATGACTCGGTGGAGACTAAGTAAAGACTTGAAGACTTAAGTAAAGGCATAATGAGGCCTGAGTGTTGACCCTGCCCCCCCACCCTGCCAGCCACTCACCGTCCTGCTTGGCCCAGTGGTGCAGACACGTGCTCTTCACCAGCGCCTCGTCCACCTTCCCCCCCGACATGTTGTCCATGAACTGCCGGCCGTGCTCCAGCGCCATGTAGCAGTCGTTGCGGTAGTCCCGCTCCTCCACGCGGACGCAGGGCGGGGCCCCGCAGCGGCCCCCCGCCCCGTACCCCGCCCCGGCCCCGCCTCCCCCCGCCCCGCCGCCGCCGCCGCAGTTGGCGCGGGGCTCCGGCCGGGCCAGCGGCGTGAAGGGGTTGGTGCACTGCTCCTGCAGCAGCAGCATCAGCTCCTCGGGGAGCTGCTCGCCGCCCGCCCGCGCCCCCGCCCGCGCGGGGGCCGCCCGCCGCAGCTCCTCGAAGCGGCGCTCCGCCTCGCGGCACACGTCCGAGCCGCGGCCCGCCACGTCCAGCTCGTCCTCCAGGAAGAGGCCCGAGCCGTTGCCGTAGCGGCGGTTGACCACCGCGCTGAAGCCGCAGCTGCACGGCTCCTGGGGCTCGCCCGACGGGTCGCTGAGGTACACGCCCGCGTCGGCGCCGGTGATGCTGGTGTTGCACACGCAGATGCAGCAGCTGTCGAAGTTGCAGTCCTTGAAGAGGTTCATGACCGACTCCGAGAGGATGAGCGTGACGTAGAGGCTGTGCGCCTCCGGCACCGAGGGCACGGTGGGGGGCTCCACCGAGTTGGGGGGCCGGCAGGTGGAGGGCGTGGAGGCGGCCGGCGAGTACAGCTCCGAGTTGTCGTACTTGAGGGAGGAGCTCTGGACGCTGCCGGGCCCCCGGGGGGTGCGCGGCGTGCGGGGGGTGCGCGGCGTGGGCGCCGAGAAGCGGGGCGTGGCCGGCGAGGGGAGGATGCCCGTGCAGCTGTTGCTGGGCGGGGCGCTGTTGGACATGAAGGGCGTGTGCGTCTGCGGAGTGTAGCTCTGGGCGTAGTCCTGCTCCGGCCCGCTGCCCACGCTCGGGATGTTGCTATGGTAACAAAGGGGATCTCGGGTCAACGTGTGTTTTTGATGTTCACATGAAACAGACTGCGACTCCATGAGGCGATCCGAGTGGTAGCACATGTTAACTAACGAATCGGGGAAATGTATACATTTATAAAAATAACAACATAGCAAGACATTGAATGGGGTGAATAAGAGATGCATGGTTGTATTCCGGGGGAAAAAGCTTAGAAGTTCTGCTGTACTACAAATAACATCTTGTGTTACGTTGTGCACGTCACACACACAACACGTTGTGCTGCACTTCTATGGCGAGCATGTAAATAGGTCATCCAACACGGCGGAAGCACAGGAGCAGTCAGTGGGACAGTACATAACGTTCCTACACGTGAGATTAAGGATGGAAAAGAGAGTAAGAGAGAGAGAGCGAGATAGTAGGAGAGAGAGAGAGAGAGAGAGAGAGAGAGAGAGAGAGAGATAACACATAACAAAGAGGAGGCAAAGTAGGAACTGTGCAAAAGTCCTTGATATTAAGAGATAAAGGAAATGCTCTAAAATCGAGAAACTCTTCCCACCATGTTGGCTTCCCCACTGAGATTGGCCCCAATCTATTTTTGGGCGGCCACACCAGCCAATGAGGCGGAGGGAAGGGGAGGCGGGACTTGGGATAATATAGTGGGTGAGAGGAACCAGAATAAGCCAGGAGGGCAGAAAGGCTGTGAGGCGATCCCTGACCTGTGCAGCGTGTTTGGTAATAAACGCTTAGTAAAAGTACTCTATGTTTGAAGAAAATACAATTGGAAATTGTATTTACTTAAACGAGCCTTTCGCTGAACGGACAAACACAGATTCAATCAAAGCGATGTGCCGTCTTTTAAAACGTGTGTGCAACCAATTTGTTAGCCTTTCCGTCCTGACATGGCTCATGAATACGCTGACCTTTACCGCAGACCTCTGGTTCCCCGATACGCTTTAACATTAACTGGGTCAAACTCCGAGGCGGGAATACTCGCCAGAGAACAAACACGCAGCGCTCGCTCTGGCGTCACCACCCACCCGTGTGTACACTCCGTTCGGATGCAGCACTCTGACCTCTGACCTCTGAGAAAACACAACCTGGCTGGGAGCATTTACATTATCACCCTGTTTGTCCCTAGAGACTAACACGTGACGCATATTCAAACAGTCAAAAATCGCTGCAAAGAGTTGCCACGTGCTGAACTGCAAGACTCATTTATATATCGGCGGTGGGGGGAAAAAATATAAACATTCAATATACCTTACACCTCAACCTAACCCTAAACTCTAGAGCCTCAACCGAGAGGTCGGCACGCCATATAGGTTAGTGGAGGAGAATGTGGAGTTTAAAGAGTGTGTCCGCTTGACAGGTAAACCCAAGTGATCCTGAGTGCTTCGCCGCTAAGGCTACGGGGCCCACATCACTCCCCGCTCACTGATGCTGCTGCCGCTCCCGATTCTCTCAACCAGGGGAGGCATCTTACACTCATCTCCCTGCTTCGCCCCGGGCAGCCATGCATGAGAAATGAAGCAGAATACCGTGGAGGAGAAGGAGGAGGAGGAGAGAAGGCTTAGGAATAGACCAGAGCTTGGGTAGCTGTGTGCAAGTGTGTAGCTGTGTGTCTGTGTGTGACATATCATGTGGGTATATGTACGTGCAGAAGGGGTACTAAAGGGAGATTGAGACAGAGCGAGAGACAGAAAATAGAGAGTAATGGGGAGAGGAGAGAGCGAGAGGGGGGTGGGGGGGAGACACAGTGAGAGGAGGGTGAAGAGATTAACACCGAAAAGAGAGCGAGAGAGACAGTATGATCGAGAGTGATGCAAAGAGGAGGGAGCGAGAGAGAGAGCGAGAGCGAGAGCGAGAGAGAGAGAGAGAGAGAGAGAGTGAGAGAGAGAGAGAGAGAGAGAGTGAGGGTATGGCATCCAGTGTACGCATCCTTGCACACAGATAGCGTGGCAGGCAAGGCGGAGCTGAGCTCTGCGGGAATCCTCCCTGGTCTAAATGAGATGTCCGTCCCCGCATCCCTCTGCCTAGATCAGCGAGGAGAAGTAGAGCAAAGTCTTTAAGAGCGGGGGGCGGGAGGCACCCGGCTCTCACACAGCCACACAGACGGCCCGGGGGGTGTGTGTGTGTGTGTCTGTGTGTGTCTGTGTGTGTGTGTGTGTGTGTGTGTGTGTGTGTGTGTGTGTGTGTGTGTGTGTGTGTGTGTGTGTGTGTGTGTGTGTGTGTGTGTGTGTGTGTGTGTGTGTGTCTGTGTAACAGGTAGAGGAAGGAAGAGGGAGTGGAGGGGATGGGGAAAAATGCTGCCATTGTTTTCCTTTAAGGGGTCTCAGGAGGAGACAGTCACACTGCCTGCCGGTCGCTAATGAAAACGGTAGTTTGGAAAATAGTTTGATACCGGTATGCTTAAAGTGGTTACGATGCCACATAAGTACTGTGTGTTTGAATATTCATAATGCACTCTTGAATGCTTGGGACTGGGCTCCGGTATTACACACAGAGCGAACCTTATATCATGTGCACAAGCGGTGGTAACGCTGGGTTGTATAAATCATTAACACGCGTGATCTGACTTCATGAATATATTCTGCTCATCTAAAATTCAGCCACGGTCTGCGAGTTAACTTTAAGCCAAACATGCCATGTATGCCCGGGAAGAGTATTTACAAAGAGCTGCGGCTGACACGCACACGCACACACACACACACACACACACACACACACACAACCGCATTCACACGCACAAACAATTGTGTACACATATGCACAGACACATGCACACGTACACGCCCTGCACACACAAACAAACAAACAACCACGTTCACACGCTCAAACACATGCACACGCACGCTCAAGCACACACACACCAAAGTCGGCACAACCACACACACACCTCCGCACATGCCCGTACACACAAACACACAAACAAACACCCCGTCACGTCAGCATCGACAGTCTGAGGGCGCTTCCTTCCTCTATTTGTCAGCCTCTGTCTCGCTGAAGAGCTGGATATCAGCAGCTCTCAACACATAACACGATTATCGGGCTCTCGTTGCGAGCGCTGAGCCTTCTTGCGCGAGACCGTCTCCGTGTCGCGCAATAAAAGATAATAGCGGAGAGCGCATTCTTATCGAGTAGTCCTTCATTCCTCTGACGCCGTCCACGCTGAATGGGGCGAGATATTGACATACCCTCCCTTTCATTACAAAGCGATTCCCCACACCGAATCAATCTTGACTGGATCTGAATACCGATGATACTATTTATTACCACTTTGTCGTTTCGGTGACTTCCAACCATCTCGGATACGTGTGATTAATCAGCCGGGGCAGTGGGTTAAGCATCCTCTCTCAGGGACGCCCGCAGGCACTGGGGGATCGAATGCCGCTTCCCTTTTTTTCAGCTGTGAGTCAAACAGCATGATCGCGACTACACCTCCCTGTGTGCTGCCCCGATGTTTGCACGAGAAAATACAGGGGGGGGGGGGGGGGACTTCACTTCCGGTTCTCGGTGGTGCTTTGAAACGACAGGTCAAGGGACGGATGGGGTTGGACAGCGGGAGCTAGGGCCTTACCCGTCCTTGTTGAGGTAGGCCATGAGGGGCCCTGGGTGGAGCAGGTCCCGGCCCATGGCCCAGCTGGGCCGGTAGGAGCACTCCTCGGGCAGCTTGATGGGGGGCAGACACTGGCTGGGCAGCAGCTTGAGGGGCGCGAACATGGAGCAGCCCAGGAACGGCTGCCACAGCTCCGGCTTGTACACGAAGGAGAAGTCCTGGAGGAGGGGGGGAGGGGGGGGGGGGGGGGGGGGGGGGGGGGGGAAGAGGAGGTGAGGAGGGCGGAAGGACAACGGTCATGGGAACGGTCTTGCTGTCAAAGCGGTTTTACCACGTATCTCATCTGTTTGCTGTTGGAGGCCATTTTCTGTCACTATTAAATGACACATACACACGACTTTTTCTTTTCTGAAAAGGATTTCTGTCCATCTATCAATCATCCTTGAATTAGCTCACAGTAACCCAGGTTGTCATGTTTCCGCCCAGATGTCCCGTTATACAATCTCTTGATTATTTTACACTTGTAACCACCGCAGCTGCCTTTGCGTGCGCTCAGTGGGTGACCCGTACCTTGATCTCGCAGGGCTTTGGGCTGCAGAAGCGCTCCTCCACCTCCATCTTGAAGAGGCCACCGCCCTCCAGCGAGGTCATGCCGGAGATGTCCCCGCTGCCGTCCTTACCGCAGGCGTTCATGGGCGAGTAGCCAGAGATGTGCTGCTCCAGCGAGGGAGGCGTGGGGAACATCTGATGCAGGTCGCCTGGAGGGGAGAGGAGGAGGAGGAGGAGGAGAGAGGGGAGAGAGGAGGAGAGAGGGGGAGGATAGTGAAGGAGGAGGATGAGGATGAGGAGAGAGGGGGAGGCGGAGTAGGTGTGGATGAGGAGGAGTTTAAGGCGGAGAAGAGTCAGAGAGGAGAAGCAAGTATTAGAAAATATAAAAAATATACAAAATATACTGGCTAGCTGGGGCATGGAGTGATGTTTAAAACCTGAGGTACATCAAACGCATATGGGAACACATTATGCATCGACATGTGTCAGGATAAAACATGATAAATCGACGATGAGAAACAGTGGCATGGGATTTGATCTCCTCCCATCGACACGATGGATAGGATGATAATAATGAGGAGGAAGAGGAAGATGGAGTCCTTCTCTCGTGAGTGGGTGGTATGCTCTGAGGGATAAACAGTTCTAGTTATCCACAGCTATGTGTTTCAAACCGCCTGCGATATTCAGGCTTGAAACTGTTCCAATGCACTGGACCAGTGACCCGTTCATCTGAACCAACCCAGCAAACCCAACAACCGGGACAACAGAACAAACGACTCCCTTGACAAAAAGAGAAAGATTTAAAAACAACATGTAGATCTGCATTACGAATGAAATCAATTCTTACACAAACATTTTTGCAGCATACAGTAGTTACTGCTTATAGTTTGACAGCTATACTTAAAAAGGCTGAAAAGTGGACTCCAGTGCGTGTAGAATGTGTTTTTTTGCTGAAAGGCATACTGTGGCGAAACATTGTCTTTATTGTCTAAAGCACTTTCGACACTCCCTCAACATCTACTTCGACAGCGTCTCCACCAGCCAAGATTTCCGCGAGTTTGCATCAGAGCTTGTAACCGTGCCTAATTGGGCGTAGCTGCTTTCATATCCGCACGAGGTCAGATCCAAAAAGCTGTCGTGACTCCGTCCTTCATTTGCGGCTCTTTTTCCGATCGTGAATATACACCACATTTTCCCGAGCACCGCGGCTGCAGTACGGGTCTGTGTCTCGAACCCAGACGCCAACCTGTGGCTCACGGACGAGTGACTGATCCGTTCCATCGTGGGAGTCAACCCGCGAGCAGACTGGCACAGACACGAGGGGACGCTGCGGTGCCAGTAAGCAGCACCATAGCAACGGGAAAAGGGCCCCTCTCGCAGCAAAGCTCGCTTTCCATAACACGGTGTTGGATTTCAAAGTAAAAACTGGATATTAGAGTCGGGACACAACGTTATTGTGGGAGGAGGAGGAGGAGGAGGAGGAGGAGGAGGAGGAGGAGGAGGAAGATGATGATGTCATTGACGTGTCCTTCAGCAGAACGGGACGATGGATTGGATGGATTGGGCGAACGTGTTATGAGTCGTGTTATGATAAGATTGGGCTATGTGGTTGTTAGAGGAAGTTATATAGATTTGATTTTCATAAAAATGTGTATTCAAATTTTAATTAATTCAATTGCGATAAATTATGGTTATTGTATACGATCATACAAGCAAGAAAGATTGGCCGAAATTTAATTCAATTACAATGTTCACATAATGTTATCCTAAAATTGAACTGACGCACAATTTGGGACAAACCATCCAGCCCACCGCTAGGTGGCCGAGCACTTTGTGAGCATCCTAAGTGACTTGTGTGCATGTACTCACACACACACACACACACACACACACACACACACACACACACACACACACACACACACACACAGTGCCTAAAGGAATTCCACATTTAACGACATTAACCGTGTTCTTATTTCCCCAAATACTCTATTAATCTGTTAAATGGAGGGACTGTCTAGACCAGTCTTTAGGATACTTTGGCACTCGGAAACAGAGCATCACGACAGATTTTGGTGATTAGACAGACAGACAGACACATATATAGGAAAACAGGTGTACAGCCAGACAGACAGACAAACAGGCAGCCAGACACACAGGCAGACACTCAGACAGACAGACAGACAGACAGACAGACAGACAGACAGACAGACAGACAGACAGACAGAC
Source organism: Gadus morhua (assembly GCF_902167405.1). Classification (NCBI taxonomy): domain Eukaryota; kingdom Metazoa; phylum Chordata; class Actinopteri; order Gadiformes; family Gadidae; genus Gadus; species Gadus morhua. The sequence goes on along the minus strand of NC_044054.1, from coordinate 18,773,580 downwards.
AGACAGACACACAGGCAGCTCCTCAGACAGACAGACAACAGAACAAAAACAGCGATACAGCCAGACATACAGCCAGATAAACAAACAAGCAAACAGGCAGGCAGCCACCCGACAGAACAAAGCAGGGGGTCAGCTGGGCATCAATGTGTATTTGTGAGTGTATGTGCATGTGTGTGCGCGTGAATTGGTGTGTGCGGAGCCAGGGCCGCTGCATGACGGACAGGAGTGACAGAACAAGTGGAAACAAACTTCAAATAAATATTTTGCTCTCTGAGCAATCGGAAAAGCGCCGTCTGGCAACAGTTAGGATTCTGGTCAGCCAGTGGTCCCGGTCAGTCCCCAATGGTTTGATTATTATTTCCCCGTGTCATGTTATGAAAAGATAATTGCTGCTCCATGTTTCACAGCAGAGCTCGCTCGGAGCGCTGAACGTCCGTTCAACTGGGAACGCGCTGTCCTCGGAGCGAGATCAAATGGATGATTCGTAATTGATGTAATTCTATAACCACATATTTATGCAGGTTAGGTAAAATTCGTACTAGTTCGGTACGAGTTTGGTTCTCAGTGGAGTTCTCAGTTCAGCGTGTGTGTGTGTGTGTGTGTGTGTGCGTGCGTGCGTGCGTGCGTCTAAGGTCAGGGGGCTACGTACTGATGCAGGACACAGGGTCCAGGCTACCCGGCTTCCCGTCCCTGGAGCCGTACTTGTCGTCGGTCCCGTTGAGCGCTCTTCTGGACCCCGGCTGTGGAGGACAAGAAATACCCAGCATGCTTAGCGGTTAGGGAGGCCATCTCCCATGGGCCGCAAAGCCATCCTCCCCCCAGCTGTGATAAGTCGGCTTTTGTTGGATTCTAGGTATGGTAGGACCTCATACTTGCATAATTTGAGACTTGTTTCAGTTCCACGATCCACACACACACACACACACATAACACACACACACACACATATAACACACACATACACACACACACACACACACACACACACACACACACACACACACACACACACACACACACACACACACTCAGACACAGCATGCACGTCCACCCCGCTGTACTGACCGCCAGCTCGTCCTCGTCAGAGTTGAACAGGTTGTCCAGGTCGTTGATGGACACCACCAGGTCCGTCACGTGGATCAGGCTGGTGTAAGGGATGCGGTTCTGGGCGCCCCCTGCCTGAGAGTCTGTGGGACACACACACACACACACACACACACACACACACACACACACACACACAGACAGACAGACAGACAGACAGACAGACAGACAGACAGACAGACAGACAGACAGACACACAGACACACACACACACACACACACACACACACACACACACACACACACACACACAGGGTTAGTGGCTGATGACGAGATTTCCTTATTTAACATAAGGACTTACGATGTAAACACAACGTAAATGACTGAAAATTATCGTTAATTGTTTAGTTGGTCATTAAGTCATCATTATTTTAACTGCTCCTTAAAGACAGGCTGTCCTCAACTTGTTAATTGATTCATATTCTAGGCCTTTTAGGAAACTGAACGTAACCACAAAAAGCTGCTGACTCAAGATCACACAGTGCACCTACAGGCTTCAAGATCGGCTGCCAAATAAAGATGAAGCCAAATTCAATCTCTTGCTTGAGTGACTTATTACGACTGGAAGAGTCTGTGTGGGTGTTTGTGTGTGTGTGTACGTGTGTACATGTCTCTTACCATCTGATGGACCAGCTCCTCCATCATCTCCCTGAGAAGAAAGAGGAAGACAGAGAGTGCAGAGAGAGAGAGAGAAATATTCAAACATAACTCAGACAAAAGCAACTGCAAAAAGGTGCAAAACATAAAAGAAGAAAATGGATGAATACGAAAGTATTCAATCTGATAAAAACACAGGTCCCCGAAGGTTAAACAGACGCATTCGTAGAAATATTACAAAGTAAGACTCGACGGCAATTAGCTGAGATCCGGCACTCCAAAAAAGAGTGCAGATACCACTCACAGTCACGAAGTCAAGTTATTAGCAGGTAACCTTAGAGCTCCACTGCTCTCTTCCTCCACTCTTTCTCTCATCCATCATATTTCACCCTTCTTTCTTATGAAAAGGTGCTAACCATAAACAGTGATCCCCTAATAGAGAGAGGGAGACAGTGAGAGAACGAGAGAGAGAGGAAAGAGAATAAGAGCTATGAGGGAGAATGAAAGAGGAAAGAGAATGAGGAGAGAGAGAGAGAACGAGAGAACACCGGCGAGAAAAAGAACACACATAAAAGAAAGGAGAGAATGTATCGGAATGAAAATTTCGTATCCAGAGAAATGTCCTCTCACACCGCCACCACAGATGTCAATAAATGGGAGGGTCCTCTCTCTCTGAGAACCCGAATATGTGTCTGTCTAGCCATCGATTTCATAACACTGCTTCCCCCCCCCCCCGCACTCAATCTGTGGGTGCGAAGGGGGGGCTTTCATCTGTAGCTCAGACACAACCCTGTTGCACCTGACCGGTAGCTAATGGCAACCACCTTCACACAACCCATCCAAAGACCTGCCGTGAATATGGGAATATTCAAAGGCTGACACAGTGTGTGTGTGTATGTGTGTGTATGTGTGTGTGTGCGTGTGTGTGCGTGTGTGTGCGTGTGTGTGTGCGTGTGTGCGCCCTCGCGTGTGTTTCAATTCGTCGGCATACCGGCTTCTGCCTCACCGCTCTTAGTCAGTCTAAAAGACTGTGTGGGGAAAACACGGGGTAGCTCTCTCTCTCTCTTTAACTCTCTCTACATGTCTCTCGCCCTCGCTTGCGCCCACTGCGAGGAAGAGTGAGGACCGGGCCGGGGAGAGTACGGGTCACCCTACAGATGATCACGTGGTTTCCTCAGTCTCAGCCTCAGTCTCTCCGACCTCTCTCCCTCGCGCTGTCTCTTCTGCTTTATTCTTTGCTGATGACCGCCGCCTCTCCCTGACACGTTACAGAGGAGCGTGTCTTCTGCCGCATTAAGTGGCTCGGTCCCTTTCAGTGTTTTTCCCTTGGTTTTCTACGAGCCCCGAGGCGGCACGGCTGGTGGGTGTGGGAACGCGTTCTTCTCGTGGTTAGATATTCCATATGATCCATGGCATCAATATTTATGACATGGCATGTAAAAAAACATTCTGTACGCGCCAAGACAGAAACAGAGGGAAGAAAAGAGAGGGAGAGAAAAAAAAGAGAGCGAGAGAGAGCAAGCAAGAGAGAAAGAGAGAAGAGAGAGAGAGAGAGAGAGAGAGAGAGAGAGAGAGAGAGAGAGAGAGAGAGAGAGAGAGAGAGAGAGAGAGAGAGAGAGAGAGAGAGAGAGAGAGAGAGAGAGAGAGAGAGAGAGAGAGAGAGAGAGAGAGAGAGAGAGAGAGAGAGAGAGAGAGATTCTGTGTGTGTCTCCGGAAACATTATTGATGTTGAAGTGATACGGGCCCTGGAGAGTGTGTAGGGGATTACTGGGGAGATAAAACACACACACACACACCCATGCACACAAGCACAAACACACACAGACACACACTCGACGGCGCAGAGTGTTTAAGCTGACAGCCGGAACCTCCCCACTGATGATGCCCATCATGGCACCCCTGGTCCAGTCGAGGGACGCACGCATTCAGACGGCCAAGAGAGGCGGAGAGATAGACAGACCGACAGACAGACAGGCAGAGATGCATACGTACAAACAAACACACGCACACTCAGGCTCGGAGGCAAATCACCAGAGAGACTACAAATAGACACAGAAATGACTGCTAAAAGGTCAGTCGAGCTACGTATAGAGCGGAGCCGTGCGTATAAGTGTGTGTATATGTTTGAGAGGAGCCCCTTCCATCGTGTTCTTTACATCTGTTAGTAAAGAACACGATGGATCTGCTAGTCCTTTAGCTTTCATCCAAGGCCACTTCCAAAGCAGTTCAAGTCAGGGCTCGTCATGCATTATTTAGTATTGTCAGACGCACAGACGAACACAGTTACACAATAGGCACTGAAATTCAGTCAACTATTTAGGGCTTCATATGCTACAAAGATCTGCTACACCAAAAAATAAAAGTAGATATAAACATCAGTATGCTAAAAAGTGTATAACAGGGTCATAATGAAGCTGACAATCACGGTAAAAAAATAAAGGGTCTATCCAGGCAGGCTGAGGCCTTTGGGGGGACGTGAACACCCCTCTGACCGCCACACGGTCAAAGGGGCGGGGTGGGGGGAGCTCACCTTGTGTTTCCTGGCCGGGTCCCTCTCGCCGCCCTCCTTGTCCTTCCTGTCGGAGTGGGTGCACCTGGCGTCCTCTTCCTCGAAGGCGTAGGGGTCCTCCGAGGCCCCGGGCCCCCGCTCGGCCGCGGCGACCGCCAGCAGGTACTGGTCCCGCCGCGCCCGGTACATCTGCAGCCGCTCCTCCGACACCTTCAGGGGCCACAGGGAGCCCGCCATCACCCTGGAGATCGGGGGGGGGGGGGGGGGGAGATGGGGGAGGCAGGGAGGAAGGAGGAGGGGATGGGGGAGGGAGGGAGTGGGAGAGAGAGTGGGAGAGGGATTAGGAAGGAGAGGGGGGAGGGAGGGAGAGAGAAGGAGAGGGTGGTGGGAGGGAGCGGGGGAGAGAGGAGGAGAGTGTGGAGGGATATTGGGAGGGAGAGGGGGGAGAGAGAGGGAGAGGGGAGAAGGGAGAGACAGATAGGGAGGGAGCGGGCAGATGGGGGAGGGAGGGAGCGGGCAGATGGGGGAGGGAGAGAGAGGGAGAGAGAGGGAGAGAGAGAGTTAGAAGTGTGATTGGCTAGGGTTGAGGGAGCATAAAGAGGAACAGCTGTTCTTCTTATTGTACACCAATTGAATGAAATGCATTTAATTAACACCACCATTCTAATGTGTCTTTGGATTTGTAACGGTTGCTGACCGTCACTGGCTAAAGTCTGGTTGGTAAAATCGCAACAAAAACAAAAGGTAATGAATGTATCCTTAGCTTAGCGCTCGTGATGGCGTTGCAATTTGCAGATTGCGACGCATTGAGTAGCGTCTTGTTTTTTTTAAACCAATATCCAATGCCAATATTGGCCGATATTCTTAGCTACCACACCGTGACTTCATAAAATAGTGGCCTCAGGCAGAAAGCGGATAACTGTTGAAAACTGAACGCCCGCATCCCTCGTGGGTAAGCCTGGTGCAGAAGTGAAACTGAACCCAGGACTGAGGATCCGGCCCACTCTACTTGCGCCTCCACCTCCCAGGGAGGACAGACAGGTGGGGAGTGACGGAAGGAAGATGGTGTTGCCTGCATCGACCCCGCACTGACCTCCATCGAGCCTTCCCTGGGCTGTTGTACCACTCCAATCCAATAAATTAATCATCTGATTAAAGTCGAACATTGTTGCATTCGCATACCCGAGGATATGCTGTTGGTTATCATTGCCTTGCTTTTGCAGTTTAAAGTTCATAGTCGCAATTGTGGTCAATTATTAAGCACATTTGTGATCTTGAGTTTTTGTAGTTGGATGATAAGCTATTCAGAGAAATCTCCATTAAGAGGAATGCCTGGCAGCAACCTCACACATCACAAGACTCTCAAGAATTCTACTGTGTGTCCGTGTGTGTGTGTGTGTATGTGGACCTAACATAGACCCCCACCCGCCCCCCCCCCAACCCACGCACCCACCCTGCACACATGGAGGCAAGACGGAGATTAGCCCAGTGGCAGCAGCAGGGTTTACAACACACCAGAATACCCTGACCCACTGACCCAATAACCTGGACCCTGGGAGGGCAGGCTCCCACACACACACACACACACACACACACACACACACACACACACACACACACACACACACACACACACACACACACACACACACACACACACACACACACACAAAACATCAGATATATCGAAGTTTCCTTCGAGTAGAAAGAAATCCTTCCCTTCCCGCACCAGCCCAAACTATGTTAGAGCTTATTTTATGCTCTTTAGGCACAAGATGTTCAATGTATAAGCTGTCCAACTCATTAGGGTTGATGATATGTGTGTTAGGCAATGGCACTGGCACACACACACACACACATACACACACACACACACTCTCTCTCTCTCTCTCTCTCTCTCTCTCTCTCGCACACACACTGCTGATTCTCTTATGAGAAGCAGCAGAGAAACTCATTATTGATCAAGTATTTTCTAATAACTTCACCGCACATGACCTTGGACATGTCCTTCAGAAGGTTGGCTCTAGCTGGATGTTTGGGGACCGTGCTGTGTGAGGCTCTGTGAGACTGTAACTCATTCATGGACTTCAAAGTGTGAGAGTGGACCTCAATACACTTCCCTCTCCTTCCTCAAGCCAAACGCTCCCTAACACATGATGATCATCTTGCCTTGCCCCCCTCCCCACACACACACACACCTCACAGACAAGTCAACATGATAGATACTATAGTTAATGTCCTTTGTTACAGAAACATGATTATGCACAAAACATTGTGCGTAATGTTTTGAGTATTTTCAACTCTGCTCAGACAGGAAAAGTGTGTTTGTTCAAATGCCATGTGTGTAACTTTGTGTGTTACATGCTGTGTCTTATTGTGCCATGTGTGATTGGCGCTTGCACACTCTGTGTCTGTTTGTGTGTGTATGTGTGTGCGACAGGGTCTCTGGTCTATTGGGATTCAAAGCGAAGTGCTGGCCGTGCACATTGGTGATGTGTGATGTCAAAAGGGCACATAGAGAGAGATTACCATGCTGTGTGGGTGCGACGAAAAGCCAGCCACAAACACTCTGAGTATAAGGGAGAGGGAGAAACAGAGAGCAGGAGAGAGAGCGAGTATGAGAGTTATAGCGAGAGACAAAGAGAGGGCGAGAGAGCATGAGAGCGAGAGAGAGTCCAAAAGAGAGAGAGAGAAAGAGACTGGTCATTGTGTTCTCAGAGGCTGAGAGTGCCTGTTGACACAGAGTGTTGAAAAGGTGGGAGGGCACGGGGATGCCAAGCTCCTCGCTCACCCAACAACATCCGTTATATCTCCCTCTCCGAATCTCTCTCTCTTGCGTGCGCCGAGCCAGTGCGAGTGTGATTGTGCGTGTGCGTGTGAGTGCGTTCGTTGTGTCTGCGCGCGCGTGTGTGTGACTCCGCGCACACACGCGCGTCACTCACTCCGTGGCGGAGACGGGCTGGCCGTCCATCGAGGCCGACGACGGCGCCTCGTCGCGCATCAGCCTGTCGCCGGGCAACACTGGCGGGGGCCGGAGCTCGTCCTCTTTCCGCCGGGGCAGGTTGAAGAAGCGCCAGGGGGTGGGCGGGCCGTCCTCCTCGGCGTGGGTGACGGCCGCGCCCACGTAGACGGCGGCCTCGGGGGTCTCTGGGTAGGCCGCGCCCGGGTGCTGGTGCTGCTGATGTTGGGGGTGAGGGTGGTCGTGTGGACGGAGGCCCTGGTGGTAGTGCTGGCTCTGGGGCTCCTCCCCTTCCTTGGCGCCGGGCTCGGAGGGCGGCTGGTAGAAGTGCTGGCTGCCGGGGCCGGGGCTGCCGGGGGTCTTCCCCGCCTCGTCGCAGGGGCGGTGGGGGCTGAGCGGGGGCGGCGGCGGCGAGCCGTCCAGCTCCTCGGCGGCGTTGGAGGAGGCGCAGGAGGACACGCCGCCGCCGGTCACCGCGGAGCCGTGCCGATGCGGGGGAGGCGGCTTGGACAGGGTGGGCGTGTCGCCGAGGCTGGGGGCGTGGCCGGCGCGCACAGAGAAGCGGTTGCCGCCGGCACCGTTGCCGTTGCCATTGGTGTCCTGGCCCCTCAGCGCCAGCCTGGCCCCGCCCCCGTTCTCCCCGTTCTCCATGGAGGGGGCGTCGTCGCAGGCGGGGGCGCGGTGGTGGAACGGCGTCTGCGGTCGCTTCTGCTGCTTGTCCGCCTTCTCTGACTTGTCGCCGCCGGCCTTGTGTTTGGTGGGAGTCTGGGAGGGCGGCCCCCCCGATGGAGGCGGAGCCAGGGCCCCGCCCGAACGCTGCTTGGCCGTCTTGTATCTAATGAGGGGGGGGGGGGGGGGAAGGGGAGGGTTGAGACAAAAGGGGGGGGGGTTGAGACAAACAGCGAGTCAGGTTAACACAACGCGTCTTTATGATCTCCAAATGTTTTTATTTCGGTCGTTTCTGTTTTGCTGTCTTTGGGCTGCTTGATGGAAACCTTCCCAGAAATATGATATCAGTCACCTAAATTAACCTCGCTGCTGGCATCATGGCCACCGCTACGCCACTCTTTTTCTGACCAATTAGCAGGCAGGGAACAACAACTTTAAACAGTGATTATGATGCAAGGGTATCGAGTTCTGAGCAGATCGAATGCACTTGCACACCAAACCCACACACACACACACACACACACACACACACGCACACACACACACACACACACACACACACACCAACACACACACCAACACACAAACACAAGGGACAGATTCATAATGTGCTCAATACTTCACGCTGTATCTCACAAAGAGAAGACAAACAGCGCATTTATTCAAACCAAAGCCCCATCACACACAAACGCACCAACACACAGGCAGCACTACATCAGAATGCAATGAAACTGCCAAAAGCAAAAGGCATTTCAAAGATTTGCACAGCGAGTATCTGACCAAAGTGATTTACAAAAATTCCAACATAAAAAACAAGCAGCATAAAATAAATAAATACCCATATGGAGGATAAAGTAGCCTCGATGTCAACTTTTAGACTTTTGTGTAAGAGGGCCATAACGTCAAAAGAGAGCAATAACGCCTTTACGATAAAGAAGAAGAACACACGCGCGCACACACACAATAGCAAGACACACATGCAGACACACACACAGCAAGAAAGAGGGGGTTCCCCACCTCAATGTCACCCAGATGTGGGAATCTTCTAGCCCATTACCAGTCTCCGCACGCACACACACACACACACACACACACACACACACACACACACACACACACACACACACACACACACACACACACACACACACACACACACACACACACACACACACAGCCCAGCGGCCCCCTGATCCCCCCCCCCCACCACCACCATACTAACTTTGAACTGCCGCCTGCACTCCATCCAGAACACATGACCTCGGATTCACACTGGGCCCGTGTGTTTGTGGGTGGTTGTTTGTGTTTCAGGTTGGTTTTGTTCTTTGGGCAAGTGTACATCGGTTTACGAAGAATGTAAGAAAAGAGCATGTGGTTTTGGTGGAAGGCATCAGCAAAGAGAGGCAGAGGTCATGCACACAACACACACACACACACACACACACTATGTAACAGACCAAGATTGACTAAGACAGACGGATGTACATACGCACACAACTGAACCAATCACATCGGGTGTCAAGGTGAATTGTTTGAGACAGCTCTTCAAGAGAAGTCTGTGTGTGTGTGTGTGTGTGTGTGTGTGTGTGTGTGTGTGTGTGTGTGTGTGTGTGTGTGTGTGTGTGTGTGTGTGTGTGTGTGTGTGTGTGTGTGTGTGTGTGTGTGTGTGTGTGCGCTCGTCTGTGTGTGTATTTGTGCGTGTGTGTGTGTGAGAAAGAGGAGACATTACAAGGCATACTGCTGACTGCAGCCTATTCAGCCGCGGCCCCTACAGACTGTCTCTCAGCAGGACGGGGGGGCAACTGCCCTCTTGCTGCCAGACAGTCTGAGGAGCGCACAAAAAATACAACAACAAAGACGAGCGACATTTAAACCAGTGCACACATTAACCCACGCCACGTACCGCCAGTCCATTTGTCAACATTAGCAACCGTGTAGACACACACACACACACACACTCGCAAGCACAGAAACACACACGACTTCTGTTATGCCCTGGTGGTGTCCCCAAAGTGTTCTGCCAGAGGTCAAACTTCTCTCTCTCTCTCCATCGTTCTCACTCTCCCTTTTCTCTGTCGCTATTTCTCTCCGTCTCTCTCTCTCCATCTCTCTTTTCTCTCCGTATCACCATTCCTCCCTGTCTCCGTCCCCCTCTCTGTACCCCTACTTCTCTTCGTTTCTCTCCCTCCATTTGTATCACTTTTTCTGTCTGCCTCTTTGGATCACAATTTCCCCCTACCTCTCTGTCCCTCTCCTCATCTCTCTCCAACCCCCTGTATCACCCTTTCATCGTCTCTCTCCATCCCTCCGTGTTACTCTCTCATCATCCCTCTCCATCCCTCTCCATCCCTCCCTATCACTCTCTCTCCATCCCTCTGTGTCACTCTTACCATTTCTCTCCATCCCTCTGTATCACTATTACTCTGTATCTCTCTCCCTCCCTCTATCTCTTTGCCTCACTCTTTCTCTCCATCCCCCAGCCCTCTCAAAGTGATTCCCATCAGAGGGGGAGGGGGGGGCGAATAACACAAACATACCAGCACGCCGCGATCCAAACCCCTGGCAGCGCTGTCATTTAACGCACAATGGAGATGAATGGAAAACTACGCAGAATAGTACGCCTGTCAGCCTCCCCGCAGACACTCAGTTGGCCCCGAGGACCAGAGAGGCAGCTGACTCAGAGCTTCCCCGGGACCGATGGTGCCGCAGCGAACGCCCCACCACGGCCATCGTTGGCGTGGGTGTGGTTGTGGGAGGACGGGGCTGTGGGGGAGGGGGGGGGGGGGGAGGGCGGTGGAGCTGGGTGGGCTCCAAACGTTAACAGAAGGCACAGGACCGGGACGTGGATGTGTCACCTGATTTGTTGAGGGCTTTGGCGCATTGCTTCATCAAACAGCCAACGGGATCTATGCAGCTTTTTGTTTTTAAGCGATACATGCTCGCGGTGGCGGACATGTCTTTTTCCTTCCTCGCCGCCACGTTTGTGGGAGTTTCTCGGAAATACCGATATGACATCCGGACCTATTCAACGGCGATGGTTCTCAAGGAAATGCTGCTGGAACGTTTCCGAAAGGGGTATTGGGAGGACATTGCTTTAGCTTTTCTATTGGACTTCAAAATAGTCTTTGTATACGAATACAAAAAAGAATCACTGGTGACATTGCAACAAAAGAAAACACACACACACACACGCACACCAACGCACACAATCAACAGACCCTTGTGGCATGCCTCACAACCTCAGAGACAATGTGTGCGCGTTTGTGTGTGTGCGTGTGTCTGTGTGTTTGCATGTGCGTGCGTGTGTGCGAGCGCTACCTGGAACAGTTGCAGCTGGACCTCTGTGATGGCTCCACAAAGTCCCAGGAGCCCAGCCGGTCGTTCAGATCCTCCTCACACGTTCCGTTGGTGGTGGCCGGGAACTTCCGCCTGGGCGAGGAAAACAAAGACACAACATGTAAGAAAAATGGACCCCCGCACACATATTCAATCAAAGAATAAATGCAAAGAGGGCAGACTAGAGTGATGGTGGTTAGGGTGTTTGACTCCCAAACTAAAGGTTTTGGGATTGACTCCCAATGTTTGCAGACTACCTGTGCGCCCTTGACATTTTTTCAATGAGTTAGGAAATGAATTAGCACCTGGTTACTATTGACCTGTAACTAAATTCAAGCTGCTTCTGCTACTGCATCTGATTAAATACTCAATCGTTGGTTGAGAAATTCGAGCAATCTATACACCTGGCGTCCATTGTGAACCAACAGGGGAGTGAGAAAGAGGTTTTTTTCGGAAACCCTTCTGGAGATTCCAGTTAAGATATCCCCGTGATATTCACCCTGGTACAGACACAGGTGTGTCTGTCCCCCTATCTCCCGAAACAGAGATGTTGTAGCGCTGTAGCACGGCTACCGCTGCTGACACCAGCGCCAGGGCCAACTTTAATTACACCCTGGTGGCATTACATGTTCAGGAGGGACTGGTGAAACGTATCATCATAGGAGATAATGATGTGTTCGATGAGTATGATTACTGACAATACAAAAGGGTGCATCGTTTCAATTTAAAGCTGTCTATATACAGGGCTGGGCGCTTAGCATTCTTACATTTATTTATCTTTTTATCTTGGAACATTAAACTGTATGAAAATGTTATTTAAGCATAAAAAAAAGATAAGTGGTGTCTCCTTGAAAGTATATATAGATCACAAACCAGGCATTGTCACATTATTGATTAATGGTAGTTCGGTCAAAAAACATCCAATATATAGACCAATATAAAAGACAAATAAGACCAATATATTCCATTAAGATAAATGAATCCACAGCGACTTTAAGTGAAATTAAGATACAAGCCAATCATGAGCAGGTACGGGTTAGGCATCCCGCTGAGATCATGTGAAGGACATCGGGGATCGAACCCGGTACCTTTCATCCGGCTTGGAGACACCCAAACCAACACTAGTACCTGACCGGTACACTGTGACGGACACATTCACATTCTGCCGATGTGACGAGACGTACTTGTTGGGCGTCCGCTTGATGCTGCACTCCCGCCACACGCGCTCCAGCGCCTGGCCCGCCAGGCGGCGCGGGCCCTTGCCCCCGTGGTGGGTGGGGGTGTCGGCGCCGAAGCCGTCCGTCGCCGCCGACGACAGCCTGACCCACTTCTGGGCGGTGCGGGAGTCTACTGCGCAAGGGTGGGGAAGAATGTCAGAGGCCGGGTGGGTTGGTCTTTATGGTCGTGGCGTTGTTAGATGTTGTGTCAATTAGTATTTTATTTAAAAACATAAAGCTCTATCTGAACGCGACCCTCCCCCTCAGTCTGAAGTGGACATTTGTTAACTGAGATTACTTACATTAGATGTCCAATTTTACATTGAAATTAATTTGTTGAGAAAAGATTGGTTTGACTAACCCCCTTCCTTACAATACAACTACCTCTTTATGTAATAAACGTGATCAATGCCATGGAACAGCACGGGGCCAATCAGGAGCCATGACTTGTGCAGGTTAATCGCAATCCATCCAATCACCTTCATTGTATTCAGCTGGTGTCCTGATTCGTTAGCATTGAGTGGCTACTCCCTATATCCATAAAGCGGTAACACAAGCTCAATAAGTACTGGACTTATTGCCATTATAAATGTTGCCTTTTAAGGAGTAACCTGACACGGCCTCACTACTCGGATAAACAGCCTTGGGGCTTCAGCCAAAGACTCTGGGTGTGTGTGCGTGTGTGTGTGTGTGTGTGTGTGTGTGTGTGTGCAGTACCTGTCTGAGCTTCTTCGGGGGAGGTGGGCGGGGTCAGCGTAACCAAGGAGATGGCGGGCTCGCGCTGGGAGGCAGGCACTTGGTGTCCGGGGTAGACGGTGGTGGAGTGGGAGGAGCCGGTGGTGGGCGGGGCCGGGATGTCGGACTGTGGCACCAGAACCAGGCAGGCTGGGTAGACCATTCGCACGCCACCTGGAGACAACCCGGAGAGAGAGAGCCTTCGTCACGCCACGTGGAGCGCTCGCTCACTCAACAGAGACTAGACAGAGAAGAGTTGTCACCTAATGTGAGGTCTAGCCAAGTTATATAATATTCCTCTTTCATACTCCAGCCTGGTTTATAGCAGCGGCAGATTGGCTGCGCAGCATTGTCACCAATTCAAAAAATGATACAAAATCTCTAACGTTTGGACTAAAGTGAGTCCCCGTCGAGTTATAATATATTCCTCTCTTAACTAATAAGAGAAAAATGATAATAGATACCACGTTCATTGTGGTGGCACCGGATTGGAAACTAAAGCTGGGTTTTTAGCCACCACACATGGCTGCACCGCATCATCACCAATGCAGAAACACATTTGTTATCATGCCGAGTAATGCCAGTCCCAGCCAAGTGCTGTTTTATTCCTCACTTTACTTTCATTAAATGTTTTTATAGAAGCCTTTATAGAAACAACAATAATTCTGTTTTTTTTGGTGGCAGCATATCAGAAACATAAGGCGTCATTGTCTGAAGGACCACCATGTCACTCACAGCGACGCCGTGATTGGCTACTATAATCCCGGCCCCCTCAGGAAAAACAAACAAAAAACAAACAACAACAAAGGTGAGTCCTCCTCACCCACGAGGACCTCCGCGGAGGCCAGGGAGTCGTCCTCCCAGTCCATGCCCTCGGCCACGCCCTCCTTGGCCCCGGGGCTGATGGGATAGAACTGGTTCCACTCGTCGATCAGCCGCTGCGTGGGCGGGTCCGACAGCTTGAACGACTGGCCCGTCAGCGTGCCGTTGAGGCCGAACGGACTCAGGATGACTGTGAGAGGGAGGTTCGGGGTAAGGGGACGGAAAAGAAGGTTGGCGGGTGATAGGGGGGGGGGGGGGAGAGAAGAGAATATGGGTCAGCATCGGCCACCGTTCCATCCATCGGTTGGTTCTTTCTTTCAGGGCCCTGCCTCCTTACGTTTATAACAAATCCATTGTGTGTACTTGATTAGATGTATTATTGTGGTGTTAACGGCTGTGTCTCTTGTTATCGTCAAGTCCTCATTCAAAATGTCGTGACATCAGCAGATTACAATTGTTGTTATATTAATATCACATTATTTATAATATATGAATGAAGTAAAGTTAGCCTTTGGTTCCTTACTAAAGGATTTGAAAGACCGGACCGCCTATAAATAATGTGCCTTTTGGCCTTTTAGCCGAGATGAATTGCTCCCTTCCTTCCCTCCATGGGCTTCCTTCCTGTGGTTGTAGTCCACTTCCTCTCTTCCTTCCATTCTGTTTGCCCTGCACCACTGCTGCTTTCTCTTCCTCCTCCTGCCTAGCTCCCGCAACATAGTGTTTTTTTTTTCCTACCCTTTCCTTTCTCCTTCTTTCCCTTTTCACACGGGCCAGACCTGTCTCTTGTCTCGCGCCGCTCTCTCCCAACACTTACTGAATAATACGGGCGCCAATTATTGGCCAGCACTGCCCTAACTCTCCCGGAGCCCATAAACACGTTGTTAAAAAAAAAAAAAAGGATCCTGAAGTAGCTAACGGGGTGAGCGCACACACACACACACACACACACACACACACACACACACACACACACACACACACACACACACACACACACACACACACACACACACACACACACACACACACACAGCCTGACAGCCAGAGACACACACTCTCCTCACAACAACAACAAATTGGGCAACAATTAGAGACAACGAAAAAGCGTGAAATTAGGACAACGAACGTCACTTGCACATTTTCCAACGAGCACACTCCCTCACATCCTGCTCTTGTAATTACAGAATTACACAAGAGGGGTCCCCTATGGTTAGGACTGTGTGTGTTTGAGTGTGTGTGATCGTGTGTGTGTGTGTTGCGGGGTTGATGTATATAAATGGGCTTGAGAGGAGAGTGGCCATTTGTTAATGTCCCCCTTCGCCGCGTTCCTCCTGTGAGTGTCACTACTGGCCTAGATGGCCTTGGTGCCAGGGTATCGATCCCCCGCTACCCGGGGTGAGGAGAAGGAGGTCGATGGGGAGGGGGGAGGGGAGAGAAGACAAGATGCATTAGCCGTCTCCAAGGAGAGGGAAAGGGAGAGGGAGAGAGAGAGGGAGAGAGAGTTGAATTGACTACAATTCCCAGAGCCGCCAAGTCTCACCTCGTAAACCTCTAAAACACCTCTTTAATTTTAATGGGGGAAGTTTCAGAGAGGACAGAGAGTGTGTGTGTGCCAAGACACACATGTCATAAACCCTAACGAGTTGGACAACTTATACATTGGACATCTTGTGCAAAAACAGCATAAAATGTAAGCTGTTACAGATTGTTTTGGTTGCTGTGGGAAGGGGAAAATTTCACCTATGCTGTAGTTTGGAGCAGTAAAACGCTAATATTTCAGATTCTTGCTAGCTAGCTCATCACCCCTGCCTGTTTTAATTATTTTCTTTAAGTGACAAAAGTGTTTCTTACAATTTAAAGTGCTAGCAAAGTGGAATACACACACAAAAAAGTCCCATTTACTTGAATACAATTCTACCCTACTACCAATTTTCTTTGATAGCCCACTCCACAAATAACCCAAAGCCAATGGAAGAGAGCCATAGACGATATATTAAGAGAGAGAGATAGATAAATAAAGAGAGAGCGATCAAATTCAGCACAATAATGGGAATGGTTTGCTGCCACCAAATCACCCTCTCTCTCTCTCTCTCTCTCTCTCTCTCTCTCTCTCTCTCTCTCTCTCTCTCTCTCTCTCTCTCTCTCTCTCTCTCTCTCTCTCTCTCTCTCTCTCTCTCTCTCTCTCTCTCTCTCTCTCTCTCTCTCTCTCTCTCTCTCTCTCTCTCTCTCTCTCTCTCTCTCTCTCTCTCTCTCTCTCTCTCTCTCTCTCTCTCTCTCTCTCCTATACCGGGCTCTTAAAGACATGTCAGATGTGCTTGGCTCAGTGTAATGGGGATAAGAGTTCATTACATCCACACCGCACACTTTTATGAGGTCACATCCTGTAGAGAACGAGCAGAGCAGCGCGAGAGCGAATGTGTGAGAGAGAGAGAGAGAGAGAGAGAGAGAGAGAGAGAGAGAGAGAGAGAGAGAGAGAGAGAGAGAGAGAGAGAGAGAGAGAGAGAGAGAGAGAGAGAGAGAGATGGCCATTGAGCACTCCAACCACACACTGAGCCAAGCTTGGGAGAAGAGAGGGAAGGTATGGTGTGTGTGTGTGTGTGTGTGTGTGTGTGTGTGTGTGTGTGTGTGTGTGTGTGTGTGTGTGTGTGTGTGTGTGTGTGTGTGTGTGTGTGTGTGTGTGTGTGTGTGTGTGTGTGTGTGTGTGTGTGTGTGTGTGTGTGTGTGTGTGTGTGTGTGTGTGTGAATGAAAACGACAGAAATCCCGTTCCTGGCGGTGCTATGCTCGACGGACCAGGGCGAGATAAAACCACAAGGGGGAACCGCAGGGAATAATGGACACACACACACACACACACACACACACACACACACACACACACACACACACACACACACACACACACACACACACACACACACACACACACACACACACATAAAAACTAAGTAAAAAATTGTATCGTATAAATAATAGATTTGAATCCATACAAGTGGAATGTGATTTAGAAAGCATTGGTTTAAAACGGTAGGAAACGATTATTGACTTGATACACAATACCACCAGATAACAATAATGATGATCATACAACAATAATAATAGTACACAGAGTACTCAACCATTGACACTGAAAGATGGGATGGGGTTGAGCTGCTGCCAACGCAGATCAGTTGTCACTATGGGGCAAACACAGATGGATGTAATCACCAGAAATGATTAGGAGGGATGTGTTTCTCTGAGTGAATCCTCACACTGTGTTCTGGTTCTATGCTCCGAGACTTCAACAGCTTTTGCACTTACCATAACAGGTCTACGTTTTTTGCATAAATTGTCTAATAGTGGGTTGATATATGAAGGGATTGTACACATGTAAACACAAAACAACGTGGGATGGTTCTCCTGGTTGATTAGGAGGACTGAGCCTGAAACTATAAGGTATTGTTACTGCAAGAGAGAGAGAGAGAGAGAGAGAGAGAGAGAGAGAGAGAGAGAGAGAGAGAGAGAGAGAGAGAGAGAGAGAGAGAGATAGCGATAGCCCGAGAGAGACCGACAGCGAGAAAGAGACAGATAGCTAGAGTGAGAGAGAGAGAGAGAAAGAGAGAGAGAGAGAGAGAGAGAGAGAGAGAGAGAGAGAGAGAGAGAGAGAGAGAGAGAGAGAGAGAGAGAGAATAACAGAGTATTAGAGGAGACGACGGGGGGTGGTGGAGTCTGTTTGGTCAATGGTGTAAGTGATTACTGTTATTAGGGCTGCAGGTGTGGGGGGCTGTTCTCAGACCAGCTGTCATTACAGAGGAAAGGCCTGCTGGCTGAGACGGATGCTGACCAAATTTTGCCAATGTAAACACAAAAGCTCCACAAGACATGGTTTCTACTTATCAATTTGTATTCCCATATGAATTTGCATTGTGCACAATCATAATAAAAACATAATAACATAATTTTAGTCAGCTAACATTAGTTTAATTACATTTCTAAATCTATAAAATAAATAAATAAACCCAGACATAATCAAATATAATAAGAATAGATGAGGGAAAAAATAACTAAGCTTTTTAAGTAGTTTCTTTAAAAATAAAAAGTATTTGTCCTTATGGGTAAGCGATGTTCCTCTGCAATTAACACCAAGGCTGGTACGACATGTGTCGTTTGTAACACGGCTTTCCAGAAGTGCTATAATTGTTTGAAGAGGTTTATAAGCGCATAAATGCAAAAAATGCAAACAAAGACTGCATGAATATAGTCGTACAGTTTCATGATTCACTCCAACCTGACCGCTGGCAGCAAATCAATTTGCAGCTCTGGGGCGCAAAACAAACTCGGCGCTGACATGATCTTGGCGAGGGCTCTCAAGCGCGACACTTGGCGCTTATTTAAAGGAACGCCAAAATCCCAAACGATGACAATCTCAAGCGCACAATGCTAAGGGGTTACATGCTGCCTGACTTCACCGCCGTCCTCCGCTGAGCAGTCAGGGGAGTCGCAATCATCGGAAAACACTGAAGCACCGTGCGTGCCCCAGTACACACAGACAAGCACATACACACACACACACACACACACACACACACACACACACACACACACACACACACACACACACACACACACACACACACACACACACACACACACACACACACACACACACACACCAGTCTGGATGTTCTTGCAAGCACACAACCCACGCAAACACAAACGCATCTCATTGAAATGTATTGCGATATTTGTTGCCTTTTCCGAAAAAAAAAAAGACGTCTATAAAGCAAACTCTTGCGCAACATAGCCACACACACACACACACACACGCACACACATAAACACGCATGAAAACATACACAAAAACACAAAACACGCACACACACACACACACACACACACACAACACACAAAACACACACACACACACACACACACACACACACACACACACACACACACACACACACACACACACACACACACACACACCCGAGGAGCGAGGGGGCCCACCTTGGAAGGGGCTGGGGGCCTGCTGGGCCAGGGTGAGGTGGTCCATGGTGAGGTGGTAGACGGGCTGGTGCTGGTTGATCTCCACGCTGGTGCACACGTTACTGTCGCCGTGCAGGAAGAAGGTGAAGGCGCACGACAGGTGCTCGCTGGAGGGGGGGAGGGAGAGAGAGAGAGACGGAGACACAGAGGTTTGAGTCATTGGAGTGAACAGCACTGTGAGGTTGAGGCTCACTGGGGAGACGGTGACGTGTCAAACGGGTCAGTCTGTGTGATATAGTGTGGCGGGGAGGGAGTGACGGGCTGAGAGGGAGAGGGGAGGGAACACGAGGGGAGGCAATGGGGGGAGATGGAGGGTAAAGAGATTTGAGAGAGGGAGAGAGGGAGAAAGAGGGAGGGAGGAGAGAAAAAGAGAGAGAGTGTTGGCGAGGAAGAGGAGAGTTAGAGAGAGAGAAAGGCGAGAGAGAGACCGAGAGAGAGAGCACAGTTATCTCGCTCTCTCCTATTCATAGACAGGGTGCCAAGCAGAAAAGCCAGAACGGAGATGAAAGGCAAAGACGGAGAGTGATAGGGACCAGGAAAAGGGAGGCGATTAACAGCACACGTGCATCTTTCCCTTTCAAAGGAGAAGAGGAGAGACAAGCCCCTCCCCTTCTGTTGCATGGAGTCTGGGCATCACGACAGTGTTAACACACACACACACGATACAGGATTCAGTCAAAAGGTCGCACACGGCACTTTAACCATGACCTGTTGCACAAAAGGGTGGGTGGGATAGTCTAATAGTACATTCGTTTGTGTCTCCCAGCCTGAAGGTTCTGGGTTAGATTCCCACTGTCAGCAGTCCTCCCCAGGGAAGGAAGCATCCCTGATGTAAGGAGCCCGACGCGAGTGCAACTCAAAATCCACCGTCGGTGGCTGTGGATAAAGGCGTCCTGCTACACGATAAAAAAGACAATAGAGCCCCGCGTAAAGTCGCCAGAAAAACAACCGCTGATACATATTTGATTTATGAAGCGTGTTTGGCGCTCGGCACGTGCACTGAGGTGGGTCGCCCGGCGGTCGGTAGTAAACACAGCGCTTGTGTAACGCCATCTGTTCCCGGCGACGGAAGGTTAAGCCTGCCTTTAATCCACAAACAAAAAGAGGGAGGAAGACTGCAGGGTTTTTCTGCATTTTTTACACAGGGCTTTTTCAGGACATTATCCCACAGCAAAGGTCATTCCGCAGCGAACTTACACTCTGCTGCAGATATTTGGTATTAACATTGTGTGTGTGCGTTTGTGTGTGTGTGTGCGTGTGTGCGTTTGTAATTGTGTGTGTGTTCATGCATGATGCGTGTTTCTCTAGGCTTCAGTAAAACACAAATGAAGTGGAGCGCTCTGTTATGCAACATGCGTGTCATATGCACAACGACTGTCACCCTCTCACGCAGACACACACACAGACATACACACACTCACACACACACACACACATACTGTAACCCACCCACCCTGACAACACCTCGGCTGGGGACACAAACAAAAGGCCCCCAGAGAGGAAAGGGGACAATAACAAGGGAGGTAAGGGAGAGGGAGTGTAGAGGGAGAATAGAGGAAAAGAGAGAGAGAGAGAGAGAGAGAGAGAGAGAGAGAGAGAGAGAGAGAGAGAGAGAGAGAGAGAGAGAGAGAGAGAGAGAGCGAGAGAGCTAGAGCGAGAGCGAGAGAGAGAGAGAGAGACAGACCGACGAAGACACAGAGAGGGAGAGACAGAGGGAGATGGAGAGGGTGTATCTGTCTCCAGAGACAGTACTCTCTGGCACGACCTGATCTCAATCCATTGTGCACACACACGTGAACACACACCTAGAGCTAAAGAACGAGCAAAGGCTTTAAGAGAGAATAAACGTCGGGCTGCCACTGCTGAGGATTTGGTTAAGCAAATATCTTCAATGCTTCTTTTCTTTCTTCAATCTCTCTCTCTTTCTCAGGTACACCTACCTCTGCAGAGGATTTACCGGTTTCCCAGAGCGAGAGGGATGAGTGAGTGAGTGAGTGAGTGAGTGAGTGAGTGAGTGAGTGAGTGAGTGAGTGAGTGAGTGAGTGAGTGAGTGAGTGAGTGAGTGAGTGAGTGAGTGAGTGAGTGAGTGAGTGAGTGAGTGGGTGAGTGGGTGAGTGAGTGAGTGAGTGAGTGAGTGAGTGTGTGAGTGAGTGAGTGAGTGAGTGAGAGTGAGAGAGAGAGCGCAAGCGAGATAAAGCCTCCTACGCGCACTGAAGATGCCCTCCTTCCGCCTCTTCATCTTGACTGCCTTAGTTAAGTCTCTCGCTTTGGGTCCAGATGACACGTTATTTGACAAAGAGCGCTATAATAGAGTTGGATCAAGGAGAGGAGAGGGGACACACCAGTCAGAGAGGAACAAACACTTTTTCACGGTGCACATTTCATCACTTACGTACGCATCACTTGTGCTATTCCAGTACAAGTACACTTGTACTGGTATATTCGCCCGGCAGCATTTACAGCCCTTCCATGATTGGACGACATTTATTTTAGAATAAATGAATCCAATATTATTACTAGTAATATGCAAAGAAAACAGATGAAGTTTAGAGTCCAACGAACCACATCACCCTTCATGTTACCCCTCATCTATCCTTGTTTTAAAGGGCTCCTATTATACCACCAGGGGTGAGTGTGATAAGCCATTACAAGGCGTTTGAAGATCTGCCTTTTTCCCACTTGTGATGTCGCTAAGGCACATGGAAAGGCAGGTTTTCAAATGGCTTGTAGTGGCTAATCCCGCTCAACCCTGGTGGTATAATAGGGGCCCTTTAATTTAAGGCGGCAATCTCAAAGATTCTCATTCGTTCTCTTTGGCGACACCTACGCTGCTAAGCAGTACTTTTCCAAACAAACAATTTCGCCAACGTCACCCAGTTTGTGACATTCATAATAGCCCAAATACAAAAGGCTCCCAACGATGGGCCATGGGCCAAATCCCTGTTGTGTTAGCTCATTCGATGATAGGTAGTTTTAGTGGAGGCATTAATTGACATGGAGATCTTTTTTCATTCTTTTTTTCTCCCCATGCTGTTTCCCCTTTGGGTATATAGTATTAACCTACCACAAACACAGGAGCACCTTTCCTTTTTGTGAACGTGGTAGAGGAGAGATTAGACGATGCCTGTGAGTCACAGCCTGTTAGATGTCAGTTGCCCGTGAGACATTTGGCCTTGCGTCAGAGAGTGAGCTATGTGCACAGACCTGGTTGAGGCAGTGTCTCACGGCTGCTCAGGTGCTAAATTACACCTGCCTGGACCGACCAGGTAGACACACAGGTCACACACCTGGTAAGCCACCTGATGGTGTGTGTGTGTGTGTGTGTGTGTGTGTGTGTGTGTGTGTGTGTGTGTGTGTGTGTGTGTGTGTGTGTGTGTGTGTGTGTGTGTGTGTGTGTGTGTGTGTGTGTGTGTGTGTGCATGACGTTCCACCAGATGAGGGGCGGGCCAGAGTGACAGCCCACCCATTAGCAGGACAGCTGGTGGAGACAGACAAACAGACGGACAGACAGAGAGACAGAAATAATCAGCATTGCGGTCTGTCACCACTCACGCGTGTGTGTACGCGTGACTTACGTGTACTCACAGTTGTGCACGAGGACTTGAGGTCACTACTTCCCTCTTTGATTTGGCAAACAAACAAAAAGGTGTAGCATTACAAAGCACACAAACAAAGCCTGAAACACATACACTGCTGCAATCATGCGATGGTGTATCACGTCGATTTGGGTCCGAACAAGGCAAGGTATGAGTCTCTCACTAGTGTGACCAGCAGTACAGAAAGGGAGGTAGGCAAGTCACGACCTTACTTAACCAGTGTCCCTGCACGTTGCACTGTCGGCAGCGTAATCAGTGAAAGGGCCCTCATTCGACCTGATGCTAAAACAGACGCACACACTCCAGTCTGCAAGTGCCGCGAGCAAAATCAAACAAGGCAACATCGAAACAAAGAAACAAGTGCTCGTGGGGCGCTGTGTCGGCCTGGGTCCAAATTGCACGCAAAATCTTTGGCTAGATCTGACTCGGGTTAGCGCACACACACGCCCACACACCCACACACTCACAGCTCTGCGAGTGTGTTTCTCTTTCGACGGTGAGCTGGAGGAAACAGATGTAAGCAACAAAGTGTCAGCGACAAAAAGGTGTGAAACAAGTCGTGTTCTGGTCCAACGAACCTGGCCCACATCAGAGAGTTGGACACGGCGGTTCCTCGGATGGTAATAATATCATCTGGTCTAGTGCGGGGGTGGGGGAACACACACAGACTCTCAAACCGTCTTCCCACCAAACAAGACCCCGCCTGGCCCGCCAATCTGACTCTGCATGTACTACATGAGGAGAGGCGGCCAATGTGAACAGACTCACTGAGGATCAATGGATTTCATGTGGACCAGGACAATAGAGAGTGAGCGGTGTAGCGTGTGCATTCTTTTTTTATGGCATCTCCCTGACTTCCTCCACAGTGATTCAGTAGTTCTTTAGGATGTTCAGAACGAAATGGGAAAATGTGCGAAAGCTAGCATGGCTAGCATAGCATAGCCACCGTTTGGCACGTTTGTAATTGCTAAAGTCCCAGCTGGTTGACCGCGAGATTGCAATCGCGATAGTCATCTTAATCTTCATCTAGGCGTTTCGTTGACTAATTAACAAACCATGTTTTAAAATGACCCAGCCCTAGTGAATAAGACTGTTCAGGCATTTATGCACCCTCAGCATTTACACGTCTTTTCCTTATTTAATTTAAAAAGTATTTTTTGGGGGAAAATGATTGCTTATTTGCATTTCCCAAAGAACAGATTCTCCAATCTGCCTAAAAATATACACAATGCAACTATAAATAAACCATAAACAACCGTGTTATTCGTTTTGACATTCCACCCAGCGCTGGAGTGGAACGTCTTGAAAGTAACCTAGAGCTGGCTAATGCTGCAGTGCGATGTACGATGCAAACTTTGGCTTCCAGCCGCTCATCCAGCGGCCTTTGGCTGCTAGCAGGCTGTGTGTCATAGCCTAGCATCTGTATGGAGTATCCTGCCAGCACCACACACACACACACACACAAATACCACACACCCTGCCCATTGTTAGAGTGGTCAGTTTCACGTTTCATTTCAGGGGAAAAAAAATTGAAAGCGAAGAGCGAGAGAGAGGGAACAGGAGAGATAGAAAAAGAGAGAGAGTGGGCGGGAGATAAGGAGAGAGAGTTTCCATGGTCTTATTACATATCCTCTTTCACACTGTATGACGATCACCACACCACAGAGAGTCCACCCCACGTCCGCTGCTAAGTCACCACATCCATGCACACGCACACAAGCACCAAACCTGACAGCTATAGCACTATTTTTAGAAAATATCCCACTCAAGACTAAGGAAAACACTACACTGAAATACTACTGCTTGGTAATACATATGGGGCTAGTTTTTCTTCTTGAATAAAAGAAAGAAATTGAAAGCAATGAGGCATTACTTTTGATACTTATTTAACATTTAAGCAGAGACCTGAAGAGACCTCTTCCCAATTGGCTTGGGACACGCATTGCTGTATATCTTACACAAACACACACACACACACACACACACACACACACACACACACACACACACACACACACACACACACACACACACACACACACACACACACACACACACACACAGACACGTATCTAAAGTATTTACCGTTATATTGGATGAAAAAAATATTTGATTTAAAATACATGACCCTAACAATTTCAGGTCTTACTGCCCAGAACTAACAGGAAGGTATCAGGCTCACTGTCCCTCGCTCTTAAACCCAAACACCAATCTTTACCACCAATTGACCTATTGGCCCCAAATGGAGTGAGGGGGAGCTATTTAGCCCCATATATTAGTCATACTGAGAACGAGAGGGAGAGATAAAAAATAGAGGGGAAAGAAAGAGAGAAAGAGAAAGAGGAAGAGAAAGGGAGCGAGAGAATAAGCATACACAGGAAGACACCTGATGGCATGCAAGTTGATAGAAATGGCACATAGACCTACGTGCGCACACACTGACACACATGACTGACAGCTGGGGTGCATTTAAAAAAAAATGTTAAACGCTCGCACACCCCACACCCCACACCCCACACCCCACACCCCACACACACACACACACACCCCACACCCCACACCCCACACCCCACACCCCACACCCCACACACACACAAGGGTTCCCTGGTGCACCTGCTGTTGACACATTCTGAACCAGATACTTTTTCCTCTCCTTAACCCGAGCCGTGCACGCCCGGCCCACGTGCACGCTCCCAGATGGTTTGATATGGAGCAGTTTTGTCACAAGGGCTTCCTTCTATTAATGGATGATGAAGTAAGCTGGTGAAAGCAGCCGACTACCCTGCCTCAAGCCATCCCGAGCAGGAGCCAATCAAAAGCACCCTCGTTACCGTCATCGATCCCTCGTCAGGGCCATTAGAACTGACAAGAATTCATTGCATTTATTTCATCTATTTAAATAATGGGATTGTGTGCCATCATGGCCAGGGCAGAGAGGCTTGATTTGAACGAGCGCTGAGGAATGGAACTTGGTTTTGCTGTAAGGCAGATTTGCTCCATGGTAGGTGAAGCACCCTGCATTATTGTGCTGCATTGGATCCGGTGCAACATAGCTGCGAGTGCACTCGCGGCCACACTCGTACCGTGTCATTAGGGCCGCCTGCTCCTGCCGGCCGGCGCCGTAAAAAGGTTCAGCGCACACGCGGCCTCGACCAATTAGCCGGCCTTATCGAGGGTTTACGCTGAGCCTCCTCCTGTGAGCTCACAGACGCTACGCTCGGCTATTGTCTGAGCATATTAGCCACAACACTTGTAGAGTAATCTTCTCCCTTTCCCCACCGCCCCCCCCGCCCCAGCTTCACGGTTTAACGACGCCTAATTCCACGGGTTGTTTGTTTCAGGTGGCGTGTTCCCACGGGGTGCCGTCCAGCCGTGGTCAACACATTACTGCAGACCCTTCCCGTTATGGCAATTACCTCAAGTCCTTTAGGAGGAGCTCTGTCTGTTCTAACGGGGTTGTAGTGACTTGTAGATACAGGCCGGTAAGGAGCAGAGATGGGGGGGGTTCGGTGTCTCGCCCAAGGAGGCCTACAGAGAGGCTGTGGGGACTGGCTACCTGTTTGGCTGGGGGTGGGTGGGTGGGGGGGGGGGGCAGCGCTACGCTATCCTGCCCAGTAGCTGTCGATACCCCCGCCGGTATTCCTGGACACATGGCCGTCGCTCCCTGGCGGCGGGCTCTGCCAGACCTGGGCGACAGGCCAGCTACCGTTCAAGGGATTACGCCTCAAATGTACGCCATTTGTCCAAACCTCTGGATTAATCACACACACACAGACACACACAAACTGTTACTAAGAAACTTGGCGGTGAGGGGGGTGCAAGAGGGAATTGAGGACTGGGTCAGGGGTCAGAGGTAAAAGGGTGAAGGATTAACTACGACGCCTTGGTCCTCGTCTGCTGCTTCTACGAGCCTCTGCAGACGCCTCGCCTGACTCTCAAACCAGCAGGGTACTTGCTATTCCACACAATGCAAAAATTGCATGAATGAAGACTGGGAGCTTCAAGGATATGAAAGGAATCCTCTCTATCCGTCTCTTCCTCTGTCTCTCCGTCTCTCTCACTCAGCCCTCTGGCTAACATTATGCAGATGGAAGTTATGGTGCTAAATCAGGACAACTGGCAGGAAGCCTCGGAAATCAGACACCGAGCGTTTTTTTTTTGCCCTGCATTACTCATTTCTCAGCTATTTGAGATTAATGACGTTCTTGTCTCGTTGCGTTCCGTGACAAATCGAATAAGATGTTGATGTACCGAACGTCTCTTCAATGCATGTGGCTGGCCCCCTCGGGAAGCCAAGTTTTTTTTGCAATGAGATGGATCGGGTACTTGAAACCCAATGAAAACTATTTGACGGGTAATAAACCGACCGCTGGACCTATTGAACCAGCGGGTGGCGCTCAGTGTTAGACCCCAGCACTGAGCGCATGTTCCCCACGGGGGACGTTTCACTCATTCATTCAATGCCCCACCTCTCCAACACGATGGCCAGGGTTTGGTCCCAGGTGGGTGCTACACGCTGGTAGTAGTGCAACCCCCCCCCCACCCCAACCACACACACACACAAACACACACACACACACACACTTTGGGTGCTCTGAGTGCCATATAAAAGCAATGATTTTTAATGATTAATGATTATTGTTAATATTATTATTATTATATTCGGAGGTCTAGAGATGCACGGTGCCCTTTGATATCCCTGTTGCTACAGCAACAGAGGAAGCCCGGGGGGTTGATTCACCTGGTGGTGAGGAAGGTGCTGAAGAAAGTGGTGTGGATTACCTACGCGTGTATGCAGTGACGTAGTGCACACTGGGTGCTGTGGGAGTCCACTGCGCATGGGCCCCGTCATAGTGCTCATCCAACAGGCACAACGTGTACACGCGCATGTAAGCGTTGTCAGCACAGACCGACGCAGACTGCGTGCACGGAGGACTGTTGACCAGCAAATTTCTGTGTGTGTGTGAGTGTGTGTGTGTGTATGTGCATGCGTGTGTGTCTGCCTGTGTTTGTGTGAGTACACATGCGCAACACCGGGGAAGATAAATTTAGCGCTTTAGCCCCAGACTAAAGGCAGTGGGCCCTTTATCCTGCACTGTCCTACTTAACGAAGCACTGCTCTCCGCTTTCTCTTGGCTCAGCACAACAGGAGAGAGAGAGAGAGAGAGAGAGAGAGAGAGAGAGAGAGAGAGAGAGAGAGAGAGAGAGAGAGAGAGAGAGAGAGAGAGAGAGAGAGAGAGAGAGAGAGAGAGAGAGAGAGAGAGAGAGAGAGAGAGAGAGAGAGAGAGAGAGAAGACTTGAGCACTTAACACATACTTGTATAAACACGTAAACATACACAGAGATGTGTGCAGGAAGACTGCGTGTGCAGGATGCAGGGCAGCATGTCCCACGATGCCTGGGCCTTACGGTGAAAACACTTTATTAACAGAATTCCCACGGAAACATAATTAAACCGTGTGTTTTTAATTATGTGCATGAGACGTATTGAGTTGCATAGGAACACTTAAATGCGCTGTAGAATAAGGAGAAACCTCAGCGTGAGTTGGTGCACGTGGGGATGCCAACGATGCTCTCTCTCTCTCTCTCTCTCTCTCTCTCTCTCGTAAACACACCCCCACCTCTGCAGGGGAAAACGCTGAACAAAGCGCCCGGCATGAAGGCGTTATTATTTCATTACAGTGTGTTGTTGTGATGCGATGCGATGACTCTCTGTGTGACTAAGCGTGAGGAGGAGAAAAAGTGAAAGAGTGATCAACAGAGTCAATCACATCAAGGCACAGCTGATAGGTTTTTCTGATTATAAGTCATCACAGAAACCGATAGCCGAGCTTTGGAGTTGATGTCGATTTGTGTTCAATAAACAACAAGTCGGAAAAAGAACAAGTACAGGGCAGGGTAGTGTGTCTTGCAGAATGTTTGCTTGAGAAAGCAAAGGTGTGTGAGAAGCAGAAATGACTAGATGGAGGAAGAGAGAAAATAAGTACACTAGTATCGAATGAGTTCTTTTTAAGTTCTGTTACAAAGCATTTTGTCGCCTATACGAATGATTAATTTTTTCGTGTGATGTGATTTGCGTTTATTTTTCTCGTGGGGAGCGAGGAGGGGGGGTTTGCCATCGCAAGTGTGTGTGCTTGCCGCCCGAACAGCAAGGTGTGAGGGAAGATGGGTGGAGGAAGTAACGAGAGGCCTAATCCATCTATTTAGGCCCTTTGGGTAAATATAAATACGAATCCGTTATGCGTGTTTGGCTTTCCCCACTACGAATGAGTTTTTGATGTGAGACGCTGATGATGATGTAGATGTTGTTGATGTAATCTTACAGTCTCATTGAAGAGGCGAGTAAACTGGCACAGAGCACAATGTAAAATACTAAAGTAAAATGCTTCACAGTTGAAAGCAAATATTCGTGTGGAGTTTGCAATACATTAGGTGTTGCTTTGAGCTCTTCTCCTATGCTGGTATGCAGACAGCACTGCTGCTCAGAGACTACTACGCATGTGACTGCCATCTCTTCCACTATTAACGAAGAGCAGTTCTGATTGGTTTATTACCAATCTCTCTCTCTTTCTCCCTCCCTCCGAATATATAAATGTTTATATACATGTATAGATAATTGTTAAAAAAAAATTACCAATATCAGCCGGCACACACTGCAAATCTGTGTACAAAGGTATGTATGCACTACTGCATGTATGTATGTATGTATGTATGTATGTATGTATGTATGTATGTATGTATGTATGTATGTATGTATGTATGTATGTATGTATGTATGTATGTATGTATGTATGTATGTATGTATGTATGTATGTGTATGTATGTATGTATGTATGTATGTATGCATGTATGTATGTATGTATGCGTAAAAAACCTACACTAATACAAAAAAATAGAACGTCCGAAAGAAGTTAAGGAAGAAATAATTGGCCTTAAACTAGCCAGTAAGGCACAAGCATTACCCCTCACCATGGAAACATTTAATCCCAAGAGGCATTTTACTGCTGCCATGGCAACCGGGAGGAGTTACGTCTCCCTCCCTCGCCTGTCTAACTGGAGGCAGCATCAGACCAACTGCAGACAGACAAAAAAAACACACTGCTGCCGAAACCGAGAGATAGACAGGAGAGAGAGGGGGGAGGGATGAAGGAGAGCGAGCGAGGGGGAAAGGAAAGAGGAGAGAGAGATGGAAGGGAGAGAGGGAGAGACAGAGAGAGTGAGTGATGTAAGCATTTGAAAACCAGCTGAGGTTTTAGGTTTGGGTGATGTCAAGTAGCAACAGGCTCAACCAATAGGGGCCGTGCGCATTGTTTGTCTGTGTGTGCACACATGCACTCACTCACTCAGTCACACACTCACTCAGTCACACACACACACACACACACACACACACACACACACACACACACACACACACACACACACACACACACACACACACACACACACACACACACACACACACAGGTGGCAGGGACTATAATGATGACTGCAGCTCTTTCTGCGAATTAAAAGGTGTCACTCAGGCTGCCAGTCCATTTAAAGGACTGACGAGTGGTCATTCAGAGCAGGTATTGCAAGCATTGCTGCAAGATCTGCCCTAGTAATGCTGGGAATCTCTGACACGCACACACAAACACAAACAAACACACACGCCCCAATCCGGTGTAATGCAAGGGACTGTCAGTTTGTATTCAGTGTTTGGAAGCGGCTTTGGATGCTCACTCTTCTCTACGGGTCGATTTTCCGTCACATCAATGTAACCTTCACAAGGGAGCATCAATACAAATCAATAGGCAACGAAAGAAATCTGATGTCTGGGTTAACTTGGAACACATTTGCCAGTTTAAAGGGCTATTAAGGAAGGCCTGGGATCAGGACAGCAGGGCAGATATGGGTAGCCCTGATGATTAGAAACACAATTAAAAATCACTCAATCGATTAATCAATCGATTCTAACTACCCATGCTAAGAAATGTATGAACTCATAGTTTTTTAACAGGCTTTTGATAACAGCCCCTTCAGGTGGCATATATAACGATTATGCTATCGATTTTTACCCCATGTCTACCGAAAGTATTATAGTGTTTCAATGATTGTTTGCAATATGATGAAATATTGCTAGAAACAACTTAATAATGTAACACCACATTCTGCACAAGGGGGCCGTGATGTTAATCCAGCAGACGGCAGCTCTACCAACAATCCATGAATTAAACACACCCACTTTCAGCCCCGGCACATTAATTATTAACTGTAATCCAGCATCCCCTCTCCGAGAAGGGGCTGCACGGCACGGCACGCGCAGCAGGGTGCACTTCCTCTTCAAGTACCCCCCCCCCCCCCGCCCAATGTGACAACGGGAACATTCTTTACCTAATATAATTTTTTATTGAATAAATAACAAGAAAAATGACATATCAGGGATGAAGTGTTTATTGAGGGAGCAGAAAAAAGATTGAATGCAGTCTGTCGTACGGATGTGCATTGCTGCCACAACAGAAAAAGTGTTGTTGTTCAATATACCTGGTACCGAACGATCACTAGATAACGAGGAAGCTATGACATTAATATTGGATTCGGAATGAAACAGTTAATTACGAGAACATCCGATGACGGAAGTCATTCCCTGATGTCACGGCCGGTGACTATCTACTACGATAATTGCTCGTCTGAAAATGTCTTAAGACATGAAGAAAGTAAAACCTAATTAATTCTACTACACCACCTAAGTATCCCTTGACATACAGAAATGCCCTGAGTTTCTTTGCTATTACAAGATAAAGTTCTGTATCACCTATGACCGTGAAAGTATTGTCATTACGTGATCCGTTTTGTCATTTTTATGAGATGAGTTCAGTATCACGTAAATCATTAACACAAGATAACTTTTCTGTTGTTGCAGCAATTGGCTTCCGTAGTTTTAAACTGGCAGGTGGTAAAAAGCTGATTTACTCAGCTAGATTTAGATGAGGATCTCATGGCATGCTGACAGGGAGTTTCTAGGAGGAGAAGGAGGAGAGGGAGGAGGGGGTTATCGTGGCGCAGGGGGTGGTGGTGGCACAGGGGCTGGTGGTAATGGAGGTGAAGTTTGATCGCGTGCTGCTGTGGATGAGGTGGGTGAAGGAGCTGGAGTGTGGCGGGGCAGGGTCACAGACTGCTCTTGAAGAACCACTTGTTGGTTCCCAGGGCATGCAGGCTTGCAGTACCCAAAGAGAAGAGCAGTCTAGCAGGAGTTAGCCTGCCAAGTGCTCGTCTTCATACGGATAATATTTGATAAATGATGTCCTAAATCATCATGGAAGGGCTCCTTTAGAAAACCATTTCCACCAGAAGAACAGCCAGTACCTGTTACATGATTACAGATTTGATCAACCGCCGACTGATTAATAATTTCCAATCAAGCCGAGAGGGTGGAGGGGTCTTCATCACAGTGACCCAGAGCAATGTGTGCTAAATGCTAGCTTTCTAGGTGCCATCACCAGGACGAGCCACAGGTAGCTCATTACAGAGCTAAATTGCTACATTTAACTACTTCAACAGCAGCATTTCGGTCCAATGGGGAAGGTGTGCGGGGGCTGGGGGCTAGGGGTGGAGGGTGGTGAGAGTGTGAAGTGCACCGTGACAATGCTAACTAAATAAATAAACAAGGTGGCAGAAGAAAAGTGTTTGACTGTAACAGCCCCATTCAGCACTGATTACCACAAGACAAATATTTCCCCGGAGATGAGAGCCGAGTGCGCCAGCGACGTCGCACGACTAAACACCCCTCCACGCTTAAGGACAAATAAAGGAGATCTTGTTGTTGATTTCCGTCACAGCTCGGCGAGGCTTTGTTTGCTGTAGTCCCAGGGAGGCTGCGGAGGTTGCAGAAGAACAAAGCAAGAGGAGCTGGGCGGAGAGGGGAGGGGAGGGGAGGGAGGCAACAACATCCTCCGCGACTCTGCGTTTCTGGGTGGCTGAACCACTATTTATAACCTGCCCAGTCTGCTCGGAGACGAGGGTGAGAGGGAGAGAGAGAGATTGAGGGGGTGAGGGAGAGTGAGAACGGGAGAGAGAGGGGTAGAGTGAGAGACGAAGGGAGAGAGAGAGCGAGAGAGTATGGGAGAGTGAGAGCGCAGCCTACTATCGACGCGGGCAGCAAAAAGACAGAATTAAGACAGAATGCTGTAAAGACTGACGGGGAAAAGGGTGGAAAGAGAAAAGACGATCTGATAGGGAGAGAGCTCAAACCAGAGAGTGACATCGAGCACATGCGCCTCAGGAAGGAAAACTGCTTTGCTTTGCTTTATTGTTTTGTTTATGACAAGCCATCCACAATCTCTCCCTTTCATTATCTTTCATTATCTGGTCTGGGTGGGTCATGTTTAGTTTCCGAGTGCAGGTTTGGAGATGGGAAATTTAAAACCAGAGCACCCATGCTGTACTTTTGTCTGCCGTTGGCATGTACACGACCCAGCTCCTGTTTCCAGGCCCATTAAACGCGTACGCACGCTCACCCCCTCACACAAGCAGAAAAACACACACACTGCAAAGCCCCACAGTCACCTGACCTCCTCAATCCACAGCAACAGCACACGTGTTTCGCAGGGAACAGAACGAGCCGCAGAGGAGAAATGTCCGTGTAGAGCCAAGGTATCAAGTCATGGGACTCAAGTATCCCGGCCAAGAACAGAAAATATTAATTCAGGTCAACGTCATCGTAGTTGTGTGTATAATACGTTTTACCTTATAAATGAACTCTCAATAACAGGGATGCGATAACCAGGTTGATGAATAGCAAAGAGCTGCACAATCGCACACTGTATTTCTCTAGAACATTTGAGAGCAAAATGAACTCATGCAATACCACACAGTTAAGTTTTAAGCTTATACGCTTCATGCCTCAACCCCACATACTGTAGTTAGTATGGAAATGCATGTTGTCTGCCCGTTTGGTGCATGAACAGAAATGGCATTTAAAGGATAAGTGCACAGTCCGGACATAATCACCCTGTCATGGGTTCAATAAGTCAATTGAACCCGTGTCAAGTTTCCAAAAGCTTTCTTAATTCAATTAGAATAACGGTCAGCTGCAAGTCCCGCCTCTGTGTTTGCATTCCATGGGCATGGCAGTCCCTTGTTAGGAGGCGTTCTGCAGTGACCACTACAGGGGTAGCGGATGGAAAATGAGAAGTTGCAGGAGGAAAACACACCCCCGCAAAGAGAGAAAGTGGGAGAGGCCAAAGAGTGCGAGAGACGGATGGAAACAGAGAGAGGGACAGAGACACGGAGAGTTGAGAGGGCATGGGCGATAACGACAGGGAGAGGGAGCTGGGGTGAGAGACAGAAAAGCATGAGATGG
Organism: Gadus morhua; assembly: GCF_902167405.1. Lineage (NCBI taxonomy): Eukaryota > Metazoa > Chordata > Actinopteri > Gadiformes > Gadidae > Gadus > Gadus morhua. The sequence goes on along the minus strand of NC_044054.1, from coordinate 18,739,666 downwards.
ACGCCAGACAGAGCACGACAAAGAGGGGGATGAGGAAGAGCGGGAGGGACACAGAGAGAGTGAATGGCGGCTGCTGGCGGCGAGCCAATTGCGCGGGGCAACCCCCGGGACTCACCTCTTGTTGATGGGCTTCTCGTCCTTCTCGTAGGGCTTGACGAACCAGCGGCCGATGCGCACGAAGCCGCGGTTGACCAGGCAGCGCTCCAGCAGGTTGTGCACGGCCTTGAAGAGCAGCGTGCGGCACTCGTACGACAGGCCGTTCTCCCACACGCCCTCGTCCTCGGCTGCGGTGGGGGGGGGGAGGGAGAAACACAGGGTTAACCTCCTGTGAGCTCGCTGGATGTCTGTTTGTTGTGTTTCCTGTCCTGTTCCTTCCTGAGCTTTTTAGATACGCTCATGTGATGACATAGGTTAATGATCTGCGAGGACATACAATCGCAGACATACACTCACACACACATACAGACGGAATTACTACTTAGGAAAGCGCATAACAATTCATCATTGAAGCCCTAACACTGACGCAAACTAGTGTCTTACCTGTCAATTTACCCTAGACTATCCCAGTATGCCAAGTTATTAGGTTTGGGGCTATTTGTGTCCTAAGACCTTAGTGGGAAAATGATAATATATAATGGCTCGTCCTGCACGTGAAACTATCAGTACAGTGAAATCCCGGGTGGGGAGGGGGGGGGGGGGGGGTATTAGGATGAAAGAAGGGCTCTTGGCAAACAACAAACTCACCCGACAAGAAAGACGCCCATGGCGTAGACTTAATTTGAAAGAATGTGTCCTCATGTCTAATGCTCACATTCCTCAACAACAAAGAGCACTTACACCAACCACACACACGCGATACACACACACGCATACACATACACTCTCACACACTCAAAAACAAAATAACGCCAATACACAGCCAGTTTATGACCCCTTTCTCAATACACAATTTGCCTATCTGCATGCGTCATGAGAAGCTCATCCTGGGCCTGCCTCACTCGGGTCTACGGATCCTCTTTGAGGCAGATGTAGCTGCAGGCCGGCCATAAAACAACAAGCAAGCGAGACACTTGATCGTCTATGGGGCGTGGCCTCCCTCGCTTCCTGTGCAAATGACGGTCGTACACGCTGATAGTGAAACGGTCTTTCTTCTTCTTCTTCTTCTCGAGAGCAGACGTATCAGGGTAGGCTGCACAGTGCTGTGACCAGATGTGTTATCCTACAGGGGCCGGGCACTGAGCCGGGCTTTGGCAGCAAAGAGAGGGGAGAGCGTCCACCATTCCTGGAAGGCAAAGCCCGGGGGACTGTATCTGAAGGGACATCTTGGGCCTTGGACCGTGGCATGGTTATAGTGTGACTGCCGCAAGATCAAGCAGGGAGGCACCCAGTGGGCCACGTGCGTGTGCATGGCAGCACTATGCATGAGGGGGGTTATGCCATCGCATTCATCCAAAGTGTCCTAAAGGGCTTTTTTCCATTCCATTAGGGAGCAGGTAGGACAGATACATCTTCCTGAGGGATGCTTGCAGGCACTGGGGCTGGAACCCAGAACCTCTTGACCCAGAGCCAAAAAAGGGCAGCCACAATATCCTGCCCACCGCCACATGTGTTCATCCGTTTACGAGAGACAGCAGTGGTGCACCGAAATAAAAGTTGAGACCTTTGCCGTGCCTTGTATCCACCAAGCGTTTACAATTCATCGCTGGGCGGTCCTGCTGCCATTTGTTTTATGGTTATGTTTTTGTTTTTGTTATACTTTAATGGCGGCATTTATTTTTTTGGGGGGAGATGGGGAGGGGTCTTGTGCTCTTGCCCGGTCGGTGATGTAATTAACGGCCCCTGCTAGTGTCTTACTGCGCTCTCGGTCTTCGCGGTCGGGCCCTAGGGTGAAACACGCCCGCTCGGTACAATACATTCTGGTGCCGAGCGCTAGTTTTGGGCTAGCAGGTAAACCAGGGCCCCCCCCCCCCCCCGAGCGGTTGTGTAGGAGTGTGTGAGGCCAGGGGAAGGTTTTGTTGTCGCCGGGAAGATTTAGCATTTTGGACTCGAAGAACCCCCCCGTGCTAGACTTGGCAGGAAAGCGGTCGCGTAGCCTTGCCTCGAGCTGAGAGGAAACGCTCCCACTCTCATCAATCAACTGTGATCCAGACGCACAAACGGTCCGCCACAGACTGCTTCCGTGCTCAAGGTAGCTCCCAGCGAAGACTCACCTTAAAAAACAATAATGTTTGCGTCCGGACAAAGTACAGGGCGAACGAGGACGTCCTTCTCCTGAGATCAACCCGCCCCGTCTTCCGCTTTGATTATTTTTAGCGTATCGCCTCTTTCTGTCTGCCGCTCAGCAGGGGGGAACACGCAGCCCTGACCTGGTCTTCACAGCGGGGTTCTGCACAATAATGTTTTCAGACAGTGGTTCTGAGATTACCCCGCGCCAGCGGCCACACAGGAGCTAACACCACTCACGGACAGCCGAGCAACAATACAGAAACTGCGACCGCTGATGACGGTTGCAATTGTGTGTGTGTGTGTGTGTGTGTGTGTGTGTGTGTGTGTGTGTGTGTGTGTGTGTGTGTGTGTGTGTGTGTGTGTGTGTGTGTGTGTGTCTGTGTGTGTGTGTTTGAATGTGTGTGTGTGTGAGTCTGTGTGTGTGTGTGAGTCTGTGTGTGTGTGTGTGTGTGTGTGTGTGTGTGTGTGTGTGTGTGTTTTTGTGCATGTCTGTATCCGCGTGTGAGTGTGAGTGCGTGTTTGTGTATGCGAGTGTGTGTGCTGGTCAAAGGTGAATGAAGGTCCAAAACATGACAAAAAAGAAAAAGTGAATAATATAATAAAGAAACACCGCGCACACAGTGAATGACCTCTTGTAAAAAGCTGACCCTTCCCCTCAAGACAATGTCAGATCCTTGTGTTTCCATCACACCCAGGGGGGCCCCGTTAGGGCCAGCAGGACAAAGGCAGGAACAAAGCGAACTTCAGGCCGCACAACATTTTTTCTGTGTACATAAACACTTACAAACACACAAACACACACACACACACACACACGTTCCGGCGTGGCTCAGGGCTGTTGAAATGAGTACCGGTTATTTATACAAGGGGATGACGGTTGTATTTAGCGTGATACTTGAACAACTTGTGAATGGGGAACAATTTGTTGCATCCTGTGGTGGAGTCTGGTACATAACAAAATGAAAACTATGTACGCTGTTTCCCAGTGGCAACTGCGTTTGTGCAGGGGGTTTTGTTGTTGATTCAGTGGCTTGCTCAGGGGCACTCTA
>NC_044054.1:18716391-18728891 GCF_902167405.1 Gadus morhua | reverse complement strand
ATGCCCGTCAGGTCCGCCTGAGAGAGGGGGGTGAGAGCAGACGTCAGCCTCAGGTCGTGGTGGAGCTATACCCGGGCAGCGCCTGCCGGGAGACTTTCACCTCTTGCCCACTGCACCGTCCGTCAACGGATGACGGAAGGCGTGGCTGACGGATGGGGGAGTAGTCTTTGCAGAGGCATCCGTCAGCCAAGCCCGAGCATACGCGATCTGATTGGAGGACGGATCCGTCGCTGGCTGAAAAGTTGGAACATTTTTCAACTCCTTGACGGAGCCGACGGATCCAACGGAACGGATGGATCCACAACGCATTACGGCTCCGCCCCATTCAAAGTCAATGGGATCCGTCAAGGGTCGGATGCAGTGGGCAAGAGGTGTTAAGTCAACACCTGCCGTCTGACTGGGTTACATATTAGAGCAGTCGCTTTGTTTGGTTTGTTTATTCTTCCACTCTAAATTCAAAAAGTAAATTCTGGACACTGCACCTAACAACTCTTACAGACTGGTTAGATTGTTGCAGAGCAGTAAACAAGAAAGTCCATTCATTTCCAATGGCAGGAAGTGTAGGGCTTGCAACCTGGCACTTTCGGCAACCGAGGCAGGCTGCTCTGCGTAGCTATGCGGTTCAAACCCGTACTGGGATGCACAAAGAAATACGTACGTTACACGAAATAATACGTCAGCTTTCTAGGCCACCAGTATGTTATAGGCGTAAAGGTGTTGAAAAGCATTTAAATCCTTGGGTATAAATCCTGTTTTATGGAGCCCATGGTAGACAGCCCCATCCACGCCCCCACACGCCCTCTCCCCTACACCCATCCACACACACAATCGTGAGTGAATGCCACCCAAGTGGCTGGCTGTGGCGGGGGAAATAACACAAGATAGCTGACCGAAGGGAAATGTTAACCGTTAATCAATACTACTATTGGTTACAGATAACGGGATGATGGATACTAAATGCCAATTTTGATTGTCATGATCCTTGATGTTTTCTGAACGCACTGCAATATAATACAATGTGAGCTTAGCGGCAAAAACGTTTTTGTTTTTCTGTTGACTCACAAATGCCTCTGCATGTCCAACAGGACAACACTAAGTTGAGCTTAAGACTCACTGTGTGCTTGAGTGTGTGTGTGTGTGTGTGTGTGTGTGTGTGTGTGTGTGTGTGTGTGTGTGTGTGTGTGTGTGTGTGTGTGTGTGTGTGTGTGTGTGTGTGTGTGTGTGTGTGTGTGTGTGTGTGTATTTATGTGTGCCTGCGTCTGTGCCTGCGTCGTTGCCTGCCTGTGTGGTGTAGCGTGGGCTTAAAAGAGACAGAGCAAAAGCGATGGCAAGGCCCAAAACTGTTTTGAATTGTTATTTTCCACAACTTTGAATTGGAACGACCCAGCCGACCGCCCTCAGCCAACGCAGAAACCACCCGTTCCCTCTAAATGTAAATGAAAAACGCACTGGGACATTTGTTTGTGTTCATTCTCGGGGGGAGCTTTGCCTATCAAAATGTGGACTCCAGCATGTTGGAAACACGGAGGAAAGGGGGAGAGAGGGAGAGAGAAAACAAATAGAATGGGCGAAAACACTTAGAGCTTGTAAATGTGGCCTAACCACCTTAATCCTCATTAATGGAGAGTGCTGGGAGGTCAGGAAAAGGGTGGCTGAGGGGGGTGTATGTGGGGGAGGCGAGGGGGTGAGGGTACTGCTGGTGGTGTCTCCCTTTATAAACGATGCCTGGCTTTTATTGGCAGAACAAAACACAGAGGGAGGGATGGAGAGAGGGATTGGGCGGGCGTTGGGGGGGGCAGAGAAACAGCATGATAGGCAGTAAATCAGGGGCAGGGTTATTAAGTGTTAAACCAGGAACATTATGTGCCACTGCCGCCGACAACCGCCACCACGTCTACCGTAAACACATAAAACAAACACACACACGCATACACACACAGACACACACACAATAAAACGCTGTGTCTTGGAGGGGTCTTCGTCTCCATTTCAGCCTTTCTAATCTGAATCACTCAAGCTGTCCCTGATGCTAGCTCACCGCCAGTGCTCCCTACGGCCACGGTAGCCTTCGCATGGCGCGCCGTCGGGGGCTCTCTCCCCGCGCCGCGGGGCCGAGCTGGGCTGAACTGGCTGTCCCGTAAGCCCTCCAATTAGGCTAATCTGTCACACTTTAAAAGGTGGTGTTGATGTCGGGGGTGTTTGTGTTCCTCGGGGTGGGGGCGTCTTATCTGAAATCAAGTGGAGAGGCTCTAATACTCAGCCCACAACCCCCGCCCCCCCCCCCCGCCCCCCCCCCGCCCCCCCCCCCCCAACCCTCAAGCGAGAGGTTTGCCGCCGAGTGCGGTGGCGGAGGTCTGCGGTGGTCCTGCTGCCGAGCCCGGGGGGGATCAGCCCAGAGATTTGTGGTGTGAGCAGCAGCAGGGAGCTGGGGGGGGGGGGGACAGAGGGGGAGAGGGCGGGTGAGGGCGGGTGAGGGCGGGTGAGGGCGGGTGAGGTGGAGTGGTCCGCTGTGGTAGCGATTGAGAAGAGGGTTAGGGTGGGGTGGGGGGGTGGTGGAGGGGGGTGAATTGTCAAAACAGAAGAGCATTAGTTGGCGTCAGGCAGCACGGAGCCGGATCACAACAACGTGCTATGTCATCCAATAGACAAAAGCTCGGACTGGACACACACACACACACACACACACACACACACACACACACACACACACACACACACACACGTGTAAACGCATGCATACCAGTGAACCGACATCACCGCGACGCAGTGGCGTGAGCGCGCGCCGGTCAGCGGCAGTTCATGTTGAGCTGTTGTGCTTGATATATATTTATAGCCTCCTTACACAACGCCGTGCAGGTCAGCATGTTGAAATAAAGCCATGACCAGACTGGAAGGCTCCGGATTCTCTCTGCACGCGCTGCAGGTGTTTTAAAGGGCATGCTGCAAAAACAATTTATTATATTGCTTTTAAATATGTTATTTCTTCCCGAGTATATGTATTTCATTAGATTGGATTTATTATGCACATAAACTTATCTAATCTCTTATCTTAATAAGTCCGCTCAGAGAAACCAGAGACACATTTCCGATAAATAGCGTGCGCTTGCACCTTGTACCACATAAGCAATAGAAAAGCCTAAATGTGAAAAACGCAACACAGCAGTAGTGGTGTCATCATTACCATCGTCGTATAATAAAATAGGAGAAGTGAAACCGTTTTAATGACAGTTCACATGGTCTTGTGTTCAGCCTGTTGTGTTCTCACTCCGAGGTGCATGGCAGTGCATGCCACCTGCGCATAGCAATAGGAGAATATCTGAGCACTGACTGCACACAAGGTGGAAGGTAGAACCGACTGGACTTGTTTCCCAAGCGCCGCACAGTCCATATAATTCCAAGTTCAACAGACCGGTTTTATGTTCTGCAACTCGTAAACATAAAAAATCCCCAGTATGTTTATAGATTTCTAAGGAAACTAAACCTTCGATCTTGCTCTCGTCCTATTTTCTTTTTTATCACCAGTTTCAAAGGGCTTAAAAAACGCCCCGGCCTCACACATTCTCTGCCTTTTGTCTCTGAAAATGAGAACCGGGGAAAAACTTCCGACAATAGCCCTCCGCTCTCACTCACCACTGCAATTACCACGCTGCTCACAAAGAGACGGGCATCTGGCCTCCAAACACTGAGCCTATATAGTGGGCTGGCCAAGACACACACGGGACTGGCTCCCGTTCAGACAGCCAAGGATTCTGTGTGGCGCTCGCTCCTCGATAAAGTCGGGCCAGAACGCAGTGTTGTTGTTGCTGCTGCTGCTTCTGCTGCTGCTGCTGCTGCTGCTGCTGCTGCTGCTGCTGCTGCTGCTGTCGTTGTTGTTTCAGGGTAAATTTACTCCTGTGCCCAGTGGGTGCATAGTATTCATGGGGTTTGTACCACGACTAGATGCTGTGGTGTTCTGGGGCGATGTGACTCAGTGGTGAGGTAAGTGGTACAAATAAGTCTCAAGAACTTGTCGGTGGGGGGGGAATGAAATCACCTCGCAGCGTCCGTGAAATGGTTACCAGCGTATGGATTGTAGATGGTTGTTGAGGTTCTTTTTGCGCCACACTTTTTAAAATAAGAAAAACAGTGTGTTGAGATTCTGACAAGGGGAGATTCCCATTTATATAAGCTCAATATGGATAGGTTCAACTTGACATTTCTTTGTAGAACCAATTACATTAATTTATATCTTCTAATTCTATTTTTTAATCAAACCTTTGTATTTGACGTTTATATTGCCTGCTTCATAAAAAAAAAAAGAAGAAACAAATAAAGTCACTCAAATGAAGACAATAAGCCAGCTTAACTGCTCCTTCACTGACGTCGTCATCAGCTTATTTCTTGATATCAAAACAAAAGGCTACACAGCTTTCACTTCAAGACAGCATTAATCCCCTCCTGAGAATCAGCCCATCCCAAAGGTTCTCACCGACTCATACCTTGTTGATGGTTTAATTTGAACTCTTGTGGCATGATGCACGAACAATAATAACCTGGCGCTGTACAACCTGTGGTGAGAAGTCATCCAACAGTTGCAGCCAACATCTTAAATAGACAGTGAACACAATGTACCCCAGGCAACGTAAGGATGCACGCAGCAGGTACCACTGGGGTTTATCGGTCGAGCAGCGATGATCCTGTCACCGTATGCTGGTGGATCGAGAGAGCACTCCGGAGCCCCAACATCTTTCTTTATGTATCCTTTGCATCGATCGATCAGACGGCAACCATTATAGGTTCCCGTTTACTGGATAAAGAAGTCTGTTGAATTATCTGTCAGAGAAAACTGTGATCGTTATCAGTTACAGATAACTAAGAAAACGCACCTTCCAAAGCATTCCTCCTCTTTAGAGTCTTTGTCCAACGGTGGATCTGTTGTTCCGCTCACTTTGACAAACGAGTACGATGACACCTCGACATAAAGAAACGCTGAACCCCGCCCCTCCCACCCTCAACCCCTGAGGTTTCTTCTTCTCCGTGACCCTGGTCATCATCCAGGCCTGCCTTATCCCGGGTGATTGTTAAGGCTACGCACCGACGCGACCTGCCATCGGAAGAACTAATGTCCGTCGTGACAAAGACTTGGAAGCCTCAACCTTGGCGCTGCAGAGGATAAAGGTGCATTGCAAAGCACTTACATGAGTCATCGCTGGGAGGTCACCAGTCAATCAGAGGTGATCCATTAGTTATTGGTCGACATTAATGGAAGAGTTACACATTATGCCGGCTTCTGCCAGAGCCCCTCACCCTAAGAGGGGACACATCGGGGACAATATCCAAGTAGCAGATTGCTCTATCAAGGATAAATGGGCCTCGCACAGTTGTTCTGTCCGTCCTTTCAAAATAAATGATTGGCAGCCTATGTGTGCCCTGGGAGGGAGGTAGAGGAAAGACGGCAGGCAGGGAGAGAGAGAGAGAGAGAGAGAGAGAGAGAGAGAGAGAGAGAGAGAGAGAGAGAGAGAGAGAGAGAGAGAGAGAGAGAGAGAGAGAGAGAGAGAGAGAGAGAGAGAGAGAGAGAGAGAGAGAGAAACAGAGTCATAAACAGAGAGAAAGAGGGAGTCAAAAGTCTTTCTATCCAATGATTGTGTCTTCCTAATGGGTGTGGATTTTGTCTGCAGATCCCATACTGTGAATGAAGCAGTTCAACATCCTTCACGCATGAACATACGTGCTATAAATAAAACAATTTTGCCGTTTATATATATATACATATACATATACATAATTTCTATATATTTACAGTTGGATGACACACTAGAGTGCCTCTCTAGTGTGTCTAGTGGCAGCACAGCGAGAGGTTGCCATGAGCCGTCAACTGAACTGAATCACATCTCCCATCTTTAGCAGAGCGGGCAAAGGCAAAGCCTCTTTTCTGTTTGAGCTAGCCAGGAGCAAAACTGCGTCGGAGCATCAGTGTCGGAGGGGAACTTAAGACTCAGGCCATTTTGATTGAGTTGGGATGTTGTCTCAAGGATGAGGGGGGAGGGGGCATGTGTGGTCGACTTTCGCAGTGATGACACGTTGCCACTTCCAGCTGCTCAACTGTCATCTGGGCACTGTGGTGGTTGAGCATTTTATTTTTCAGGGCAACGGACAAACCAAACAGCTGCCTTCCTGTCTGTCTTCAAGTTATGGCACGAGCAACAGGTGGAGCTACTCAAACACTGCCCTACTACACACACACTACACACACATGCACACATACACAAACAAGTACAAGCGCACACAAACACACAAAAAGAGTTTGGCCTTTCGCTTTGCATTGACCTGGACAATGTCATGGGCACTGAAAAATCACATTTAGGTTTCATTTCGATTTTCAGCCTCATTAGAAGAACTGCTACTTTTAGCTTATTTTGTCAAGTTGATCGTTGTCGAAAAGTATCTAAGACCAAATATAGTTATAGGCCTATTTATAACCAGGTAAGTAATATAAAGAGGGCATGAAGTAGTATCATAAAACAAGTACACAAGTGTGTCAAATCAATGAGAGTGAGAAAAAGCTAAAGCACCACATCGCTATGTGCATCTGTTCTCGCCATAAAACCACAAAGTGGAGTCTGTTCTGTGAATGAGTCATAACATAACAGTGGTGTTTTGCTTAGTGTCTCTGCGGGCAGGAAAATGTCTGTCAGACAGGCCGTGCAGACCCTGCATGTTGACTACAGAGCCTCGGCTCACTTCTCTTCCAGGGAAAATGCCTGTAGTTGAGGTCTGACGACAAGCCAATTGATTGGAGCAACAAACACCTAATAGTCACGTTGAATGAAGCAGGTCTTTGGTCCAGGAACACTATAGCTCCGTGCTACATTTGTATAGACATGGATAGGGCGGTTTTATTTATTTTTAAAGGAGGCGCTCACCAGGAACACAGCCACAACTATTTTGGTAACTTAACCAGCCATAGGTTTCAACATTTGGGGTCAGCTGTAATATTGCTCACATGCATAATCACTGCATTGCAAAGTGAATGCGATACAATTTTGCGAGAGCAATGCTTCCCTGTCCGAAGAAATAAAAACAACAACCACAGCCTTTATAATTAACCACTGTCCCAGAATGCTTGCCAGAGATAGTATAATCGGCCTGTGGTCAGAGCCCAGATCGTATAACTGATGCAACGTGCACAATAAACACGAGATGAAGCCATGTACAAACAACATCTTGGCTTACTGTCCAACACATTGCATTTCCAGTATAAATCAAACGGCGTTCGTGATGAGCATGTAACATTGGAATGTTGGCAACACATAAAAACAAGTGTCCTCGTATTGACCGAAGCAAACGCGATTTTGCACGAGAAAACTGGCAAAGTTGCACACTCCGTAGGAGTGCTATTACGCGGTTACACACGGAACGTTTGGCAGAAAAATGCCGACGGTGTGTGCACAGTTCTGCAAGATCAAACGTTTAGCAGTCTCCGCTGCAGAATTGTGCACATAAAGTAAAAAAGCAACCAGCAAATGTCAACCCGTGACCACGTCGTTACAAGGACACTGCCAAACGTGTCACCAGCGGCGTTATAATGCATGCATTAAAAGTGTGTTCCAAAGTGCTGCTGAACTCGGCATGGAAACAGTGCTGTCAGCCCGACAGGCCGTAAGCCTGCTGCTGGGAGCTAAGCTACTATCAACTATGCCTGTGTCGCTAGCGTTAGCTTAGCCCTTTTCAGCTAGTTAAAAATGGCTGCTTTCCTTTAGTTTTAAATCTCTTACCAGACAGAATAGATTGGAATGGCAATCCTCCAAGCTGGCCCCGTTCGGTACAAAACAAGAACTCATCCTTTCACTGCTCCGTCGCACATTCCAGCATTGCACTTTTCCCGGGAAATAAAGGACTGCGGTGGTGTTTTCTCTTAGATGTGCTGGCTAATCAACCAGAATAATTTTTTTATAACATTTGGCAGGAGCAGAGTTAATTCAACAACCTTCCGACTGCAGTTGTCAGTTAATTATGAAAAGCTGCAGCTCGAGACTATCCGTTGTCTACGTCGTCATCCCAAAAGCACGGAGGAAAAAATGGAAAGTACAACAAAAATGTTGATAAAACAAAAAGAAAAGGAGAGCAAAGAAGCAACTCTCCCCCTCCCCCCTAGCCCTAAAACGGTCTTTGCTTAAAAAAAAAAAAAAAAAAAAAAAAAACGTCCCGTCTACTCCTCCATCGCGGAATTCTGCCTAAAAAACGAAATGCATCCTTTAAAAAGCATCCGAAACCCGGCGCGGGCCTAGAATGTTGCTATTATTTTCAACATAATTTCAGCCTCGGTTCCTGTTGGTTTCCATTTGAATTCATGGATTCCTTTCTTTAATGGCGGCCACAGGGACAACTCTGCCTACCAAAGCCTATTGGCTCGTTCGTGGTCATGAGGGGTGTAATAACACGAGAGTGATAGGTATTGCCGCCAGGCGAGCGCAAGTGGCGCTACTGAGCAACAGATTTTGTTACTAATGATCAAACCTATAAACTCGGTCACTTACACAGTGCACCACCTAGTGCATATGGTGGTGCACTTACAAAATAAACCTGACCAAGTATCATCTATTCATCGGATTCAAGGGTATAGGGGAGTCTTGACAATTAGACACTGCATCTGTAAAGTAAATGTTGCCTATTTATTTAACCTTTTAGTGTCGACGGAGATCTAAGCACTTGATCTGGTGGTTGCATTATAACCCTTTATTATCAACCAGCATTGATTTAACGGTTATTTTCTAGTCAACTTGAAAAGTGCGCAAAATTAATTTGCAAATAATCCTTGTCATGTAATAGCAACATTTTACAAATGTAATAATACTATTATGATTAGTAATGATCATAATAATTATGATAATGATAATACTTATAAATAAAAAAAATATTATTGGATTTCCATGACCTCAATGTCATGCAGTAGCTGACCATCTATTTTTTTTTCTCCCATAATTGTTTTCTTCCCCAAGTCTTAAATCCTTTTTTATGCCTGTGTCTGGAATTAATTATGGAATAAAGGGGCTGTTAACATTCTTGTTACTATTAATGACTTTCTAGGAATTTATTTTTAATTACAAGATAATGTAGGCTTAAAATGAACATAATCAGTCATGGTAGTCTGTTTTTAAATCATTTATTCACTGCTAACTCATGGCCTTGCCAGACATATTCTTTCAGAATAATCGTGCACTTCTGTAATTATGAATGATGGACTTAATACTGTCTCGTCTTTATTTGGTAGCTTATCCAGTCTGTCTATTTTGATAATATTGCTGCGAAGACAGGATTAGATTTCCACACAGCTAGCTGGCATTCCTCAATATGAAAAATATTTAGACAGCCTCTTTCCTCATGTGAAATACAAACAGTGACAACCATTCGCACACACAACAAGCACATGAATTACGCGTGTGACCGTATGAAATATGACAACACTCTTATTTGATGATACAAAAAAAAAGAAAAGGGTCCCTTTTGCCACAGACAACCCAGCAGTCTACATATGAATGAAGTGATGATTGACATTGATTTGCCGTATCATGGGCCATCTCTCAGGACCACAGAGATCTGAAACCAGGATCGGAACCTCAACACAGAAACCCCACAGCAACAGTCAGTAAATAATCTGGATTCAGCTCTTGATCACCGGTCCCAAAGCAGTCGAATCGCGATAAGATCTGCCCTGTAAGAAGAACAATTGAAAAGTAAGCAAGAATTAATGTAACATGCAGCCATAATGGGTGAGGGAAGACGATCGCTATCACAATCGGTGATAATTACCCAACCCCCCCCCCCCCCCCCCCCCCCCCCCCCGCTCCTCATCCCCTCACTTATCGGCTGCTGCCTCTTATCAAAGTACCGCAGAGACACGTTGTCATGCACTCTCTGTTCAAAACAAGCAGAAAACAAGAGCCATGAAAGGGGGGGAGGGGGGGGGGGGAGGAGCTCCTCTGCTTCGGCGCGGCATCTGATCCGACACGCACGGTAGTCCCTGACATTGTGTGCATGCGTCAGAGAGAGAGGGCCCCAGCATGTCGCACATGGTTGCACAATTAAATCCCGTCGGGAGAGCGAATGGTAAATTGGGGTGGAGATCGTGTAAGAAGAATACACTTTATTAATTAAATGGTGGCGGGCTGGGTAGAGGATATGGAGGAGGCAGCTCATAGCAATGGGGATCAGAATGAAAACAAAAATAAGACTATAAGCTTTTGATCTCTTCAAGGTGGTAGTAGTAATAAGTGCGCGTGTGTGTGTGTGTGTGTGTGTGTGTGTGTGTGTGTGTGTGTGTGTGTGTGTGTGTGTGTGTGTGTGTGTGTGTGTGTGTGTGTGTGTGTGTGTGTGTGTGTGTTCGCATGTGCATACTGCGCATCGGTGCATGCACGTGTATATACTTGTACACGCGTCCGTTCTGTGCCTGACAGCGTACATGTGCATATGTGCATACTGCGAATCTGAGCTTGCATGCGTGTGTGTGTGTGTGTGTGTGTACCCATTAACTTGTGTGTACTGTGCATGTGAGCATGTGCATCATACGGCTATAGGAGACCGAGGAGCTGGGGGATGAAGGGCTGCCTGTTCCCGAGGCAGATCGTTTGACATACTCGAAAAAAGCTTTGTGTGGATCGATACGGTTCACCTCAACACTCTGGAGGAGAGAGGGCCCCTTGATGGCCCCTTGCTCTGGGCTCTGGGCTCCAGGCGGTCCCCACCAGCCACCAGCCAGTCGGAGCCACAGAGCGGCACACGGGTCAGCATAACAGTCCCGGTCAGGAGCCCCGTGACGGTGCAACTCTGTTCTAGGAGGTATTAGTCGTTTTCCATCTCTGCAGCAGAGGGAGGGTTGGGGGGATGGAGGGGGTTGAAGGGGGTCAACAGGCTGGTTCATGTTCAAATTAAGTCCTAGTCACTAGTCCTTTGCAGCCATGAAACACACGGTGGTGACATGAATGTCTTTTCGGTTGTCATCCCAGATCGCTCTCGCTCTCTCTCTCGCTCTCTTTCCCTCTCATTTTGTGTATGCGAGAGAGAGAGAGAGAGAGAGAGAGAGAGAGAGAGAGAGAGAGAGAGAGAGAGAGAGAGAGAGAGAGAGAGAGAGAGAGAGAGACACACACACACAAGTGTGTCCTTTACAGCAGAATAAAGAAAAGCAGCTTGGAAATGTCACAAGGTCGAGGTTTGAGTCATAAATACCCCTTTCACAATCCAAATACTAATGTGTGCTTTCCTGCAGGTGCGTTTTGCTGCCGTCAGCTTTGGGCTGCCTGTTTGTACACAATCACCTCCCCGAGGGCGAGGGCATGCAATTTAAGCGATCTCTGCGTGATTTCATATGAGTGGGATCCTATTTGCCTCTCGACGGAAGTCAAAGCTTAAAGGGAGGAAAACAAGCAGATTGAGAACATTGAGCCTTGATATGAGATGGGCTCCCTGGATGGAAAAATGGCTGAATTGCACCCTTATACAAGCAAACAGAACAAACCCCAAGTTTTAATATTCTCACCTACTCTAGTAAAGGCTAGAGTGATTTAAAGTTGATTTAATTTTTTCCATGTTCCACATTTAATTAGGACCCTTAATGGGAATGATCGCTCACACTGATTACATTTCTACAAAATAAAGCAAACTGACCTGCGCTCAGATCCACAGAGGGGTGGAAACAGAACCAGTATCGAACCATACTGGTTCGATACTGGCAGCAGTAGTGGGCCATAAGGGAAGAGAGTCAAGTGTGTGAATTGAATGAATCAAAACACAAAGAAAAAAATACATCTTCTGTATTTGATCTGCACTTTAAGTAAGCGACCATGAACTGCAGTGTGCACTGAATGTATGAGTGTGATAATGCGCTCACCACTTTGACAGGAGAGTGGTCGATACTTACGGCAAATTACCTTTATTGAACATTGCTCAACCAATGTAATCAGGTTTACGATTCTTTGTTTCAGGCACAGGCCTTAAATGAGGTAGAGCTAAGGCATCTTGCCCACGGATTCCAATGAAGACTGTAGACATTTGGGTTCAAACCTACAGCCCGTCAGCCGGGAATCAAACCCCCTGCACCACTAGACTATCAGAGATGATTGTTCATTAGTGATGTAAGCAAGCATATACGTACGAGAAAGCCCTTTGCGACGTGTTCCCTCAAGGTGCTCCAGTCCTCACAATGTCAATGTCATTGGATCAGTGAATCTTTTTTCTTCATGTAATTTAATCTCAGCCGTAAGCCTCAATAAAGAAACAGCCTCACTGCAAGTCCTAATTATGGAACAAGAAGCTGTGTCAGCATCGTGTGTTGTCCCCCCCCACACACACACACATCCTCAGACCACCCTGTGCTTAACTAGCCAACCTGTGTAGTGGCAGAGCCAGCAGGCCCCCACTCTGGGACTCCTTAACGCCATGTCAGACAGGGTCATGCAGGGGCACTTGAGCTGCTCTTTTACCCACTCACTTTTGTTAGTTAAACGCTGGTTTAGTGCCCGGCCACT
>NC_044054.1:18658891-18713891 GCF_902167405.1 Gadus morhua | reverse complement strand
ACTTTGTGTCATCAATGGATGAGTCACTAGACGGCTGTAAAAACGGTCCCATAAAGCATGAACTTACGAGCATAATTTCACCAGGGAAATGTTCTGAATGTTCTGTTGCTCTGATTGGATTACTGGCTTCCAAAAATGTCTTAATGTAGCGCAGGTCATGTGAGAAGGATATTAGCCTATCAAAAGTAATTAAGGCTGTAACAGCCTATCAAATGTCATTAAGGCTGTATTGATTTGACGGTTGATGGATAAATGGCATAATTTACAGAATAAAGTAGTCTATTTTTTTCCTTAGTATTCTGTGAATGGCGATCCAGACAGACCTTCATTTCTTTAGGTTGTGGAAAGTCTCTCTCTTGCTCTCTCTCCCTCCCTCTCTCCCTCCCCCGGGCACCCTAGATTTATTCAGTCAGTTTTCTGCTGCCTTCATTCAAGGCCAAACCTCATGGATCCATATGCTTGTAGTCTCCAAACGCGCGCACACACACACACACACACACACACACACACACACACACACACACACACACACACACACACACACACACACACACACACACACACACACACACACACACATCAATCTATTTCCTCATGCAACCCTATTGGGGGGATGTGTAGAAAGACAAGTGATAAGAAAAAAAAACAAGGATACACGTACGCCCCATCACAAATGTCAATATCTAACAGGCCGGTGATCAATATTTATGAGTGGGGTTTATTGGAACCAATTAGGTGCTGGTCAATAAGATTACCAGCTGCAATGTCCAAGGTCCACATGACCAAAACCACAGAGCGGTTGTTTTGGTCATTTTCTTTCATCCCGTCCGGAAAAACACGCAGTTGGCAGAAATGTGTGTGTGTCTGTGTGTGTGTGCGTGTGTGTTTCACATTGCCTACAAACCATATGGAAATAAAATTGCATTAGTCCCAGTGGTCTCATGAATATCACCCTAAATGTTATATTTCCCTAAATGAGACCAATATTATTGTTGTGCAAGTCATTACTTGCTTGGTGCAAGCCAAGCAAGTAGTAAGTCTTTTCTGTGTCTGTGTGCGTGTGCCTGTGCCTGTGCGTGTGTGTGTCTGTGTGTCTGCATTGCTCCTCAACAATATTGGTGAGTAAATATGTTTCCCGGTCATTTTCCCATCTCACATCGCTGGGTTCTATAAATACTATCCTATAAGCTCCTAGCGCATTTTCTTGATTTCCTTTGCGTTTTTTTTCTCATGCATTATGCATGGTTCTGCATCTGCATGCATTTTATTTATGGCATGGAGTGTTTGAATCGGAGCTGCAATATGGCCGTTACGTTATGGTGCGATAATGTCTACTGTGATCAGCCACCACCAGCCTCCATCTCCAAGAAAGACATTAACTGCCTCACTAATGGATCGGTACGAAGGTTGGATCATGTTGTCACAAACCAAAAGGAAAATTGGAGTGAAATTCACTAAATTTTCTTAAAAACGTTTAATATAATGCCGGAAAATATACACCAAATGAGTTCCAATGATTTTAAAGACAGCTGGTTGGATTTTCCAAAAATAAAATAAAGTCACATAGTAATCGACCTATATCATTTAGTGATCGTATATTCTTGAAAACACGCCACTGGAGCACGCTTTGCATTTTAGTAGATCTCACCTGCCTCCACGTGTTTGAGTGCTTTTATGATCCCCCTTATAAATTGTGTGTGCGGGAGCATAGCCCTGGTTATTTTATTTTCATACCGGTGCTCTTGAATGGGTCCCGTTTATTCTACATATAAAACATCTAACCGATTTTTTATCTGTTTTTGCATACTAGCATTTATCCTCATACTGTATGCGGGGATAGAGGCAATATTTATTTTATGGAGTCACTGATAAACTAACTGCGTTGTTTTTCATCATAAGCTCTGTATCGTAAGCAAAGGCATCTGTGGTTTGGTTTCAAGCGGATATTAAAATGTTTTCCTGATGTCATACAGGCCTATACTCGCGCGTACTCACACACACGCACAAAAGTGAACGTGTGTGTGTGTGTGTGTGTGTGTGTGTCTGTGTGTGGTTGTCTGTGTGTGTACTCCATCCCACACAGCACACGCACCCATTCCATTCACCGTTGACTGTGCCCTTTTCTGTCTGATTCACAACCATGGGGCTCCTGATGAGTCAGACTTTGCCCCTGGAGGAATATGACGGGGGAGGGAGGGAGAGATGAAGGGAGGGTTGGTCCTCTGTCACTCTGTGGCCTTTTAACACTGCCGTCATCACGGCCCCATCTCTGCATCTTGTCTGCATAATTACACCTGGAAGGACCTTCCTCATCCTGAATAATGACGGCGAGTCGAGGCCCCCTGGGTAATCTACCTCCCCCGGAGGCATCAATAACATTATTTCCGCCGATGAATGTGCGTTCGTTTCTTTTTTCATGACGCACACACTCTTCTTGCCAGGGATAGAGAATGCTGTACTGCACCTTAATCCCTCGTCGACCCAGGGGTCTCAAGGTGGAGCGCATAGAAACCCCAGCAAAAAAGAACAAAACAAACGATTGTTGGTTTCTCTCCGTGTTTACACACAGCAGGTGTAGCTCTGCGTTGCTAGGGCGTGCAAAGCTAGCGGGGATCCGCCATAGCAGGGGCCTCACGCTGGGCGTCAATAGAATCAGAGTATTAAAATAACAGTAACACTTTCGACGGGGGGATGACGGTGTTCTTCCACCCTCTTAATATACATGTCTGCCCGGATCGTGGCTCTACCCCTCCTCTCCTCCGCGTCTTGACGATGTGAGAGGAGGAAAGCCGGTGGAGGTCTCACCCTCCCCGCCTCCCAGCTCTCCGGACGGGACAAGGGACGGAGATATCAGTGGTGGGGGCTTTCGGTTGTAGTCCCGCTCCCCTCCTCCTTAAAGACTATAACAGAGGTATCTTTACTTCGAAGAGCATAAGGCCGACGGGGGATCGCCAAGTTCAAACATTTGAACAAATGGAGTTAGCCGCGCCGCACGCACCGCTGCACGCCCGCAGCGAAGCACATCCTCCGCAGGTGACGCAAGTTCCTCCCACACGCCACCACCCACCTACCCCAACATCCACCCCCAGGGATCATTAGAGGAATTACCCTTCTTATGTCTGGCATGGGGATCTTTTGTGTGGGCTTTAATTAAGGCCGGAGCAAAAGTGGATGTTTTCAGTTTTCTACAGGGACGTTTTTGCATTTTTAGACTTCTGCTCCCTTAAAGTGCTGCTTGGCAATTGTGTGTTTGTAGTGTGTGTGTGTGTGTGTGTGTGTGTGTGTGTGTGTGTGTGTGTGTGTGTGTGTGTGTGTGTGTGTGTGTGTGTGTGTGTGTGTGTGTGACGTTATAGGCTGTAGACTTAATTTTCCCTGAGTCTGTGGAGATAAATTAAGCACCGTTTCATGTCTGCTCTTTGGGCACATATTATATTATATTTTTCCAGCCATCCTCAGATGTGCGTCTTAATGAGTCCTCCATGCTTCACCCATTTTCCCCACTAGGCCACTTAGGAACTTTCCACATGCTGTAGCGACTCTCCCTGAACCCCACCCACTGCCTGATGGTCCTCTGTGTCGTTTGTCTGTGAAATGTTTGTCACCTGTGTTGATTAGCAATTCTGTTCACCCGTGTTCCATGCGTTTAGCTATTTACTGCCCCAGTTTTTCGGTTCCTTGTTGGCTGAATGTTTGTTTATGTCTGCCTTCCCCCCCCCCCCCCCCCCCCCCTCCTTTTGGCAGTATGATCCCTTCTTTGGGTTCACCTCCCATCTTTAAACATAAAGTCAAAGTCGTTCAGCAGACGCTTTTATCCAAGTACACTCAAGGCAGAGAACAATAAAAGCCAAAATTGGAATACCAACAAAAGAAGTCAACCAGCTGCTCTGACAGCAGCCATTCAGAATCAAATAAACCTTTAGTGTATATATATATGTTTGATATTTCTAAGGGCTTTATAAATTCCCCCAGGATATGATAGCTCAACAAGGTGTGTTCTCGACTGCGAGGGATAAACAACACTGAATCAGTGCACGTGGTTCTGGTTGGGTTAACGTTCACGGCTCTATTTGGTCCATGGGCCGGTGACACAAAACGTCCACCTCTCGGGCCGCTTTGATAAGAGCACCCCCCCGGCACTGGACCACGTTCAGTGTCTATCACATCAAGGTTATGCTGCTGGGGCAGTTTTTTCCTTTTTGTGCTGATCTCCGTGAATGAAGCTCGTAAAAACCATATAACGTGATTTAATAGCAGCTTTGACAGTCTGCATATTTGCACATTTTATCAGTCTTTTCGCGATGGTAAATTCCAACGCCGGGGAAAACACCAAAAGAAATCACCCAGCCACGCAGCGCTCTGCGCGCTCTGCCCATGCAATGCTAGTTTGTCCTTCTGCCAACAGCTCAATACACCCTGAAAGCATCAAACAGATGTGAAAAATTTCTAAATAACTAAATTGCTGAGCAATTTCGGGCGACAATTGTGCATGTAACTTTGTGTGAATACTATACAGACGGATCAGGTGTGTGTGTGTGTGTGTGTGTGTGTGTGTGTGTGTGTGTGTGTGTGTGTGTGTGTGTGTGTGTGTGTGTGTGTGTGTGTGTGTGTGTGTGTGTGTGTGTTTCACACATAACACAAAGAAAGTGCAATTGGAGTGTGTGAAATGGTATAAAAGCCACTTGAAGTTGTGTAGTCATAAGCTCTCCGCTACGAGCCCCCTGCATTCAGGAGAACACGACAAGTTAAAGCAGAGGTTGTCAGCGCGCACCATCGACACTTAACCACAATGGCTCCTTCGACTACGTGTCAAGTCAATACAATGCAGCCGTTCAGATGCCCCGCTTACAATACTATAATCAAGCCGAGATATTAACGAGTATCATCCCTGTAATCTGCACCACAATCAGAGTGTATTTTACCCACACATTTAACAGCATTATTGAGTGCTTGTAGAAGTTACAGCCTGTTAAGAACTTACATTAATTATGTTTCTGAATATTTAACAGCTTCTCGTATGGTAAAAATTTACCCTTTACCCTCTCGCTGAACTGCTACATCTTCTGCTCTTGTGTGTCTCCGTCCCTCATTTCCCTATACGTTTCTCTCCCCCCGTCTCTCCCCTAGCTCAGAGGGAGACGACCGATGGCATGTCAGGGGATGGGTTTGGAAGAATCCCGAGCTGAGGAATGCATATTTAATGATGAATCTACAGATCGGCCTCCAATGTGCTACCGGCACTCTCTCTCTCGCTCTCTCTCTGTCTCTCTCTCTCCAGTAATCTTTTCCATCTTCCCACCACCTTATCTTACGCCAAGTCTAGGTCCTGTCCCATTTTCCAAACTGCGTGGAAAAGAACAGCACTCAAGTGTGTGCTCGTGTTTGAGTTCTATTTTTTTAATGGTTTGCTTTTTGTTGTTGTTGACGATGTCCGTGTTGACATCAATGTTTCATCACCTGACCAGGGCCCCGTTTCCCGAAAGCGTCGTTAGCCTAAGTGGATCGTGAAGTGCGTCGAAAGGGCATCGTAGAGTTTTCACCGCGTTTCCCGAAAGCATCGTGGGGAACGAACGTCTTGAAAACGCTCGTAGCTAACGAGTACTCCAGGGGTGCTCGTAGGTACTCGTAGGACTCTAAGAGAATCGTCAGCTATAGCCTCAGTGGCGACACCATCGGACATTCCGTCTATTGGATGCGTTTTAGTAAAACGCATTGCGCCTTTATGTTCTTAGTTTGGTAATTAATAAAGATTATTAATTAATTTATTAATAAAGATGTTAAAATGGCCAAAATAAAACGGGACAGTCCAGAAAATGTTTGCGCAGGCAGGGCACTCAAAATGTGTGAGAGAAAGTGGGGGGATTTGTGCAGACTGACATAGGCTACTCATAAAACGTAGCATAAAATAATGTAAAAAATAAAATACAATTAAAAAAATTAAAAATAAAGAAATGAAATAAATTATAAAAAACAAGCAAAGGAACAGGCAAAAGGCTGGGATATGGTGGGGATTGGTCACGTTGACGGGAATGTTTAGTGACATGTGGGAGGGTGGAGGGGGTTAAAAAAAAGTCTCAATCACTCTTCGACGCGCATGAAAACCAGCCGCGTAGTTATGAGGGAGGCCGTCCTCACACCGATCTTCCTCGTCGTCATCGTCCTCAGCGTCCTCCGGTTCAAGCAATGCCACCCCAGCCTTAGCTGCAATGTTGTGCAACATAGCCGTCACACATATCACGGCGCATGACTTGGCCGGCGAAAACTGGAGCCCTCCGCCTGACTTGTGAAGGCATCTAAAGCGCAACTTCCACCTCCCGATCGTGCGCTCAACGATGCACCGGGCCAGACGGTGGGCTTCGTTGTATTCCTCATCAATACATACCTTACCCTATTTCCGGAGGGGCTTTTATAGCCAATCAAATTATCAATCAAGGAAACCCTTATGCGGAATCAGATTAAGTCGGCTCTCTTTGCTGCGCAAAGCATGTTTCAGAAATCAGCCCATTAAGATAAATGTAGTTGTCACACAAGCTATTTTTAATTTTTTGTCATATGGAATTATTTCAGGGGGGAAAATGCCGTGAAACGCACAGTGCATTCAGGATTAGGACTGATATATGTCGGTTTAAGCCTAATCAATTGTGTTTTAATGTCTTTAGCATTCATATAATTGCAGTCTATTTTTTTCGTAGGCTACTCTGCTGTTGTCCTTGATGGGGATATATTTTAACCCTTTTTAACACAATTTTCCTGCGACATTCCTGCGTCTCCCCCTCCTACAGAGCCCATTTAAGCACCGTGTCAGTAGACAGTTACAATCCTACGACGTCGTGAGTGCAGCGAATGCGCGTTCACGTTAAGAGGAGTTTCGGGAAACGCTCCAAAGAAATTATCGATGGATCGCAAGATCCATCGGGAGAATGATCGTACGAGCGAAGATCCATCGTTATCGGGAAACGGGGCCCAGGACAGTGGCACGTATTGAAGCCGCCGCTTTGTAATTTGTGTCGCGGCAATTTCCTTTAACAGATATTAGTGTATGCATGCATACATTAGACATACATTTTTAATGTATTTGCAGTTCAACTCGTCCGCACACGCACGCACACGCACACGCACACACACACACACACACACACACCTAGTTCCAGTGCAGATTAGGAAGTGCATGTCTCTTTCAGTTACACAGGGGAGTAAGAGGGCATTGTGAACTCAGAGGCGACGTTGAGCTTCTAGTTCAGGGGAATGAGAAATGATAAAGAGTGAAACACGTAGTGCTCTTTGTAGGAGCTCCTCGAACCCAGCAAAGCAGAAAAATGGGCTCTCTATTTCCCCCCCTCTCCTCTCTTCCCCTGTTCTCTTCCCACCTCTATGCTCACCTCCCCTCCCCTCCCCTTTTCTCTCCCTTTCTCTGCTCACCTCACCTCCCCTCTACTCTACTCCCCATATTTCACCTCATCCCACCCCTTCTTTCCTCCCCTCTCCTGTTCTCTCCCCTCTCCTCTCCTCCCCTCTCCGTATCTCTCTGCTCACCTCACCTCCCCTCTACTCCCCTCCCCTCCCCTCCCCTATATTTCACCTCATCCCATCCCTCCTCTGCTTTTCTCTCCCTTCCTCTCCTCTCACCTCCCCTCCCCTCTATTCACCTCATCCCACCCATCGTCTCTGCTCCTTTTCTCTCTCCTCCTGTCCTCTGTCCTCACCTCTCCTCTGCTCTTCACTCCCCGCCCCTCTCCTATCTCCTTCTCTCCTCACTCTCCAATACAATGGCCAACCGGGAGTGGCCCCTGTGTTACCTTGAGCTGGGCTCCCTTGTAGCAGGGAAACCCCTTACCAGTACATCTTAATGACAGCTGACAAACGATCCTCAAGTCGGACCCAGTTATTCCCTGTACATAAATCAAGGCAAACTGCAGACAGGGTTGTATGCAAGAAGATTGGTTTACTCACTGCCCCAGAACAAACCCAAATGACACCAATAAAGCAGCCAATCTGTACCGAGAAAGGCAGGAACCGAGTGTTGGGGGGGGGGGGGGGGGGGGCTAAGTCAGAGTACTCACTCATCAAGACACTTCTCAAAACAACGCACTTTAAAAAGGGTATGACCATTCGTTCTGGAATGATTCAGGTAAAAACGTGTGGGGGAAATGCTCGTCAATATAAATAACTTCTAGGATAGCAGTCTGACGGATCGAACCATCATCAGAGGTGCTACCGCCCTCACCAAAGCATCCGTTACCATTACCAATATCATTAGAAGGAATGTGCGTCAGTAAGTACGGAGTTTGTGGAGAACATCACTTCAGGAAATATCTTGATGAAGAAAATGGGATGTTCCTCTGCTGCCGTTGTTTACGTCTGTGGCGGATGTACGCACGCTAAATGCTATTGTGGCAGGGATTTTGCCAAATTACATTGGAAACGGATGTTGAAGTGAAGCCAGGAGAGACACGATGGTTTCATCACAGGCCGCTGCTGTCCTACATATACAAGTAACATTACCACAGAAATATCAAAAGGTAAAAACAATGAATGACTTTTTGAAGACAGAACGCTTTCTCTCCTCTGTTCGCCAGCCACTGCAGGGGAACATCTGGTGCGCACATCTGAGTAATACGCCAAGGAGCGGGAAAAGCTCCTTTGATATAAGGGCTTTTAGTTGGCCATCTATTCTCTCTGCTTCTCCTCCTCTGCCGTCCACCAGAACACTGAGCAGCGATGGGCCAGACGGATGCTTTGCACTAGATTTTTCCATTGCCAGTATGCTTGGCACACAAATAATTATCTGTCTCTATGATCAATTACCTGATTACTCACCAGAGACACACGCGCACACACGCACGCATGCATATATATACAGACATGCACCTCAGATGTCTGTGGAACACTAGCTCACAGGGTTCAAAATGTGTGTGTGTGTGTGTGTGTGTGTGTGTGTGTGTGTGTGTGTGTGTGTGTGTGTGTGTGTGTGTGTGTGTGTGTGTGTGTGTGTGTGTGTGTAGAAGTGCCGTGTTCTGTTCTCACACATAGTCGTATGGACCCTCAATGAACTCTGAATGTAATTTACACACACACGCACGCACACACACACACACACACACACGTGCACACATGAACAGCCATGGATCTAAAGAAATGTGTGCAAACACACATGCACATTAAGGAGATGCCCTTTTTATTTTCTTTGAGGCAGCTAAGGAGAAGACTGCGCGAAGTGCTAATGAAAACACAGGGAAATCATCAGGCACAAACAATACACAGAGGAAAGAATTATCATCCAATGAGGCTCCGAATGAGAGTGTGTGTCCGTGTATTGACAACATGTCCCAGATGGAATATGCTGCCTGACCTCTAATCCAGTATCCCGCCTTACTTACAGCTTCATCTCACACACACACACACACACACACACACACACACACACACACACACACACACACACACACACACACACACACACACACACACACACACACACACACACACACACACACACACACACACACACACGTAATCCCACTCATGCGGCACACGGTACAATGGCGGTGGAGCAATGTGTAAAGAGGCTTTCCATTAAACCACTAAGGGGGAGGATTGGCTGATGCTCTGCATATATTTGCCGTCTGTTCAGCGCGCAACATGCCACACACAATCTGTTTGTCTTAATCACCGGACGTGCCGTGCTAGCCGGTCCACTCACGACTCCACCAAACAGATTGCTTCATGCGTTTGTGTTTGTTTGACGGTTTTTTTATTGAGTCATTTGTTTACAGGAAAACCATCCAACGGTAGCCTTGTAAGACCATCGCCATCTCGTGACTTCACATTCTGTTCCTTTTCGAAGATCAGTCCGGCCTTGATCCCTTTGAAATCCTTTTTCCATACATTGAAAAGCGTGAGGGGGGGTGGAGGGGGGGGTTCAGTCCATCACGAACCAGGAGTTTCACAGTGTGCCGAAAATAACAAAAGAAAAATGGCAGTGCACAAGAAAGTGTAGGAATCAAAAAGGTGATGTACATCGTATGGACAAATTTGGAAATAAATTGCTTCCCAGCCAAGGCCAGACTGATATTCGTCACTTAATGCAAACATGAATCCCAGAATGGTCTCACAAAGCTACTGCTACGTACCCATGAGCAAAGAACGACACGCATATGCCTCCACTCACGTGAGGTCTCTTTTTAAATGGCTGTGCTTCTGAGTTTTGTCCCAGCGTAGGATTGGCACAGGTCCAGGACCGCTGGCTCACCGTGCTGAATCACAATCCCTCATCGTCGTCATGACGATCACGGCGGCTGAGTCACAGGTGAGGCGGCTGGGGTCCCCCGTCGCCACAGCTACTGATTCATTTCAAATGTATCAAAAAAACAAAAAAAAAATCCTCATCCTTACTTATTGCTATACTTTGGGTAAATGTAGCATAAAGATCACACCCACACACGCACACACACAAACACAAAGCTCTATGTGTGGGTCCCTCAAAAGCCAGGAACATTTAAGTCATAGCAGGAGAGAGCTTGGGATAGATAAAAAGTGAGATTAAAAAAGCGATAGAGAGACTGAAAAAGGGAGATCCTTGCGGTTGGATAGGTAGCAGCATTCCAAGTGACTAAAACAAACAATAAAAATAAATAGAGAGTGAGAATAACCCGAGCCGTCTCTCCCAGCGCCCCTCATTATCATAATACGATCCCCGGGACTGTGAGACTAGCACAACAATATCCGGAAGTTATGATCCTTTATATTACTTATTCTCTTAGCTTTTATCCACACAGAACACAACGCTACTGAACTTTCTCCCTGCGCCTGGTCTAAGTCCCCAGCCAGGCCCTGCTGGCAGAGACGGCCCTAAGACATCGAGTCTCAGGGTCACGACCTGCACGATTCATCGCAGACAAGAGGCACCATTTCCGCGTTAACGTTGAGTGCGTTCAACGGACATGAAGGCACGACGCACGTCGGCAAATGACAAGCAGAGCTCAACGTCTCGCCAATAACACAAACACACAAGCGCACAACAAACAACAAACAGATCTCTCACAGTGACTTCTGATGTGTGCACCCTGAGATTTCAAGGGGCCTAGTTTTATCTCATCACAGGCTCTGTGTCGGTTCACGTTGACGCCAGTGCTGGTTCCCCAGAGGGTAGTCGCATGCACGCCCGCCGTCGGAAGCGTACGAAGTAGTAGGAGGCTAGGGTGTTGGGGTCGTGATTAAAAGATGTCTCGTTATTATTATTATCATCAGCACCATCTTCTCCTAGCTCCCGACCTCCTCCTCGCCGGCGAGAGAGAGACGCCGATCTCCAGACAGCACCAGGAATTACGTTCCTGATGCGTTTGATCACAGAGTTCAGACGCACTCTGGAGACGGCGAGAGACAGCTACGTGTGGGCCCATAAGGCACGTTTCAAACGCTAGCTTTGTAATGCTTATTTTTGTCAAGGGAAGGTAAATTCTCACTCAATTGAACTGCACTCACACACGCGCGCCTACACTTGCATGCACGCGCACACACACACACACACACACACACACACACACACACACACACACACACACACACACACACACACACACACACACACACACACACACACACACACACACACACACACACGGAACAAAACATGCAAATCTACCACGACAAGGTGCCCGGGTGTGATAAATAAACCTGGAAGAAATATTAGTAAAATTCAAACGTGTTGCTTAATTATTCAGCCCATAGTGGGGGGGAGGTGACAAGTGGGTTGGGTATAGGGGGCTTGGTAAGAGGGGGGGGGGGGGAGGGTTGATTCCTTCCACCTCGAGCAGCCAGCCACAAGACACGAAGAGAAGACACAGAGAGACAGAGAGCAACTCCTCCTCCTCCTCCTCCTCTCTCCCCTCACGCTCTGCAGGCAGGGAGGTGCATGGCGATGTCATTAACAGAGAAGGAATTCACATGGTGTAGTGGAGAGAGCCTTCAGAACACAACACTCTACGAAAAGGGTACATTAATTAACAGTTAATGCAGTAACATGCATTATTATATAGCTTCTATTAAATTATGTCAAAATGAATACCGTAGTTGACATCAACACTGTTGCCTTTGCCAACACGAATACCATCGGTAAACTTGAACACCATTAGTAAATGATTACTAGACCAATAGTTTACTGTCAATCTAGGAAACCATCTGTTATCGTCTGATGACGGTTTACTTCTGTGGAAAACGGGGCAGTATTTCTGGGAATCCTGTGTGGCATGATAACGGATAGCACATATCATTCCTCTTCTATGTGCTAGTCATAGTTTCTGTACTTTATTAGGTGTTTTAATCTCTATAAACTGATAAGCTTTTAAAAAGCCTAATCATCGTCAAACGATAGCCGATGGGTTTCCGAGATTGTTGCTCTCCACATACCGTAGATTATTTACCAGCACGCAACCAAAGCCAAATCAGTCGTGACTGGTAATCACAACTTGGACTGCAACCAGACTACAATCCGAAACCAGAACGTGTCCGATGTCAAAATCTTGTCCCGTTGCCCACAGATCATTCATTCATATGCATATGCGTTTAGATATGTTTATAGAGATTAGTTCAGTGAATTAACTTTAAATTATGCTTATTATTATTTCATGAACTAATGTTCATTCATCGTTGATTAATGTACCCTTATCATAAAGTGTAACCAAGATTTCTACACCGCAAATCCAAAAAGATGTTGCTATAACACTGGACCGTAACATTGCATGTCAACCACACCATCACCGGATCACAGCCCAAATCGAAAGACTTATTTTTGATGCCCTTAAAAATTATGAGACCGTCCGAGACCGCTCGTTACCCAACAATCACATCGCTCATTAGTCATGTCGTTATCTACTTTCCTGAGGTTGGGTTTCAGTCTGAGGGGGGAAGAGTTGAGAAAGATGCTAGCAGTAGGTAGTAACAGGGTGTGTGTGTGTGTGTGTGTGTGTGTGTGTGTGTGTGTGTGTGTGTGTGTGTGTGTGTGTGTGTGTGTGTGTGTGTGTGTGTGTGTGTGTGTGTGTGTGTGTGTTGGTGTGTCTGCGTGTGTGCGTGTGCGCGCGTGTGTGGTGGAGGTACGATTGCCTACATGAGCATTGCATGGGGCTCCTCAGTTGGATGCACCCCCCCTCCCCCCCCCCCCCCCCCCCCCCCCCCCCCTCCCAGTACTGTCAGTTCTGATTATTTAACAGGAGCTGGCGGTGTAAATGGTTGACATGTTGTGTGTGTGTGTGTGTGTGTGTGTGTGTGGGTGGGTGTGTTGTTGGGTGGCTGTATGTGTGTGTGAGGCAGCGCTCGTACATTATGTATGGAGAGAGCGGAGGAACACGGTGACAGCTGTAGCTCTCAGGGGGGTTGGGGGGATAGGTTGAGTCGGGTGATCTCAGTGAAGTGAAGGGGAGGCAGTGTTTCAGGCATCGAGGTGACACAAGAAGAAAAACACCTGCATGCGTCAACACACACGCACACACACACACACGCACACACATGTATGAGCGAAAACGTGAGAATTCGCACGTTGTACGGTAGAACATGATTTCAATCCCATTTACAGTCCGTCTGTCTGTCTGTAGGTGCCAACCCACTCCGTTCAGTCCTATAGTAGTGCCTCCGCCAGAGCCTCCACCATGTTTATATTCATCGACAAATCAACTCCATATTTCAATGATCGACACATCTTATCAGCTTGTCAACGTTTCTAATGTTCAGATTGCAGTTTGAAGTCACACCTCCTTTCTTGGAGGGGAATCCTTCAAGGATCGCCCCCCCTCCCCAACTGCCCTGAACAAGCCAACAAGCCAGGTTGGTTAGAAAGGGGACGGCTAGACATCGTTTCATACCGGAAAACCTCCACATCAACCGTCCACTTCTCAAGGGCCCCTACCACGGTCTGCGTCTCATCCAGGCCACCCCTCCCGCGGCTCCGGCTCCCAGGCATGTCACCTGCCTGTGGGAGGGGGAGGTGAGGGGAGGGGGGGGGGGGGTTAAACAGGCTGCTCCATTGTCATAGTGTCTGAGGCCAGACAGGGGAGAGAGGGCTTAAAGGGCCACCTCCTCTCTGGCATAACCTGCAATTAGGGCCCCTAATGAGACCTGTGCACTCTCAGGTGTCTACTAGAATAAGAACCAAAGGAAGGAGGGAGGGAGGGAAGGGGGGAAAGGGGGGAGGGGAAGGGAGGGAGGGAGAGGGTGGGAGGGGTGCAGAGAGAAAGGAGAGGAGGGAGAAAAAGGCAAGGGGGAAGAACGCTAGAGGGAGAAGGTTAAAGGGCGAGGGAGGAAGAGGGAAGGGGGAGCGAGGATTAAGAAAGAGGGGGAGAGGAATGGGAATGTAGAAGGAGGGACAGCTAGAAGACGGAGGAAAGGAGAGCGGGAGGGCAAGAAAGGAAAGAAATGTATGCCACAGAGAAAAAACGTGTGTCACCTGTCCCTTCAGAGGAGCAGTCGTCTGCCTGTTAACAGGTGGAACACTTGTTTCTCCTGCGTTGCGGTACGGTGCGATCACCATGGTGACCTTGTTAGCAGCCTTACCATGTGAGATATATGATAATGAATGTAAATTACAGCCTGTGATTGCATTAATAAGTGTTGTGTGCCTGGAGATGATGTGGAGTGTGCATACCGTACACACACACACACACACACACACACACACACACACACACACACACACACACACACACACACACACACACACACCAGTCGAGGTGAAAACCCCACGTTTGGAAAGGCGCAGCTTAGGCGAAATTCTACCAGTTTATGACAAACGCACACACCCACACTCAAATACACACACACACAAATACACAAACACACACCCACACACACATGCATTAACACTAGCGCACCATGTTCAAAAATTCCTCCTACGCGCCACCTCTGTCCGAAGTGCACACACACAATCAGTCATTTGCACATACACACAGACACACAAACACACAGACACAGACACACACGCACACACACAGACGGGCGTTGAGAGGTTGTGCAGCGTGCAATTCTCCATAGACAGGTTCTTACACATCTGCAGCAGGAGAACATCACGACAGCCACCGAGGCTCCAGCCTCTGCCGGTGTCAGCCTCAAACCATTTCCTCTGCCGCCTCCGAGTGCCCAGGCTGTGTGTGGCGTTAATCACAGGGTACGAACGCACCGGGAGGCGCTCTGTGGAGCCTGGTAGGAGACTGTGCTAGTGGGGGACACTGCCTCTGTCCGGCTGCTGTTGTCAACATTTGGACCTCCATGTTGTTTGTTTGTTTGCTTTTTCCTCTCAGATGAGCTGGGATACTGCTTTTAATCTTAGAGGGATCGTTATGATACCAGGAAAATGGTGCAGAGGCAGGGGAAAGGGTGCACGCGCACACACACACACACACACACACACACACACACACACACACACACACACACACACACACACACACACACACACACACACACACACACACACACACACACACACACACACACAAATTGCCCAGTGAGTGCAATAAGTATCCCCCTGTAAACAGCCACCAGCAGGAAGATGTCCTGAAACGATCTCAGACTATGGAGTCTACGGCCGGCCTGAAGGAGATCTTAAGAAGCAGGCAGCTCCGGCTGAGACATGAAACACCTGCTGTCCCGGACATTAGGTCTCCTTCATAACGCATGCCACACATTCTGAATGGCCGCCGGTAATCTTCCGTCTACTGTACGTTCCATCTACTGTGGGTCTCCCCCCATTGAAGCGAGCGGTACAGTGTAGCCCAGCTCATAAATAGTTAATCATATTCTGCCGCTTTAGTGCTGTTCTGTTTGGTTTGCCTCCCAGGAAACAAAGAGTGGGTTTATTGAAGTAAAAGAACAGAGCAGGAACGGCCGTTCACGCTCCGTCGATCATGACTTAAAGCGAAAGGGAAAAAACATGTTTTATTTCCCTTTCTCTGGTGGAATGTCTAGAGTTGGTTACTTAAAGCCATGCCATGCTATATGGCACGCGACCCCCTTCCTACACACAACCTTTTAAACTCCAGCACCAGCTATTGTAATTAGCACTCTGGCAATCAAGCAAGCAAGATTATCAGCCTTATTGAGCAAGGGGAAAAACAAAAAGGATCCATCGTACTAGCGCAGCCGCATTAGCAACGACGGCAATGAGGCATTGCTAAAAGAGAGCGCCCGTTGCACTTTAAATTAGCATAAAGCTACTTGGTGGCTAATGAGATTGGGGTGGAGGTTAGGCCTGCTGTAGATAAGAGACTCAGGAACAAATAATCAGAGGATTGTATTAATGAGGCGTAAACAATCCCCCAGTTTAATTTATTTTCTTTCTCGGAACAACAGATAATAACGATGGTAGCGAGGAGGACTTAGTGATGGTTAACATGGCGGTGTGGTATCCCCAACCTCTCTCTGATACACGGACACAAAGACACGGACACAAAGACACGCACACACACACACACACACACACACACAAACACACACACACACACACAAACACACACCAGGATCTCAGGTCTTTGTGACCCAGAGTGCAGAGCAAGCCAAGTGTCTACTGCCATGAATCTGGTGGTAATAGTTCGGTCTGCATAAAAAGGATGGAGGAATTACAACATCTTCCCCCTTTTTTTTTTTTTTACTGCTTTATTCGACTTCCTTGAGGCGCTCAGCAACAGCTGACCCTGCGTGCAGCGTGAAGAAAGAAATGAAAAAAATATGACTGCAAATGAACTGCATAATCAAAGCCAGAGAGCGGCAGTGAATGCCTGGAACACATCCGTCTGAATGATCGCTCCACCCTGCGTTCTCGCTGTGTAATAAAAAAAGGTCTCCCGTTCTGGCTGTGTGCGCTATTAATGCGGCGCAAACCGCTCCCTTGTTATGTCGCCGTTGACGACACAGCGGTGGTGGATAGTGATGGTGTGTCTTGAGGAGAGACAGGTGAATAAAGAAAACAGGTGTGGGTGGAGAGAGAGAGAGAGAGAGAGAGAGAGAGAGAGAGAGAGAGAGAGAGAGAGAGAGAGAGAGAGAGAGAGAGAGAGAGAGAGAGAGAGAGAGAGAGAGAGAGAGAGAGAGAGAGAGAGAGAGAGAGAGAGAGAGAGAGAGAGAGAGAGAGAGAGAGAGAGAGAGAGAGAGAGAGAGAGAGAGAGAGAGAGAGAGAGAGAGAGAGAGAGAGAGAGAGAGAGAGAGAGAGAGAGAGAGAGAGAGAGAGAGAGAGAGAGAATAATTAGATTATGTACGATTGATAGTAGAAAAAATAAAACTGAGGAAGAAAAAGTGAAAGCTTGGAACAGATATAGTGTACTTTGAGAGGCAGATACAAAAAAAGAATAGAGATAGAGGGAAGAGGGAAGAGAGAAGGCAAGTGTATAATGCCTTATTTGCATTGAACTCAGACCGACAGTACACCCAAACAAGCGCATCACCGTGCCAACAAGGAGGTGTCCAACATAGCTTCCTACTCAACTGATGAATAATCATGGAGCCCTTAAAGGGACGTCGCTAATATTCCCAGGTCTACATTATCCCTAAAGTCCATTCCCATTTTCTGATCTTTTAGGGTTCTTTGTTTTGTTTCCATCATCTTTGTATTTGATATAAGTAAAGTGCGCTCCTCAGTATGAACAGGGACTATCAGGGCATACAGCGAGATGTATTCACTGACGTGAAGGAGCAAAAGGGAAGGCGAGAGAGACAAAAGGAGGGTCGAGAGACAGCGAGCATTCATTGTGTGTCTATGTCTACCGTCTGAGTGTTATTCATGATGTTCGTGGGAATTATTTGACTAAGTGTAAATATTTGATAAACCCACTCTGCCCCTCCTCAAGTTATGGAAGGTGCATTGACATCTGAGCCAAGCCCTGCAACACTCACACAGAGAGGGGAGACAGACAGACAGACGATAAAGCCATTATCTTCCTCCGTGCGTGCCTTCTTTCATTTGCAATGCAAAATGCAATTTGACATCTGATGCAAATGGGCCAACGC
The DNA here is from genome assembly GCF_902167405.1 of Gadus morhua. NCBI lineage: Eukaryota > Metazoa > Chordata > Actinopteri > Gadiformes > Gadidae > Gadus > Gadus morhua. The sequence continues at coordinate 18,695,912 of NC_044054.1, read as the reverse complement.
AACACAAACACAATCAATAACTTCACAGCTTTAATTCACACAATTTTTTGTTGTCCCCTCTGCTTGGCTGACTGGATAACAATAACATGGCCCCGGATGACATGATGCCGTTCATCAGAATATAAAGGAAAATCACTGGACACGGCGTGCGTTTTCCCTCCACAGGGTCTGTTCCGCTTAGTAGAAATACACACATATAGACTCAGCTGAATTGGTTCACCAGTACTGAGATTCTGCACAGCCTCCCGCAACACCTGACCCCCCTCCCATCCGGTCAACCCCCCACCCGCCGCTGAAATATAGGACCGCCACAGTGTTCCTGGCCTGACGTCATGTATTCTACACACACACACACACACACTAAAACATTCATCCGCTGCTGTAACTGAACACCGCCACACACTAGACAAAGGTCGCCTGTACAACCGCCTGTACCAACACACACACACACACACACACACACACACACACACACACACACACACACACACACACACACACACACACACACACACACACACACACACACACACACACACACACACACACACACACAGGAAGGTGTCTCGCTCGTTAGAGGCCCTCGTGCAGAAATCAATGTCGAGCCGGCGCCCAGCTTGACGCAGAGAGGGGCCAGGGAGGTCGACTCATGTCCACTCATGTTGGAGATGACCTCTGGTGTGGTGGAGACGCGCACCGCAACACTCACAACCCAACAGGCCGTCAGTCGGTGACCCTGTGCAGCGCTGGTTAACACGCTGTACTCATGGAGGCATGGAGAGCTGGTTATTCTGTGCGCTTATGTGGAACCGAAATTGCTTTACATTAAAAACACACCTTTTTTTTTTACTTTTTTTTTTTTTTTTTTTTTTGTTTTTCTCCAGCGGTACTTTGTATAAATCCCTCTCACTGGCACAAAGACACACAAACACACACACACACACACACACACACACACACACACACACACACACACACACACACACACACACACACACACACACACACACACACACACACACACACACACACACACACACACAGTGAATCACTCAGTAGTGTTTTGAATTCCAACATTCCCAGTTCTATAAAGACATCGCCCTTGGGTATCCAGGGACACCCCACACACACACACACACACACACACACACACCATCAGCACCTCCAGTAGCAGCAGGCCAACGGCAGGCCAGGCCAACTGTTACTCCATCTCTAGGGCACATCACAGGAAAGCGCTGCCTGCTCAGGAATCATGCAGTGCAGGCTGAGCAGGGGATTTTGCAGTAGCTTTAGCTGTGGCCGTAGCCTGGAGCTGTGGCCGGAGCTGTATTCGCTGCTCTATGATGAGGATTTATTAGGATTGGCATCGGGAGGCTGTACAGGCCCCTGCCTCTCTGACATGATTCTAGCAGTGAATAAATCAAAAAAATCAATCAAGAGACTGTTACCATAATTCCTTCAATCATCCACCTTTATTTTAACAAAACACCGCAGGACTTTGACAGGCAGGTCTACCATGGCAATAGGGATTCGGTGTAAAGGCAGTCATGTGTTTTCAGATTGTGTTATAAGTTCCATCAGCGGTGGGCTTCCTGACTCACTGAGCCACGCGTGGGATCTCCTGGCCTGCTTCTGAATCATTTACTCTGCCGCCTGGGCTGCTCTGCAGAACGGGCTTCAGGCCAAGCAGCTAAACACTACAATGGACGTTTTTACTGGCCCCGATCGGAGCGGCGAAACAAAACAAGTACATCATATCGGTGACAAGATAGGATCAGAATGATGTAGGCCATCCATCAGAGTGAGGAAAGAGTGTGTTGGCTGCTAAAGGAGGTTGTTGAAGTATCTTCACATTCAGGCGATAACAGCCTCAAGGTATAATCTTGTCCCATACATCATGAAATGACGCATGGGCCTGTGCCGATATCGCTTCATAATGGGGTGTTTCAGTAGAAGTAATGACAGCCAAGATGATCTATTCTTGTGGTAGGCAAACAACAAAACAAATACATGTGTACTTGAACAGATTAAAATTGATCGATTAATATCACATATGTGGCCCCTACTTTGCATCTGTGTCACCAGTAGAGAGAGAGTCTCTCTCTCTCTCTCTCTCTCTCTCTCTCTCTCTCTCTCTCTCTCTCTCTCTCTCTCTCTCTCTCTCTCTCTCTCTCTCTCTCTCTCTCTCTCTCTCTCTCTCTCTCTCTCTCTCTCTCTCTCTCTCTCTCTCTCTCTCTCTCTCTCTCTCTCTTGATGACGAGTGGGGGGTCGCCAGTGAGGCAGTTTATTTCCCTAGGCCCCTAAGAAGAGGAGGAGGCTCATCCATTAAGTAAAAAGGAACACAAATCAGAAGGGCCACGCTGTCGGCATTGTGACAAATTGGCCGGGGAGTAGGGCGCCAAATAAACACTGACGTTAGAGGTCCCTGTCTACCACTTATCAACTTGGTGGTGAGGACTGCTGTTGCAAATAGCCGTGAATCTGGTGTGCTTTTCAGGCCTGATGTTTTGACTTGGCATCGCCTGATTAAAGCTGCTAATCCTATATCGATCAGTTGGATTTAAACCGTGTTTTTTGGGGGGATTATCCCCTTAATGTTCGTATTTCATCGTTAATTTATTGTTGTTAAAAATCGCATCTATGGTCCTTTCAATTAACATCGTCTATGTTTATTGCTTCTTCTCATTTTAAGTCCTTACATGACACCTGCTGGAAGAAATGGGAACTAATGGAGTGCATCCAGGCCTACCCCTGTAACAGGTTAATATTTTTGGAAGAGTTATATTACAAAATAAGCGTTTTAAACAACTGGATAAGGAAATTATTCTGGATTATTATCTGATCAAAATACGTCAAACTACAGTCTGTATCCATGTTTATGAATCCACAATGGAAAGCACCTTGATTTATCTCTAAGCCAGACCAAGGTCAGCACAAACCGAAGGAACAAGGCGTTCTGGGGAAGCAAGACACAGAAATACTGCGAAGGAGAGAGAGAGAAACATGCACAACTCCAACATGTTAGGGAATTCCCCCACACTTAAAAACACAGAGCCGAAACTGAGATGAAAAACTTAGTGGGAAGGGGTAAAGTTTAATCTGTAACCCTTGACAATGAGGCCAAATTAATTACCGTTAGTAAAGGCAGTAATAGGATTGAACTAACAAATAACTAACAAATAATAAAAAGTTAACTAATGGTCTCATTAGTGTTAGATAATAAGGATGTAAAAATGCTTATTACAGCATTAGCAAATGCTCATGAATGGTTCATTAATGTAGCATATTTGTAAAGTGTAAGCGGTTTATGCAGTGACGAGACCATAATAGCTAAATGATTATGAATATATGGCCTTTGATTTAGGCCCTTTTCAGTTTTTTATTGCTTGGTATTTTGCCCATAAAATGCAAGGATTGATGCTACTACCCTGCGCCTTCATTGAAGTATAGGCGTTATAATGTATCTTCTTTATCCGTTTACTTAATCTGTTTCGGTCTGCTGGTTTATTCTTGAGAATATTCCTCAAGGTTGTACTGTTTTCTATGTAATGCGCTGCTCAGCAGAACCCAAACAAGGGATTAAGCTCTAATCCAATTAAGATCTAATTGGATGCAGGTGGGGTGCAATTAGCCCCACGCATGATTAAGAAGGAGCTGGTCTCTACTTGAGCTAATGAACACTTATGAACATATGATGTGCTTTTTTTTTTTCTATCCATTTCTTTGGATTTGATTTATTCATGCGTTTCGCTGGGATATTTTGAGATGCTATTAACTGTAATGCGATTCAGAGTGGGCCATTCTCAGGGTTCAGGCTCCCTAATCGTACACTCACTCTAAATAGATATATATATGTAGAGACGCAAATATATGCAATTGTTAATATAGCACAGCGTACTTCTAGTGAAGTAGCAGAACCAATGATATACTGAATGTAAACATTTGGAAATGGTTTTAAGTAACTATGGATTGGCCAAAAAATGCTACACTCACACATACAAAAAATCCACAACACAGACCCCCCCCCCCCCCTCCCCCCCTAACCCCCATAGAGGTCCAGTGAACTGTAGAAAGCATCCAGAGGATCTGCCAGCCATGCTCCCAAGAGTGAGGTGAGGCTGCCGGGATGGGAGAGAGCGAAACGATGAGAGGGAGCATGTCAGGTCACAGCTCCCGTTGTCTGCCAATGTCAGCTAATACTCTATTCTTCTCTGACAGATTGCAAGTTTTTCTTTCAAGTTGACCTCCGTCCCTCCTGCCCCCTCCCCTACCCTGCAGGACGCCACTCAGGATACCTTGACTGGAGCAGAAGCGGCTCCAAAATGACTCCACTGACAATTCTATAGTGTAATGACATAATTACCAGCCATAGTGGGGGGGGGGCGGGAACGGACGGGAACAGGCAGGAACGGGAGGGAACGGGAGGGAACGGACGGGAACGGGCAGCTACAACAGTAAATGAACCTGCTTTCACCGGGAAGGCCCGAACCACCAGGCCTCCTCTTTAAGAAGGAAGAAGTCACAGGGCTTCCTATTCCTATTCTGACCGTTTCCAAGAGCGCTCAGGGTGGTGGTGAGGGAATCAGGCTGTTTCAGCGGTTATATGCTACCATCACTGTCGGAGGAGGGCAGTGTAATCAAGTGGCTGGCTCGGATAGCACTAGGTTGGATCCCCCAATGTCTGCAGCCTGTGTACCTGCAGGCCTCTATCGAGCAAGATACCCCCCCTCCCTGCTCCTTAATGACATGTATATGAAAGTGAGTTTAAACATAAGAGTAACAATATGAGGTCAATGTTTCCCTGTGCTCAATGGATGTACAAGTACAGCGTTTGAATGCAACAGAAATGACCAAGACAGGATTGACATTGTTTTTGGTATCTTACAACATCATTTGCTACGCTATTGGGTCCTGGCCTTATACCCATGGTCCTGACTTCTGAATGCAGTCCAGTAACATTAGTTTGCCACACACACACACACACACACACACACACACACACACACACACACACACACACACACACACACACACACACACACACACACACACACACACACACACACACACACACACACACACACCATTTTTACTTCTTGAGCTTCCTTAACAGGCTATAATTCCAACGCTTCCACAAATAGGATAAAAGAACGGGGCCCAGCAGAGTGCAAACACAGTCGTACGCCTCGTCCATTACGAGGGGAGAACTAGAGGAAGATCGGACGTGGCAGTTAAACTTTGTCCGCTGTGGTTGTCTCTATTCATTAAACAGCGGGAGGTATGATATCTGCGGTGACCTGGAGCAGCGAGCGCAGGCTGGCGAGCAGGCAGAGCGGCTGCGCTGCCTGGCAGTGAGCCGCGTTACAGCGGGAGCATACACCAGCGGAATGAACGAGCAGGTGCTACATGTGTGATCAGGTTGGCTTTCCTCCTGGAGGAAAATAAACACAACGCGATTACAATCACAGTCGCTTTAAGCTCGATACGTTGACTGTAATTGAATACAATTGTATATAAAAAAAAAGGGGGGGAGAACAGAAGTAGATTTCCAGCAGCAATAGCTCGTGGGATGAAGAGGGAGAATATTTATACAATTTGAAAGTGATGAATCACATAGGCCTAGGCCTATTTGAACAGGCCTGGGGACGTAAGCTATGCGAACACGGTACCAATGTTATTTATATGTTGAAATTAACTTCAGCATTTTGCACGTTACTTTAAAGCCAAGGGTAGAATATCCGTTCATGGTTATTTCACAGCAAGTGAGCAGGAATTATAACCATTTTCTCTTGAGCCACATAATTGGAATTCATACCAAATTATGTGCATCGCAGATTGATTTAGTTGCCTCTACATCCCTCGTTATTCATTCCTTTCGCTAGTATTTCCAACACAGAAATCGGATAAATGCTAATAGAAAGGCACAGTATGGTAACAAGTTTTTCAAATTGGCCCAAATGTTGTTTCTTCAATTTGGGTTTAATGGTCCTCTATTTGTAATGACATTCACTATTAGCTTCTGTTTACCTTGTTGGGAAGTAGGGACCTCCGTGGACGCCTCAAACCCCCACATCCATTCGGCCCATATGCCCTGGGCTGTTTTAGTTTGGTGGAGAGGATTAATATAGGGTTTTGTGTGTTTGTATAGAGGGTTTTGTGTGTTTGTGTGTTGTTCTTATATGCAGTAACAGTTCCCTGACTCGTGTTGGGATCCTTCCCAGACTCCTATCATGTAGGTGTTTGATAGCCACTGAAGAGAACTGACTGAAGAGAACAAATAAAAAGGAACTGCTCTGTGACCTGGGTCTCCGCAGGCAGGAGTGGAGAACTTATTTTGTAGGCTCATTATTTCACACCTCTCCATGTGCTTCAGAAGAAAGCTCGGAAAAGCTGTGATTGGAGTGGTTATGAAATATGAAAACACAAGAATGCCCAGTGTTCATTGGAATGCGTTTTTGCCAGCTACGAACTTAGTGTGATCATCAAGGTCTCAATCTGATGGGAGACAATTATATAGGATTTCAAAAGTGTGCTGGTGACTCAGGCTGCAATTATTTCTAATTTGATATGATGGATTGAGGCCACATGAATCCCCTTCAAAGACATAATTATAGTAACTTTCTTAATGAAAGAACATGGAAGAACACATCTATTGCCAGTAACAGTATTATTTTTAGAGCCAAAGGTTACATTTTCTCAGAGTAATAGTTCCATTTGCAAATTAGGATCTACTGAATTCACAATGTTTTAGTTTTTGGTGAAATAGCTGCACAATAAACCAATCAATACATCCATTATACTATTATACTATCAGTGTGTAGCATTAACTCTATTTTATACTATCAGTGGACCAAGGCTTCAAGAAGCTCTTAACGCCCAGCAGATCAAAAGGAGATTAAATGGAGATTAAATGCAATAAAGGAGAGTTGAGTCATAAGTAGTGCAGGTCAGTTCAGATTAAACAAATGAGAAGCTGTAAAACTCACTTTCAACTAGGGAATGAGAAAGTCATTACCATGTCTTGACCACTCTGCATTATAAAAAAAAAAGGGTTTATTGGAGAGCAATGATAGACTTGAGAGTGTTAATTGGGTGCAACAAAAGATGACATTAAACTAACACAACATGAGCAATCCTACCTTGCAACCCCACCACAACCTATGGAAATCATCATCATCATCATCTAACCTAACAGCTACGTTTCACCTATCACTATTGCGTGGAGATACTCCTCTCCTCTCACGTTCCCCTTCCAACGAAATAGAGGCACTCATAGTGGTGCTGGCTAGCTCGAATGATGACATTAACCACGGGTTAGGGATTGGATCCACCCCCTGCTAAGAATGTGTGCATGCATGTCCACCTATTGGCATGTATTTATGTTTATGTTGGTGTCCTGCTGCTTCTTCATCTGGTCCAAAAAGATTTCACCAGTAGACCTCTCTAGTGCATTGAACACAATTCAACCCTACCTGATATTAGATTGCTGTGACTATTTGGACTTCTTCATTATTACATACAAGGAAAAAAAAAAAAAAAAAAGGCAATGTCTGTACATGCAATTTTAATGAATACTGTTTTATGGGTCTGTCTCACTGTCAATTTGTTTTTTTTGCTCTCAACCACAACTGGCCTTCCCTTACTGAAAAATACAAATTGTTATGCTTATGGGACTGCAAAGAAATGCTAAACTGAGACAATAACCCTAAAGGGGAATCAAGCTTGCATAATTAATTCCTTTTACAGTATAATGGGTATATTTTGAATGATATTGACGTGTAAATTCCAGTGTTAAATGTTACTCCTAATGGAAAATGAGCTAGTGCCATTGACAGACATGGCAATTGCCGAACAGAAGCATTGCGTAGTCAAACGATTGCAGCCACAGCGTTCGTTCAGGTCAAAATGGTTTCTAATACGAAGCAAAACAAGGCTTTCTCGAAGCACTTAATTACAGGGCTGTAGCAGGGATCCCGGTGTGAGCTTATGAGGGAAGCCGTTGACGGCTGTCCTTCCCTGTGCAATGCTTTCACAAAAAGTCGCTGCGTTGCACGACTACCATTACTTTCTTAATTTGAATTTCTTGAATAGATCCAATTATTGATGAATGAAACGGATAAGCTACTGTTGATTAGGTTGTATGGGCTCGAGTTGTCAAATGTAACGCAATATGCAAGCTTTTGGGAATAAGGATGTGATTAAGGATGTGAGGGGGAATTATATCTTCTGTCGCAGTAGCTGCTCTTTTAATGCCTTTCTAATCAACATTTTAACATTTCATATTTCCCATAAAAATTTCACCATAAGCTCTCGCCGAATTGCTGGCAGACACCATTAGTTCCGGATTATAACCTTATTTTTACCAGTAGGTTAGACATTCATAATATTCCTATACCGTACAGAACCACAGAGTTGAGGAGGATAAGACAGTGTTGAGAAGACAGTGGAGGAGACAGTGGAGAAGACAGTGGAGGACACAGTGGTGGACACAGTGGAGGAGACAGTGAAGGACACAGTGGAGAAGACAGTGGAGAAGAGAGTGAAGGAGACAGTGGAGGAGACAGTGAAGGACACAGTGGAGAAGAGAGTGGAGGAGACAGTAGAGGACAGAGTGGAGGAGACAGTGAAGGACACAGTGGAGGAGACAGTGGAGACAGTTCCTTAAGACATGACTGAGCTTGAAGTTGATTTGTATTCATTAGAATTTTATAAAAAAGGGTTACTTTGCCCCGTCAGTGGCTTTCTTGCATTTCCGAAACAATGCACTAGAGGGCAGTGCTGCTACACTCAACACTGAACTGCACAAGAGCAAGACATTTACGACATCCGCTTTGGCTCTTGCTTGCCTGTATTTACGTTACGGTCCCACTGTCCGATTAGCCAATGGCTTAGAAAGCATCAAGATCGTTTGCTTTTTCTTTATTTTCCTTTTATTTCATTTCTGGATGTATACTGTTCATGAGATGGCGTTCACCGGCTTACAATGAAACTCCGGGTTCAATATGACGGGTAACGCTAAGCTTTTATAACGCAAATACTGAACAGCTGTAAGGTTAGCTAGCATAACTAGTAAACAAGCCTGCACAGACTCGCATAGATCTGGCCGATCTAACTGTTTTTACTGACGACCTGATAAACTGACCGCATGTCTGGCTTTTATTACAGTGTTTAATGCTAATCATATTGCATTGTAAACAATAACCCGCCATCGTCACCTGTGTCACAATATTATTGTTTAGCTTAAATACGTTGCACTGACAAAAAACATGCATTGATAAAGATATCCGACCACAAACAATGGACGTGAAGGATTTCCTTCACCTAATAATATTGGTGACATAAATTATACAGATGTTTAGCTGAAGCTACGTACATACTGCTAAAGTAATGCTGACCCAGAGGAGATATGTATTGTACAGTCATCTATAGATTTAAGTTTCACTTTCTTCTTTGTCATGTTTTTCTACAAAGATGTGAAAGTAGAAGAGCATCAAAACTGAAGGAGTCCCAGACGGTGATGCAGCCCAATTCCGACGAGCGAGATGCCCACGCAGGAAACGGTTTGTCCCTAAATCTGCAACAAGAACATCTGACCAAAACACAGACCCCCACCGGAGCTCCGGCCCTTGCCGAGAGCGGAGAGGTGCGGGTACACATGACCGGCGACTCCGGGGAGACCAGTGCAGGGGGTGCCTCATCTCGGAGGTCCAGAGCCAGCTCCCACAGTCACTCCCATTCACATGGACACAGCAGGGCCCAGCACCCCCCGCATACACATGAGCCCGAGTCTGCGGAGCCCGACATGGACTCGGGAGAAACCAGCTCCTCCTTCTCGGAGCTCCGCTACCTCTACCACTGGATCCAAAAGAGTCTTCCTTTTCTCGTCATCCTCGGTTCCAAGTTGGTCATACAACATGCTCTGGGTAAGATCTTACCCCCCCAAAAAAAGCTGCATCCCTTAAGCTGCGCTCAAAAACAAAAAGATGGTTGTCTCAAAGGTTCTCCTCTACGTGTTACAGGTTTGGCAGTAGGCGTTGGCCTCTTCATGACCTTTCTGTATGTGAATAAAAGCCTTCAAACCCAGGTCTTTCTTCAGGTGAGTAGCCAATAGCATAAGAACACCTCATGACTTTTAAAAGCTGTGTCTTGTGTATGGATCATTCACTGTAGTGGCTCTGGTGTCCTTTGCAGGATCGTCACTCCAAGCTGCAGTGCTTATGGCTTCTGTTGTTCATGACCTTGTCCACCTCCCTCCTGTACTACACCTTCCTCCCAGAGAGCCTTCACTACTGGTAGGAAGCTCGTCTTCTTATCTCCAACCAGACGAGAAATGGACATGACTATATTTACACAGCTAGGCTGAATGCAAACTCCTCATTGCCCATTTGTCTTTTATTGGCAGCATATCTTTGAATTATGATTAATATAATCAGCAAAATAGAGGAAGGGAAAACGTATTATATGTACAGTAGAATGATTATATATCATTGTCATTTTGCATATCTCGATTGTAAAACAATGAGACGTCGTTGGTTGGTTTAAACAGGACTTTCTGAAAGCCTGATCCTAAATTGACACCAATGGATTTCTCCATGCATCCAGCCTCATCTTCCTGGTCCCCAGCATCGAGCCCTTGGGGTTCTGGGAGGTGCTATGGACCGTCGGTGTCACCAACTTCATCATCAAGTTCCTTATGATGGGAACCAAGTGCCTTATTCTGCTGCCACCCTCCTCGCTGCTTTCCTTCAGAAGCCAGGTAGAGTCAGGCTCAAAACTCACACACCATCAATCAAGGCAAACAATCCAAGTGGCACCTTGTTGATCAAAGTAAAGAGTTGACTATTATTTGATCAGTGCTCATGAGTCACTGATGATTAAAACACAAAAAAGGACATGAACAATGGAACTACGAAAAACATAACGCAGAAGACAAGGGTGGTGGTGTTGATCCTGTAAGGGGCCACTCTGTACACATTGGAAGCACTTTACATTAAGGCTATATTAATGAAACAGGTGTTCAAATTAGTAAATGAGTATTTAGTATTTACTAAGATAAAATGAACAGTTAACTTTCAGTCATCATTTTCTAAAGGTAGTCATGTTTACTAAAGGTGTTCATGTTGACTTAGCTATTCATTAATGCATTATTTTAAAGCGCATCGGAAGGCTTGCCTTTAACAACACCAAAGCAGCTCAGCGGGATCATTCCAAACTGCTTCTTTTCCTCTGCTCAACCACTAGCTGCTCATACTCGTCTCCTCCAGGCTCAAGTCCACGAGCCCACCCAAAGCAGGGTATCGGACGTCGTTCTGGAACGTAGCCCCTGTGTTCTCTGTTAGCGCCATGTGAACCGTGTTGTGCTAATCTGCCGTGGTGTTCCTCCAGGGCCGTTGGCTGATGCTAACAGAGGAGCTAGGCCAGATTTACCAGGCCCTGGCCCCGGTGCCCCCGTGGTTCCGCTACCTGGTCACCTACCAGGAGGTGGACGGCAACACAGGCCTCACCCTGGGGGTCCTGCTGGCCCTGGTTTACCTCATAATGAAGGTGACCCCCACCGCCGCTACTGCTGTTGGATCTTTACCAGCCCGCCTGAAGCTTTCTGCCTGTTCATTGGTGCTTGAGAACATAGTTTCCCCATGTATGGATTTACAGTGGTTTGGTTTTGTCGTTTTTGCAGCTTTTAGGATTGTACAGCCAGCGGACGGCCATCACCAAGACTGTGAGGATATTCTCCAAGGGCGAGGTACATTTGAGAACCGACTTCTATTGGAGCCGACTATACTAGGCGTGGTTCTGCTTGGGGTTCATTTCTCAAACCCCATGCTGTATACAATCATATTGGTATTAGTCTTGATTCAACCTTTTAAAGTGTTTTCTCTTTGCTTATATTTTGTATTTGTTTCACCAGAAACATGCAGACCGTGAATTATTAAAATGGATATACTTCGCTCACTAGGGATTAATGTGAGTTAGCCAATCAGAGGCGAGCAGGATTGTAACGATGCTCTTTATTGTGCCGTTCTGTTGCGTCAGCATACGGGGATGCCGGCCAGCAGGAGTCAGTGTAGCGAGGCGGGAGATGTGTGTCCCATCTGCCAGGGAGAGTACCGGGACCCTCGCTCACTGGTCTGCCAGGTAAGGGGTGTAACTATTACCTGTTCATGGCCAAACTGATTTTATTTGGGCAAAAGATAGTGCCAAATTTTTGGCACTAATAATTTAAAGCTAAATATTTCCTTTTTATTTTTGAGAGCATGCATTATGATGACCATACGGACGTTTCTAGGTGTGCGGCCAAATGCAGTTTAAAAGTTAGAAAGATTGGCTCTACAAAAAGACTACCATGTTCATTACTAGTCGAGTATGACATTATGAGTAATATCTCCATGCTTAACCCTCTTGGAGTAACACTCCACTTAATGCAAAATATATTTAAGAAATGATTTAGCAGAATTAATCAGGCAATTATGGACAATAAAAACCACTTTTTTTTCCCTTACGCTGTGTGTGTGCGTGTCTGTGTGTGTGTGTGCGTGTGTTGCAGCATGTGTTCTGTGACGAGTGCATCGCGCTGTGGTTCAACCGGGAGAAGAGCTGCCCGCTGTGCCGCACTGTGATCACAGAGAAGGTGTACAAGTGGAGGGACGGCGCGACCTCCCCTCACCTGCAAATCTATTGACTCCTCCCCCAGGGCGGAGACGCTCGCTTTTTAACCCCTCCCACATAGTTATCGATATGTGTGTTTGCGTGTTTTGAATGTGTGTTTGGTGCGTGAGCTATTATGGCTGACAATAGACCTTTTTCCCCGGAGACGCCATTGTAGGATAAACACAGGTGTCACCCGTACACTGATTTAGGGTGAGCTACTTTTATATCTCAGGGTATGGAGGGTGGTGGTAGACTTATCTTTACTAGTTCAGTCTATGACCTGTGCCTTGCTACATAAAATGGTGCAGACCCATGCTCAGTGTTATGAGCGACACCCGTGTTAATCGGTCACGGCGCCCCTGACAAGAGTCTATACCCACCGACTGTAACTGACGTCTTAACTGTGTATCTTGGGGGGGAGGGGACTTGTGGCCAGGAATAATAAGGTTTTGAGTTTTATAATCCCCCCCTGTGTCAATGTGGTTTTCTCAAACATTGTGTTTTGATTTTCCTTACGTCCATTTAGAAATGTCTACCATTTCACCATTATTATTATTTTTTGGTAAAGGGTCAATAATGTTGGACATCTTCTAAAGTGTGTTGATTTAATTATTTGTTATATTTACTCCCACCCACCATTTTTTTTTGATTAAGTACTCTTTTACTTAATCTTTTTTTTTTTTCATTTGGGGAGATTGATCCATCTTTTTTTCGAATGACAGAATTAACCATGTTACTGTTTGTTTTGCTTCATGGCAGGAGAGCATCCACACCTGTTGGCACATCAGTGCCCTATACCACGAAGCTCGCTGAACATAGCCAGGCTTTCTTGGGAAAACCTGGCTCGACAGAGCCGCAACTCGCAATCAGAGTTAAATGGTACCACGAAGCTCACTTTAGATTCAATTAGTAGAACCAGATTTTCCGCTTTAGGTTCAGTGCGCGTTCACGTGAAAGGGGCGTTTTTTGCGTCATTTTTCTCACCTTTACGATAGATCAAGCAGTCTATATGAGTATAACGCTACGGCTACACCAGACGCGGAAATTCACTCGTGCGGAAATAGAACGTTCACCAAGCGGAAATTTTAAATTAACCGGCTACACTGGACGCGTTAAAAATGGCTCCTTTATCTTTTTTGATCTCTGTATTACTATGGTCCAGTTCAATAGCTGCTTATAGTAGGCTATAGAAGTATAGTATAGAAGTTACTCACCAGTTATGCCAACTGCCTCCGAAACAGCTCTCCATCCGGCATCTCTTTGACGTTTATCCTTATATTTCAGGTCACTGTGGTCGTAAAGCTGTAGGCCTACTCGTTTTTCAACTTCATGAATTAATAAATAATCATCCATTCTTGAACTATCAACTATCTAGGCCTACTTGCTATCTATATACTTACAGTGTCTACGTAGGCCTATACTATCTATCTTATACACTGTCGTCTTCAAACAGAAAAGTAATGTTTTAATCGTTAAAAACGTTAAATCTCCATAGTAACAGCTCTCGAGGGTTTTGGGAAATAATCAGATTTATTGATTCCCTCATTATTCACAGCAAAATATATAATGGTTTTCATTACATTTCATTGATTTATTACCATACTCTATGTTAAAAGGCCCACGCAAACCTCGCGGAAAATAATAAAAATAGAAACCAGTCTATGTCTTAATTTTCCACGCGGAAATGTCGGCGCGGTAGGCTACGTTCAGTTTCAGCGTCTGGTGTAGCCACTCTCATTGCTTTCAACGGTTTCGAATTCTGCTGCGTTCATACCGCGTCCGCAAAGCAAAATGTCCGCGTCTGGTGTAGCCGCGGCCTAAGTGAAAAGATTCTGCATATTGTCTGTAAAATAACTATGCCAAATGCAGAATTGTTCGCCATTAATCCAAATAGAATGATGATTTAAAAAAGCATAAGCAACGTCCATCCTGCCTTATTCTATAATTTAGGGAATTCACTTTAAATACACCCTAAGAAATGTATAGAATGTTTTCGACCTCTGAGAGGTAGCGGCTGTAGCGTAGTGGATTAGTATAAGACCCGAACGCCAGCGACCGGGGTTCAAATTCGCCGGTCTATCATCATGCATTTTACCCCCATAGATGTGGTGCCAGCACGGCCTTGAAAATATGGGTTCAAGTTCGAAATAAGCACAAAAATATAATTCCATAAGCTTTAGTGAATAAGTATTCCATATGCATGAGAATTAGGACTTTTTAAGCTTCACATAAATTCGCGTCACTTGGGAGTCGAACCCCCCGCGCAGAAATTCAAGACTGACGCGCTACCTCCACTCTAGCATCTGTCACAGACACAATGCGCAACAGTAATCATTGTCTACATAAGGTCCAAAAGGACGATCAAATAACGAACACCCTCTGATGAGAATCTGTATCTCTCATGTAGAACCCCAATTTCGTTGTTTGCACAATGACAATAAAGTCTGAAATCTGAATATCGTCAGACAATGCCAAGGGATCGGTTCTGTCCCGTAAAACCCTTGTCTCCGGAGAGACGCCTGTACGAGAAGTGCGCCGGGGTCCACGGGAACACCCACAAATGGTGACGCCATTGTCAGAGGAGGGGCTAGGAAGCTGCGCACGCCGATTTAAGTAACCGATCTCCGGCTAGACTAAGCCGAAAAACTGCTCCCGACCAGGTTTGGTTGCGAGCATAAGTCACCATGGTGATACATCGACGCTAAAAGAGATCGACTTTCGTGGTACAACTAACCCAGGCTTGGAGCTCAACATACCTCGCTAACCCTCTAAGCGAGCTTCGTGGTACAGGGCCCAGATGTGTCCAGCAGGAATTCAGAATGTAGTAAAATTTATAAATATATCGATTATATATACACTGTATATAGTATATACACACTATAAGATTGGAATACGATTACCATGAGCATGGTTAAGATCACCCACCCAAATACAAGAAAGATTATGTATAACTTTGGTTATTGTTTTGAATATTTTCAATTTTGCTTTGATTTTCTCATGTCAAAAAATAATACGAGACATTGAAATTAGTTTGATCCAAACATGAAACTATTTTTCTATAGATGTGATTTATAGCCTCCTTTCATTTCTTAAACCAAAGATTGTGAGCACCTACTATTTTATTACAGTAAAATACCGAACTCTGTCTCTTTCCTACTTTTTGTCTTACAACCACAAACTACACGATGAAAAACTTGCAATTCAAGATTTTATTCAAATTGTGATTCAGAGTGCTGTCTTGTTGCAAGAGAGAAAACCTGTACTTCCCATATCTTTGCCCTTAATATATATTACCATTGGCAAGTACAATAGGCTCCCATTTATCTTAACGTATTTGACCGGTTTGTTAAAAGTACAGGTTAATTATTGAGATTGCCTGTCTGGAGATGTTAATCAGTGTGATTAATGTTCTGCCCAGCTCTCGCTGTGTAGCGTGAGCCTGCAGAAGAGAAAGGGAGAAACCAGCTCCTCCTTCTCTAAGCTGGTTACGCGCTTACTGCCACGACCCCACTGGTATATAGAGACACATAAGTGGTAGCCAACCACAGCTGGCAGGCAATTAGCTCCGGCCACGTGAGTAGTGACTCACCTGGGTTCCTGGCGAGCTCTGGTCCTTCTCTCTCTTGTAGGGGAGATAGCCAAAGCATTGGGGTGAACGGTAGCTGTCTCGTTCAGTTATTGCTTTGACATATAACATAGACAAACAAAGACGGCAAAGGGGCGGTCACGTTCCCCGTAGGAATCCTTAATTCTGGTGTGGTCCTGCTATGTGGGTGAATGGGCTTTACAAAGTCTTATGATTTCGGAGTGTAACCACTGGGCACCATGCTGTCTATCCAGACACCCTCTTGCTTCTGTGTCGCCATCTTGGATCCCTCAGGTGACCATAATCATGGCCCATCAAGGGAGCCACTCCCACATTTACCATGACCACCAGTTACCCACCAGCTTAACATTACCCAACAGTAGGATCGTGACATTCCTCCCCCCATAAGCAAAACAAAAACACAACAATTATTTATTTATTTTTCACCTGTCCTTTTGTGTTTTTTTTCTTCTAATCTTATATTTCATTTTCACATTTTCCTTAAAATAACTTCTAACCTAAATTAGAACTCAACCATTACATTGAAAACACGAGGACCTTGTAAATAACAAGAGAACCCTCTGCCAAATCCGGTAGACAACAGTCGTAAACAAGGTCTCACACTCTAGAGAGAGCATCAGCAATGACGTTGTCCTTGCCAGCTATATGCTTCACCACCAGGTTGTAAGGCTGTAATACGAGACCCCAGCGAAATACCCTGGCGTTAGCACTACGGAACCTGGCTAAGAAAGCTAGGAGATTATGGTCGGAATAAACCATCACTGCCTGCTCATCTCCCGCAATATATACCTCAAAATGCCTAACTGCTAAGACTAGGGCCAAAGCTTCCTTCTCTATGGTAGAGTACTCTCTTTGATTTGAGTTGAGTTTCTTTGAGAAGTAGGCCACCGGCCGTTCATAACCATCCTCTCCTGCCTGTAGGAGGACAGCTCCTACTCCGACATCACAGGCATCAACACTGAGAGCGAATGGCCTCTCAAAGTCTGGTGCTCTGAGAACAGGGGCACTTGACAAAATGGTTTTAACCTGAGTCAATGCTGCCTGAAACCCATCTGTCCAGTCCCATTTCACATCCTTCCTCAATAAATTGGTAAGAGGGTCGGTCACTGCTGCAAAGTTAGGGACAAAACGGCGATAAAACCCACCCATCCCCAAGATCCTTCTCAGCCGAGTGCAATGGCCTGAACCTTAGCCAACCGAGGCTGCACCACCCCACATCCCACCTGATGACCAAGGTATGTGACCGTGCCTTTACCAAACTCACATTTTGACAGGTTGATTACGAGCCCTGCCTCAGCCAACTGCTGAAATAAAGCCTTGACGCGCTCCCCATGCTCTTCCCAGGTGTCACTGAACACTAGCACGTCATCTAGATAGGTGACAGTATTTCCTAGCCCATCGGTGAGGGAGTTCATCAACCTTTGGAAGGTGGCTGGAGCATTATTCATGCCAAAAGGCATCACCCTGAACTGATACAGCCCACCTGGGGTTACAAAAGCTGACACTTCCTTTTGCCCTTTCTGTTAATGGTACCTGAAAGTAACCTTTCAGGAGGTCGATCTTGGTCACAAATCTCTTCTGCCCCACCTGATCAATGCAATCCTCTAACCGAGGAAGAGGGAACGCATCCCCTTTTGTGACAACGTTAACCCGTCTGAAGTCAACACAGAACCTACCTGCTCTGCCCTCTTGAGCAACTAAGACGACTGGGGAACTCCAGGCACTGTCTGAGGGCTCAATTACCCCGATGTGCATCATATAGTCTACCTCCTCCTGTACCACCAACTTCTTACATGGAGGGAGCCTATATGGATGCTGTTTCACAGGGTCAGCATTCCCTGTATCCGCATCATGTACCTCCCTATGTGTGCTACCAGGAGTATCTCTGACAAGTGAAGGGAAATGGTCAATCAGACGCACTACATCCCCCCGCTGGGAATCAGTAAGGTACCCCAACTTCCCTTCCAACTCAGCACGAGCCTGGATATTGTACAACCTAGTATTAACCATGTCAGGGGACGAGTCCACTAACTAAAAACTAAGACCAAATCACCTGGATCAAAAACGCGGCACACTGCCTTGCGGTCATACATGGCCTTCATGCAAGCTTTAGCCCCTAAATTCTTGGAGGCAACCTCACACGCCAACTGTAGTCTACCCCGCATTAATGAAACATACTCTAGCACATCACCGGGGGCTGCTGGCCGAATAATTTTCTCCCGCAAGAGCTGTAATGGCCCTCGAACTTTGTTTCTAAAACCCAAGAATTCAGTGGGGGCGTCCCTAACTGCGAACAACAGAAACGGGATGGCCTCATCCCACTCTTTAGGTTGACTCTCAACAAAAGCACGTATCATGTTCTTTAAGGTTCCATGAAACCGTTCAATGGCCCCCTGAGACTGTGGGTGATAAGGGGAAGAATGCTTGACCACCACATTCAACTCAGACAAAACCTGATGGAAAAGTTAGGCTGTAAAGTTGGAGCCCCTATCAGATTGAATAGAGCGTGGCAAACAAACCCATGCAAAGAACTTAAGCAAATGCTCCACGATTTATGTAGTGGAATGGCTTCCGGATACCTTGTGGCGGTATCCAATATAGTCAACAGGTATTCGTTTCCCTTCTTGGTTTTCGGTAAGGGCCCTACCCAGTCAATCATTATCTCAGCGAAGAGCTCCCCTACCACGGGTAAAGGTTGTAAAGGAGTAACTGGCGGCTTACTGCCCTGTTTCCCCACCATCTGACAGGAATGGCACCGACAACAAAACTCCTTTACGTCCTTGCGTAACCCTAGCCAATAAAACTGCCTGCTTATCTTGGCTAGGGTCTTTTTAAAACCGAAATGACCCCCGAATAGAGGGCCATGTGCCAGGGGGAGCACTTCTCCATGGTAAGACTGTGGTAGCACAATCTGTTCATAACTGGCCCAGTCCTCACTAGCAGGTCTACTGGCTGGCCTCCATTTCCTAAACAGAATCCCCATTCTCACAAAGTAACCTGTTGCCACGTCGTCACTCTCTCTAGCAGACGTTGCCACTTTAACTGCATACTCGAGGGAAGGATCCTCCTTCTGCTCCTGAACGAACGTGGGTTGGCTTACATCTGGAGCCCTAGACATCTCAGAACAGCTAACAACCCCTCTGGCATCTGACTCTGCAACACCATCATCACCGACCTCCGAAGGCAACAACACCTCTGTCACCTCAGCACTCCATAAACTCTGGGACGTCCCTATTTCGGCAGCTACATCACTGATAGGCTCTCTGACCCCCTCTAGAACGCCAGAGGTCAACCACTGAGGGAAGACAGTGTCACTCAGATCCACCATGGGCTCCTCATCAACCAAGGGTGATGACAGGGCACCGGGAGCTGGTGCACCAACAGCTAGCTTTTCCCTAGCCTGAGCTCGAGTGACCAAACATGAGGTAAAAACCTCTGGAAACTCTGCCTCCATCTCCTTCATTTCAACCGGGTAGACTGGGCAGTCTGTAACCTCTGGATTGACCCTAGTCCCTGCTATGTCGTTTCCCAGCAGCAAATCAATACCCCTCACTGGGAGACTGTTCACCTCAGCGACCTCAACACATACTGAAACTAACTCTGATTTGAGATATATTGGGTAGATAGGTGCATGCACGTAGCCACCAGCTACACCATGCACCAATACATATCTGCCCGTGAATGAGGCAGATGGAAGATCCACCACCCCTTTACACAACAGGGTTTGAACTGCCCCTGTGTCACGCAGTATTGTTACTGGCACCTGAAGACCCTCCTGAGACGCTGCCACTGTCCCTTCCGAAGTGAACCCTTCATAACCCTCCAGGTCACTGGTAATACCGCTGCCAGAAGACACCAGCGCCACCGGCCTACCTGAGCTCTCAAACCTGGACCTCAGATGCCCCTTCTTATTGCACCGGAAACACGGAATTTCCAAAGGGCCTCGACCAAGAGATTGGGCACTTCTTGACTGCTGTTCACCACTAAATGAGTCAACTGGCCTTCTCCTGCCTACTTCACTTGTGGACTTCTTGCCATGAATCACTTCATAGTTATCCGCAAGCTCAGCCGCTTCTCGTGGAGATTTCCCTGCCCGTTCATTAAGATAAATGTATACTTCCCTGGAAACACTAGCTTTAAACTGTTTCAACAAGACTAAGGCCCTTAGCTCTGAATAATCAAAGGCTTCCCAGGAGTTAAGCCAGCGATCAATAGCTATTTCCAGGTTCCGCCAGAAGTCTAGATAGGTTTCGCCAGGCTGCCGCCTTAGCTCCCTAAACCTAAGCCTATAGGCTTCAGGCACACTTCCATAGGCCTCCAACACAGCCTTCCTGAGTGAATCATACTCCAGACCCAACCGACAGTCTAGAGCAGCTACCGCCCTCTGCGCTTTACCAGTCATTACACTCTGTACAAGGAGAGGCAACTTTTCCTTTGGCCACTCACTCTCTTTGGCCACTTTCTCAAACATTTCGAAAAAGATATCCACTGCGTCTTCCTTAAAGACAGGCATGAATGTACGGGCCCTACCTAAATCAAAACCTGAGCCCCTGTTTTCAGCATGCCTACCGGGAGTGAAGGCTAATTTTTCAACCTCCAACCTAACCAACCTCTCAGAGTGTGCATAAGCTGCTTCTCTTTCCGCTCTCTCACTCTGAAGGGTAGCTAACCACTCCTTTTTCTCAGTCTGGAGTGTAGCTTGCTCTTGTTGTTCCAACCACCTCTTTTACAGGTTTAACTCTCTAGTCAAGTATGCCACTATTGCTGGTTTCCTGATATCTTTAGCCAACTCAATATCCTCAACTCCAGCCAAGGAGATGAGCTGCTCCATCGTTAGCCTCCTGAACTGGTCACGTGTCAGACCCACGCACCCTTCAGAGAGATCCACCTGTGCGGACGCCATACTGACTACCCTGACACAACCAAACAATAGTTTCCTATGTAGCAACACTCTACAAACAATGCCAACACGTGATCTCTACAATGCTAAACCTAACTACATGTAGCCAACAATCCTTAAGTTAGTTTGCAAATCCCCACAGCCCTAGCTTTCCAAGCTGGCTATCCAAGCTGGCTAACTACTGTTCTTTACATACTCAAGCATCTGTTTGCGTGAGAACCTGATACAGAGTGGCTAATCCACCCTTAGCCATGTGCCCCTCAAATGCTAACAGCACATAACTTTTAATGAGCTGAATACAACTCCGGTATCGCTTCTCTCGCCAACAGATTGCCTGGCTGTAATACTCGCTAGCCAAATTCAAATCCCGGACGAGCAACCCAATTATGTCACAACCCCACTGGTATATATGGAAAACGGCTCTCTGTCTAGGCAGGAGTCGAGACACATAAGTGGTAGCCAACCACAGCTGGCAGGCAACTAGCTTCCGGCCACGTGAGTAGTGACTCACCTGGGTTCCTGGCGAGCTCTGGTCCTACTCTCTCTTGTAGGGGGGATAGCCCAAGCATTGGGGTGAACGGTAGCTGTCTCGTTCAGTTCATAACATCTCAGCAGAACATCTCAGCAGCGTCCCAGGAGCAGCTCGCCGCGCCGCAGCGCTATCATTCCGTAGCACATCTATTTTTGACGCGAGCCGTTGCTGAACCTCGTCAATTTCAACAGAGCAGATCGAGCCGGGCAGGAAGTGAAAAAGTAAAAGCCATAGAGCATCCGGTCAATTTTCCAAATAAAAAACAATACTCAGCTCATGCAGCCTATCACAACTTCACATCAACATTATTACGTAATGACCGGTGGCACCAGGTCAGCAGTCAATCAATCAAAGGGTCTCAGAGGGTCGGCAACATGGACGATGAGAGACTCATTGTCGAAGTTCAGCAACATGAAGTCATTTATGTACCAAATCATCCTTTTTATAAGGACAATGGCCGGAAGGACAAAGCGTGGCATTTAATTGCAGCAGTTTTGGGAGTGGATGGCGAGGACATTAGGTTTAGGATTATCGCGTGATCTCGTGTGAATACGGCTGGCTCGCAAGGCAGCGCTGCGCTGCCGTAACGCACCCGGTGGAAGTGCACGCAGGGCAGAAGTCGCAGCCGTTCCGCGGCCTTAACGCGTCCAGTGGAATCCCGGCGTTATGATTTCGGAGTGTAACCACTGGGCACCATGCTGTCTATCCAGACACCCTCTTGCTTCTGTGTCGCCATCTTGGATCCCTCAGGTGACCATAATCAAGGCCCATCAAGGGAGCCACTCCCACAGCTACCATTACCACCAGTTACCCACCAGCTTGACATTACCCAACAGTAGGATCGTGACACTTACCAACTGCCTTGGTTTGGTAGCTCCTTCCAAGTGCATACTTTGCAAGAAAAAAAAATATATATAAAAAAATATATATTCTTTGAGCGCTCATTGTTTGAAATTATTTATTTATTGCGAGCGATCTCATTGGTCGAATTATTTCATTTTTTCGATCGATCTCATTTGTCGAAAATGTCCATTTATATCGGGCGATCTCGTTGGTCAAACATTTTAATTTATTTCGAGAGATCTAATTTTTCGAAATTTTATTTTAATTTCGAGCAATCTCATTGGTCGAAAAGAGTCCTATGACTGCTTAGGACATACCCGTTCAATGTAAATATTATAAATACTTCGTAGGAGGATGAGTCCAATTATTGACAGAGGTGATTTTACAGTCATGAGGACATTTTTATGAATGAAGACCTTGATTTTAGCGAACACATTACCTGCTTACATGCTACACATTGTCCCTTTAATATAGTTTCAAGTTGCTTTTCACATGCTTCTCTCCTCTCTTCCTCTGTATAGCATCTAAACCATGGACACATTATAGATCTAAAGCCACCAAAATGATGTAAGACCGAAAGAGCATGCTTCTTTGTGGACTTTGTGGAGAGATCAATAGGGGGCAGCAAAGTTTCAAAACAATGTTCGTCCAAACCATCGATACTTACCAAAAAAAACCACGAAGTTTATGGACATTAGGACAAAAGTTAAACATTTTACAAAGATGTTAACCATGCATTTGTTTTACATATGCCTTTTTCAGAAAATCTTGTTTGATACTTTCTATGATTTCAGCAATCTATTAAGACACATAAGAAGCAAAGAAAGTTATATCAGTGAATTTCTTTATTAGTATATTATATGGGCTTTTTTTTACCTTTATAGACAGGACTCAGTGTATTAATGCACAGGCAAGACGGTCTTTCCATATTAGTATTGCAATTTTGGTGAACAGGTGGACTTTCCTGTATAAACTTCAAGAAGTTTTTGTTCATTTTAGCAGAAGAAGTTATAGTTTTCAAATCTGTTTAACCTCAATGACATGATAATCAGGCCTCAACATTTTCCATGTACATTTCCCACAGCTAGGGAGCGCTCAATTCATGTTTGAAGATTAGGGTTTTAACTTTTATATTATTTTCTATGTAAATGATGCTAATTAACATTTACCCCATGTAACAATCTTCAATTTGTAATGTCATGTTCTCTGTATACATTGTAGGGTGCTGGCAAACTCATTTTCTGGACCACAGTGTATACACGATGTGTACAACAATAAAGCCCTCCGAATACAAGAAAAACTCAAATATTGAGCCATTCAGATACAGTGGAAAAAGCATATCATCTTCAAAGCATTTTATATAACTTACTTTTTATGCTTTCTAAGTTATATTCAATAATCTTGAGGTTTCACATTCACTTCTTTGAACCTGCCATAACTTAACTATATATTTTGTTAACGAAACTTGAAATCAAAGATTTTATTAAAAAGATATTCAAATGTACATTAAATAATAACACAAGTAAGACAGTGTCCAAAATGTGGAAATAAAAAAGCTGCACTCGAAGTTTCATTACATTGACAAAAATAATACAATTATTTGTATGACAATATAAAGGAACATAAATAGAGCCTTTTAGCAGATTTGTAAACATTCTGTGTACTATCATAGCGTACTATCGACATTGTTTGCATAGTGGAACTAAGTAATGGCTTGAAAACAGCAGATTAATATGGATTTCTTATTAATGAGATGTAATTAATCGTAGTGTGGTTTCTCATTCACTTGACATGGGAAAGTTTACTTGACAAGTTAAAGTGTCAAATGAGAAAAGGTACCACCCCCCAAAAAACAATAATCAAACCTTTAAGATCATTATGTGGAAAGAACTAGGTTGGTGGAACCTGTAGGTCAATTTAGAAGGTTCTTGATCAATCTAGAGGTTCCAACTGAAGGCATATTTCCACTTCAAAAATGGACTCTCAAACCAAAACAATCAAATGTACTATTTCATTCAAGGAATGATTGACAGAATCAAGACTGGTGAGCAAGTCAGATGGTCACAGCCATCCACGGCTGCTGACCGGAGGCAAGTAGTATCAGTTGAAACATTACTAAGGATAAAAAGAAGAAAAAAAAATTGATTGGCCTTTCCTTACAGTGCATTTGGTCAGTCAATCAAAATAGCCATTTGAATGCAACAAATAAGAATGTAAGCAGGTTACTTTCCACCCACCCTGACAAAAGTTTTGAACAGCTTCACTTAGTTAAAGTGACCTTGTAGTAACCTTATTTGCATCTTGGACCATCTGCAGTTTGGGCCCGACCCCATAGTCTCAAATAGCAGCTTTAAAGTACGTTTTATAAACACATGCACTCCAACCAGGTTTGGTTAGACTGCGCAGTCCACGATTGGTTCCTCAGTCCACTGACACACCTGTTAAAGGTAATGCACAGTAGGCATCCGCAGAGCCAACAGGCAACACCGCAAAACACAACGGAACGGGTCTCCCCACTCGACGCAAGCATTCAAAACATAGAAACATAATTGTTTAGTTTTGTCTTTCTGCAAGAATACTCTTGAGTGATGTGCGGGTGAGATAAGTGACACACACACACGCACACAAAAAAAGAAAGAAAAGAAAAAGGCTTTTTAAAGTGGGTTTACATTCACCACAAGTTCAACTTCCACTGAGAATTTCTGGGGACAGCATTGAGTTGGACCAGTGGTGCAAAAAGGCAACATTTCCATATTGACTCGGGATGGGAGTGATGCTTTCTGCTCAAATATCCACTCAGTCTATTCAGAGCCGCTTTCCAGCAAAGCCATCCCTCTAGTCCCCTGCTGTGTGTTCAAGTGTACAGGCATTATAAAAAGGCAATGTGATTTCCCCAACACTGAGGCATTAAGGGATGGAAGATTGAAAAACATGGGAGTACTACATTCGTTGAGGAATTGTCAACGTTTTCTATCGGTGAGAGTTCATCCTAGATTAACGCCGCCTCCCGTTATGGCCTGAAAATGGATGGTGTGTTCAACTAGGAACTGTCAACCTCCAAGGATGAACTACCGACCTTAGAATACACTCACGGTTCAACACTGTAGTTTTGAAGAAATAGCACCAGTATAGCACAGCAGTAAGCCTGCACAGCACGCCAGAGACCAATAAGTCACTCTCATTGGCTCTCACAGCGGATAACCCGGCCAATGAGTTGGCTTGTCAGAAGAGCGAAAAAGTCCCTGTGACAGGTCCAATCGTAAAAAAATAAAATAAAATAAGTATTCTATTGGTTATCTGCAAAGACCGAGTAAACCAGGCTCAGCTAATAAGGAGGAGTGTTGTGTGGTGGGAAGGCGGGAACTCCCTGAAGAGGAGCTGGTGATTGGTGCGTATCCAAAGCCATCAATCAACCCATACGACCGTTTTGATTAAACACAAAAAAACAAAAAAAAACACTATAGAAGGGGCCTTTAGCAGAGTGCTTCGGTCCAGTGGGCGAGGGGGCTCAGCTAAGGTCATAAGTTCAAGCGCAGGTGCTCGGGCCGTTTGGAGTTCATGGGGTAGGCCTGCTTCTTAAAGGGGGTGGTGCAGCCGAAGCTGGCGGGCCGGCGGATGGGCAGCGGCGCCGACACCTCCGAGCTGCCGTGGCCGCCCACGTCCATGTGCTCCACGCCGGCCGACACCTCGGCAGGCCGGTGCCCCGCCAGACCGCAGGCCGACACCAGGGGCGGGGGGCCCGACAGCAGAGGGGCCCGGGGCCAGACGTCCCCGTTGGCAAACTTGACAGGGCTGGGGGGGGAAGAGAGAGAGAGACCAGGAGTGGACAAAGTCAGGGTGTTTGGTTGGTTTATACAAATACGACTGAAGCGGAGAGCCATAAAACTTACGATAAACGTTTTAGTAAGCACTGAATAAATGTGTTTCCATATTGAAAATAAAAAAAAATACAATTTGAGAGGGCTATCAGAAACAGAAAGAAATGCTCTTTCTTAATGGCATGCATGCCATAAATAGGATTTCACTTCAAGTTGATTTGGATTTGGATTAAAAAGTGTAAAATTACAAAATAGAGGTAAAAGGCAAATTGAGTGCTTCTGGATCATTTTAAGTCATCCCTGGAAACTAAACCAACTCATAAATGCATTCTCCTTGGAACAATCCGTTAGTGGTCAGGAAGACTTCTGGAGAAACCAGACCACGGCCGTTACCTCACAGGTGTCCTGGGACTCCCTAGGAACTTGCGCGGCGAGCGGACCTTGGGCTCAAAGGAGAACTTCTCCTTTAGGTTTTCCAGAACGGAAGGAGCGACGTACGTGAAACCCTGGGGGGGGAAAGAAAAACAAACCCGGCTGCTTTAGAACCCCGCATCTTTCCAAAAACAGCCCACAGCTGATGATGAGCAATGGGATGCTGACTGGGGCCTCTTATGCAACGCAGAGCTTCCAGGAAGGGACCAGAACAGACATCAACCTATTCTCGGAACAACCTACTCCTTAAGAAGAAGGGGGTGGGCTGAAACAAGAAGTCCACTCAATTTTTTTTTTTATTTCCGAAGGTCTAATCAAAACAAGGCCGTTTCAGCTTTGCTAGGGGACACTTGACTTAGGATGCCACATGTTGGACTTTTGTGAATCCTCATCGTCCATCAACACCATCTAGGGCTGCAATTAATGATTATTCTCATACTCGATTAATCTGATGATTATATTAATTGATTAATACTCAAGTCTTATCAAATGTCATTGATAATAAAGTTACCAGAGACCAAAGTTATGTCTTAAATGTTCTTATTTCATCTGACAAGCAACCATGAAAAATAAACAATTCCTATTCAAAATGATCTATGATGCATATATTTGAATTGGACTGCTACATTAAGCAGCAAATGTTTATTATTTGTACTTGATAAATGAATTAATATTCTTATCATTACATTAATCAATAAAAAATACAAACTTGGCCAACAATAGTGGGGAGGAGGAGGAGGTAGCTACCAGGAAGACTTGGTTGGCGCTCTCGCTGAGGGTGGAGTCGTCCGGACTGTCCACCGGGGGCTGGCTGGTGAACTTGGAGTCAAACTGGCTGAAATCATCGGCCGATTGCTGCCGGGGAGGAAGAGGAGGAAGTGGGGGCGGTTGGTAAGTAACTGTATTGATCCGAGTACTTACTGAGTTCTAGAATGATCCCTGGGGAAAGGGTTGCTTAAACCAAAAACAATTGAATATGGTGAAGAATAGGGACAGATCAGAGATCAAGAAACTGGCATTCAGCAGATTCTCTAACCAGGATCTACGTGGAGTCCGATACACGTTATTATGGAGCAGGTAGGCGTGGCGGCAACCTTTCTTCTCTTCCGGAGGACGGTAGACGTTGGAAACTGAAGATCGAACCCAACGCAGCAAGTACCTTCCACCCGGGACTCAAACACCCCTTTCCTATCCCGAAGATCGAACGCAAATAAGATCGGGGAACGTCTCCCCTGGCATGTTTCGATGTCTCCCAGGGAAGCTATTCAGACGGGGCCCGACTCACCAGAAAGGGTTTGAAGGGGGGCTCTACGTTGCGGGCCAGGAGGTCGTCCCAGTTGACGTGGCGGAAGAAGGAGTGCGCCTGGGGGAGGACAGCCAAAGGAGCAAGGGGTTTAACGGGCATGAAAAGGCTTTTTTACGTCCTTTGAGGAATGCTCTTTGAACCGAGGGCAAGGTAAAACAAGTCGGAGAACTGCCATGTTCTGCAGGTCCAGCGTTTGCTTTTTTTTCATGCCGTCTCAGTTTCTTGAAAGTAACACTGACGCCAATGACATATTAAAACATAAATGCACTTGATCACTTTTAAGGATGTATTAAAAAATGTCTACATGACATTCCGCACAAAAACAAACAAAAAAATGTGCAACAAATACTACGTTTGGAGCAACTACATGCGGGGGATGAAGGCGCTTTTGTGTTATATATCATCGATCCATTTGACTCCAGAGGGGGTTTTACCCCCCAGACCAGGCTCTCACCTGGACCTCCGAGGAGTCCCCTGGTCCTCCTCCCAGCCGCGCAGAGGCGTTGCGTTTTAGCAGCTGTAGGGGGGGGGGGAGAAAAGAAAAAAAAAAAGAGAAAGAGAAAGAGAGAGAGACGTTATGGGACTGAATGGGACTTCACACGGAACGTTCCAGAGGAATGAGACTTTGGTTACTATATTGTACTGGAGGGACTATTAAAAAAGGGACTTATTGTACTGTATCTCTTGTAAATGTTCTTTGCCTGCACACTTTATGCAGCTCATATTTTATTGATCCCAAGGAGGACATTGGATCACTTTACACGTGCTCCCATTTTAGAAGAGAAATATATTTGAGAATGAAGCTTGGGCGGAATCAAGTCCAAAATAAAGTCTACACCGTTGCAGTGTTGCGAGTTGTTGACGGAAATAGGTTTGTTCCCCAACGATCAGTGGCTGGCCCGGTTTACCGACCGGAACGTCCCAACATTTAAAATTGAAAAGGGACATTTATAGCAGCATACTGCTGCTGTGGTTGGGAATCAAAACAACCACACATAATATGTTTGGTCAAGTTAGAAAGATATTGGATATTCAACAGATATTGGCGCTCCTAATTACAGCCATCTTTTTAAAATCATTGTTTGGTCAATGTTTCTACACAAGGCGACACGAGGCGAATTACAAAAATACCCTGCCCTAAACAATGGCTTAACTAAAACACCATAAACCAGGTTCCATCCCATGTAAAAACATGTGCCTTAAGGTACGGCCACACTGAACGCACTACGCGCGTAACGCGCCTAACCTGACGCTTGATCATTGTGTGTCACAAAAATGGTTCAACGGGCCTACGCAGCTAGATGAGCCCGCCCAGCGGTGGTGTCTTGCTTCGCCCTGAAGGGGCTTATTTTAGATAATGACCGGCGACGTTCTCTACATTATCCCGCTTATTACACGGCTACTTGCCAAAAGGAATCGTTTCAGGACACACTGAAACGATGACTTGGTCGTCCATGTTCTTTCTGCTTCTGTACGTCCTCTGTCTCTCTGCCAGTGACATCGGGTGAAGCTCAACGCTGATTGGCTATCGCGGCCAAGTGTCACGCGTAGGCGCGGCAAAGGTTAAATTTTTGAACTCTGCGCGTTGGGCGCATTATTTAGGTGCGTAAAAACACGTCTAACACGCCTAACGCGCTGCTTTAGCGCGTGTAACGCATCTACGCGCCCAAACCAATGGTTTGCTATGCAAAAATGCAGATTTTCAACGCGCGTAACGCGTTCCGTGTGGCCGTACCTTAATGGATTAAAAAAACGCTTTTTCCTTTATTAATGCTGCTATTCATTTTTGTGGAGGAGACTCGCCGTACCAATGTTCAGAATGACCACATTACTGTGACGACCATTGTGATGGAAATCTATGAACTTAAGTTTCGTTACTATTTTGTGTGATGCATATAGCCTGCCTTCTACTCTCCTTGTGGGTCATCTAAAGTGTGAACCTTTCGTGTGATGCTTTTTATTTCCTGCCTCTTCCTCTCCTTTTGTGTGATGTAATCTGTTTCCATGCAATCCTTTGATGTATGGGCCTGTTCCACGACCCCCTGGCTAGCGTCGAGGAAGCAAAAGGGTTTCATGGCACGGACGCCACCCCCTTGAATCGCATCCAGGGGAGCTTCAATTGTAAAGATTACGATCTGGTAAAAAAAAGTTTATTGGGGGACACACCCCCTCCAGAACCCAACCCAAGTGAATAAGAACTCATTACTTGGAACACTCGGTGGACTTCCCCCGAGCGTACCTTAAGTGCATGAAATAAGACGCAGGGAGAAGTCCCATCTGAGGCCTCAGATTCTTGTATTGTATGCCTGTTATGTTGTTTTTTGATGCACGCTGTGATGTATCTTTGTTCGTACTTTTATTATATATGACCAGCAATTGCCTGCGAGTATTGTGTGCTTTTTGCATCTAAATATCTGTCTTAGACATAGAGGAATTGCCACGACAGCATGATGTAACACTTTTGCGTTCATTACATCTTTTATAAGACTATTATTGTTGAGCCATGGATTCTGGTGTTCAACAAAAAAGGTCTGATTACCCTTTTCAGCAGTTCCCTGGCCTCCTTAGTGAGGTACGGGGGTAGGTTGAGCTTGCACTTCAAGATCTTGTCGATGGTCTTCTTTCGGTTCTCTCCAGTGAACGGTGGCTAAGTGGGGAGAATGCAAGGTATACAATCAACAAACATTACTCAAAAATAAACTAAGTTACAGCAGCAAAGAATAGTTCAATTGAAACCGGACAAATCTAAAAATTAAGAATAGGGTGGAATATCTGCAATATAAATAAATAGCTATTTCAAAAATAGCTACTTCACAAATAAATTTGAAGTTAATTAATAAATACAATTAAAAAAGACACATGAAAAGATGTAAAGATCTTATAAATATTAATAACTTCCTAATGGCAGCTGGTATACTTACAGCCCCGGTGAGCATGTCATACATGAGGGCCCCCAAGCTCCACCAGTCGACGGCCCTGTTGTGGCCGCTGCGAGTCAGGATCTCTGGGGCCCTGGGGGGGGGGGGGGGGAGCAGCAGGAGGGGACCAGGAAGAGAGCCATGGTCATGGGATGTCAAGTGTGCGAGTGAGATACATTGCAGGGATTAAAGGGAAATAAATATGTTAATAACAAATAAATTAAACGTACATGTACTCTATCGTTCCACAGAAAGTGTGTGTGACCGTGCCGTCGTGGATGGACTCTTTGCACAGGCCAAAGTCGGTCAACTTCACATGGCCTAGAGGGGCGGAAGGGGAAGACGACGAGGGGGATTGAATAAGAAGGGTTCATAATTAAGCTCCTTTTCTCCAGGATTCAGTGTTGTGATTTATTTGAGCAGTGGCGTAAGATACCTTTATTGTTGAGCATGATGTTCTCCGGCTTGAGGTCCCGGTAGATGATTCCCTTCTGATGCAGATGGCCGAGAGCCATGGAGATCTCCGCCAAGTAGAAGCTGTTGGATCGATCGATAAAGTATAGACGTTCGGGTCAGGGAAGTCTTCAGCAGAGTTGTAAAATCATGACTCAAAATGGGGTTTGCTCAGAACAAATTGATTCAAGTGGACCGAAGAATTGGTTGGATGCGTTTCATTGTGTCAGCACTTCAAGAGATGAAAACACTCCAGTGTTCAGGGCCCATTTGGTGTCTACCTGGGACACGATCGAGGCCAGATTGTATGACGAGGCTGTCCTCCACTATTTTGATTTATTTGAGATAAAACAAAGGAGTTGTTTTTTTGTACAGACTGCAGGACTATAAAAAGAGGAACTTTGGAGGAGGACAGTTCAAATCTAGGGCCAGATCTACAATGAGTGTTACTGCTATGGACTGAACACACTGTGCGGGCGCACACACACAGGGAACCAAAGCGAAGCGGGTCACGCGTGGAAACGGCGGACGCCAAAACACATTTTTCCAGGATCTTCTGGTCGTCTGCGGAGAAGACGACACTGTGGTATGAAGTGGAAACGCTAACAACAGCTGTCCAGCAGAGCGCTGGCGTGACATCACAGCGTGTCCTACCATGCCGTGTCTTCCATGAAGATCCCCTCACGCTCCAGCTGCATGAACAACTCCCCGCCTGCAACAAACCACATGGAAAATGACCGTCAGAGAGGTTTTATTAAGCAGGGGTTCTTACACTTTACAGACAATCTACGGACCCTGAATACAATTTAAGTGTGTCTGGGAGACACGACCGCACACTCAGGAAATTCTTGAGCACACTGGAATGGGTGTTCCTCTGAGAGGGTCCCGGGTGTTGACAGGCGGTGACGCGCCTCCAACTGGATCGCGAAACATTTGGGGTTTTAAAAATCACTGTATTAAAGTATCGTGTAGCTGCCATTAGAAATAAGGCTAATTCAAAATGATAGGTTTAGGGTGGTAGGCGTCCTTGAGCAAGATGTCAAATCACTTCATGCTCCTCCTTGTTTCTGTATTCCCCATAAGTTGCTTTGGACCTGTATGGGCTGCTAAATGACTACATTTTAATAGAGATTGTATAAAATAAACTAGCCTTGTTAAAAATACTAGATGTAAACCCTTTGACCTGATTCTGTATCGGCGAAACCCGAGCTCCCATCTTCCCTTACTTTTGTCAGAAGAAGAACATTGGAAACTTTAAGCCATTGACATAGAATTCCTTTGTGAAAGAAACAGTTTGAGTGTGCATTTGTGTGTGGGTGTATCTGTGGAAGCGTGTGCAAAGCCTCACCGCTGAGGTACTCCAGGATCAGGTACAACTTGCCGCCGGTCTGGAAGGCATAGATGAGGTCCACGATGAACGGATGCTTGACCTCTTCCAGAATGTTCCTCTCCGCTTTGGTGTGAGCCGTGTCCTTTGCATTGCGCACGATCATGGCCTGTCAGAATAAAGAAAAAGTACTTCGTGATTTTTACTTTCCCAATGTAAATGGGAATTTTCCATGCCAAACAAAGCTCTTTTGAATTCTTAATTGAACTGCGAGACATCTAGGGACGAGGTCAGAGCCTATTCTGCGGTCACACCGGTTGGCTGGCGTTTCGGCGTGCTTCCAAACATCAGTTACAGATGCAGGATAGGAAGCGGTATTCCCCGGCCGTTAAGGTAATTATCTAAACCTTTACCATACCCTTTCTGGGAATATGAACAGGCTCCCTAATGAAAACATTCTGCTGACAGATATATTTGCATATGGTCACAATATATTTGTTTACTCCAACATATTTGTTGCAAATGGTCATTTTTGTTTAGATTTTTACCACCTTTAAAGATTATTCCCTTTCACATTGTTGCTCGACAACGTCTAGTTTTATTCTGAAGAACCAAGACAGAAACCAGGGCTGTGTAAATATGAGAATGGAGGTTAAATGAGAGAGCACCCCCTCTGGAGGTCAACTCTGGAAGTGCGTTGGTTTTGAGCCTTGTGATTATTCTCAATGTAACAATGACAATGCATTTTAATTGTCCGTGTTTAATAATGAACAAAATATGCAACCAAATAAATACATTTTAGACCAATGGCCTTTATTAACCCATAGACATCTTACTTTTTTCAAGACTTTCATGGCAAATATTTTCCCTGAATCAGCACCTGCCACCTTCCGAACTTGGAAGACCTGTAAATACAACGCATTTAGTTCCTCAAGCAAATCCACTTCTACAGACCTGGAGTCACGATAATCTGCAATGATTTGAACCTGGACAATTATTGTAGGCTACATTGAGTTATAATTGTGTGATGTGTTAGCATTTCAGTCAGCTTGACACTCAACACTCTTTACTCGATTCAACATTATGTAAAGAATACTTTCAACAAGTATTATGCTAGTTAAATAAAGAACAATTCGGAACAACTAAACGGCTGGCAAGTTTTCCACTTGATGGAATACAATCCAATGGAGTAGAAATGACATAGATGGGTAGTTAAAATAATTATTAAAAATTATAAATTGAGAAACCACAAATGTAACACATGCATTAATATTACAAACAACATTAAGTTATTTATTTAAAACCAAAAAAGTACAATTTTTTACCTTTCCGTAGCCACCCTTCCCCAAAACCCTAAGTAACTCAAAGCATTCTGGCTTGATGGGCTCAGGGCCCTTGTTGACGATGTTCTCAGAGATTTCAAACTTCTCACAGTCATCTATATTACTGAAAGAAAGACAAAACGAAAACCAATCAACTCCATATCTGATCTTAACGTACACACATGGCTACATCGATGGGGGGCAAACACGACCGTAACATTATTCACTAGTGCAACTAGTGCAACCAAGTAGCCTACTCACAATTCAAAGGCACTACATTCCATGCCTTCAGTGAGCTGAACCTGAGAATAAAATAGAAAAGAAACGGATTACATTGGCTGTATTGGAAAGCTGCCACTCATCATCCAGGCAAGAAGAGCGGCGTTTGGATTGAGCAGGGATTGAAAGGATGGAGACTGAGCGGAATATGACTACACACATACACTGAGATAACCTCGTCCATACGCTCATTATTTAGCTCAGGTTATCAGGGTAGGGTCAACTACAGTATACACGTAGGAAGTCATGATAAGGAGGAAGCAATATATCATCACAGGCAGTTCCTACATAAACCAATACACCAATATACAAAATTGTAGCCTAAGCTGCTAACTATTGGGCCAACTCTATAACTTTTATGGCGTATTATTCATAACGTAGTTGATAAGCATGCAATGTGCTTTCCAAACTACAATGAAGAGGTACAGTACACTGGAGATTGAAAGGAGATGGGATTCTGGGAGCGGATACTCACACCGGTGCCATTTAACTAGTGCTTAGTAGGTGTACAATACGTGTAGCATCTGCTAGCTTCGGCACCTAGCCACCCGGGCCCTTTTCTAAGGGACGGCGCGCTTGCTAAATGCTAACAGCATCCTAGCGTTCAGCCGACTCACCTCCTCATCCAGGAGCTCGTCGTCAGACGCGTACTCGTCCGGTTGATCCAAATCAATGTCGAAGACTCCTGCCATGGCACCGGTGTCTCTCACAAAGTCTTTAATCAGAAGGTAGAGCTCTATTCCACCACTTCATGGGATCACCATTGCTATTGATGCTACTACCGCTGCTGCTGTTCCTGCCGGCTAAAGGAGCCATGCGCCGCTCTCAAAGCGCCAATAATATCCCACCAAAACAAAACTCCGGAGCGGAAAATCAACAAAGGAGGCATCCGGTGCAAGAGGGCTCTTGTTGATGTGCATTTGGACAGGATGCTGTGGACATGTCCATCAAAACGTGTTCTTTTAATACACTCATGGTCCATGTGTACCTCATTTGGAATAATATTGAGGTTGTATTTCTTAATGTATCTTGATATAATCATCCTAAATTCCCTTTTTTTTTTTCCCAAACAATCTTTTAAACAAGGGCAGATAGGCATTTGGGTGAAACCTTTTACTAAACAAGCTTATCCACCTGTATTCGAAAAAGTTTCTCCCTCATAATACATAACACATAATACATGCACATAAGAGGTTAATCATGGAACAACATAGGCCTATTATCACACTTGTCCTTGCATTGCAATGGTATAGTGCATATCTGTATTGATTAAATGCACAATGAGGCTGTTTTAATAAACCTCAATCTATATGTCCTTGCAATGGTTGACATGTGGACCATGGCTTGCATCCCAGCATAAAATTGCTGTATCTGAAAGGGTTTGGGGAAGACCATACTGTTGCCATGGTAACTGTCCAAACAACTTCTGATAGTTTGTTTTATTATTGACCAACAACCACATCCAGATGTATTCTGGAAACAGAATATGAATATGTGTTTTGTCATGTATCTTTCCTGTTTAAGTTTCCTTTGTATAAGTTTACAATAGAACAAACCAGACATTCCTAGAAAGTCTCAGAGGTCTGCTTGTGGCTTCAGCGTGTGCTTGAGTTTGGTAGGCTGTTGGTTCAAAGCTGCACTCTATGTTCACCTTCTCACTGTAGCGCTTTGTTTAAGACTGGAGATTTAAGCCAACCGTCGGACCCGTCAAACTCAATCCCACTTTATTTTCAATTGGTTAAAGAAAGTAACAGTTACAGCTGAAAGTATGACGTTTTTTCATATCAAGCTGACTGCCAACCCACTTCTCAGTGCAGATAACTTCTGTCTGGTTACTTTTTTTCTTCCTTTTTATTTGAAATGATTATCCTATCGATTAGAAAATTGTACAATTGACACAGATATCAGGATCCTGTTGGTGTAGACCTGGTGAAAACACACACACACACACACACACACACACACCTGCACACACACACACACACACACACACACACACACACACACACACACACCTGCACACACACACACCTGCACACACACACACACACACACACACACCTGCACACACACACACACACACACACACACACACACACACACACACACACACACACACACACACACACACACACACACACACGCACACACACACAAACACACAGAAAAGGAGATTCATTTTTATGTTCAGGGCCAGTAAACATGTCCCTGCAATGTACCGTTGGCAAAGTGTCAACTTCCTCGATGGGCTTGACACATGATTTCTGATGGCCCTGGTCCATTTAAAGTCAACCACATGATATCAGTTGGGTAGTATTTGTTTCTCAGAGAGCAGATATTTTTAGTTGTAATTATTTCAGTTCCGAATCCAATGCATTCCAAAGGATGTGATCTTTTTTGAGTCAATTTTTCTTTCTCAAGATGTATTGAATGACGTCTCACAACACTGCTTTGTAATGGAGATATTTAGAAGAGGAGTTCCTGCTAATCACTGTATGTGTAACTACAGTGTGTGGCCATCTCAAGGTAGAAACTCTCTTCTTTACAAACAATGGATGATGCATATACGCAAAAATGAAGTTGCCCGGTGATGGTGGTTGGAGAGGAAAGAAACTGAATGGACCAATATACTTTTT
>NC_044054.1:18631391-18653891 GCF_902167405.1 Gadus morhua | reverse complement strand
CATTTACGATGGACACATTAGGGAGGAAATCGGAGCGTGATGGACTCAATATCCTCCTTGTCTCTCAGCGGGGCCGACATGTGAGATTCTTTGGGGGCCCCTGAAGGTCAACGCCGGCTCTGTGCGGTCAAGTCGCGTCACACAATGAACAGAACCCAAACTTGTTTTCAACACAACCTTTATTTATCAGTCAGGGAAAGAGACGGAACGTTTACCTATGTAGCAGGAAAAAATAAGTACAACAGTACACGCACCTTTTTCTTTTTTTTTCTTTTTTTTTTTTACAGCCAAACAGGCACTTATACGTATAAACATAAACAAAGTTTCCAGACTTGCACTCGCACACACGCACACACACACAGATGTGCGTAGACTGGGCATGCCAAAAGGGGGCTCCCCTCATGGAACAGGACGTTCGAAATCTGCCAAGAAAAACCAACTCCCCGGGCCAGAGGGGCCATTCCGATGTTGTCCACTAATACAGAAAAATCAACAACACGATATTAACCACCCCCTTTCCCCTTCACTACCCCCCCCCCCCCCCCCC
Source organism: Gadus morhua (assembly GCF_902167405.1). NCBI lineage: Eukaryota > Metazoa > Chordata > Actinopteri > Gadiformes > Gadidae > Gadus > Gadus morhua. Next base: position 18,653,344 of record NC_044054.1, on the reverse strand, counting down.
CCCCCCCAAACATGTAGCTGAAGCACCTCCCTGTCGGGGCACAATTCCTTTCAGCTTTGCATAATAAGCAAAGTGTGGCCCACAGAACTACACTCCCCCGAGGAATTTGTTCCAATAAAAGGAGGCTTTAAAAAACGAAAGAGACCGAGAGCAAAAAAAGGAAAAACGCGCCGCGCCGTATTGAGCAACAACACATCGTTCTCTGGAACCACGAAAAAGAGGGAAGTGTGTAAAAAAAAAAGAATATATGAAAAAAGAGAAAAGGGAAGCGAGGAGGGGGCCCCAGTTGTGGAGCGGCGAGTTGTGAGTGCTGGGGCTCTCTGTCACAATGGAATGTGTTGCAATAAGGTGTGCATTTCTGGCTTCTATGGAAATCCATGTGTGCGCGTGTGTGTGTGGTCTTGCTGCTGCGGCCGCACACACACACACGCGCGCACGCCCCAAACGCACACCACAAAACAGACAGAAAAAGCATGAACCGTCGACACACAGAGGCACGTTGTGCATCGCATACAAAACAGCGCATATGGTGAGTCCTCCATCGTCCAATCGGATTATAGTGGTAGGAAAAATAGAACCGTCCACCCACCCCCCCCCCCACATTAAATAGGAAACGAACGCTATCACGGACAACGGCAGGGAGGGAGGGAGGGAGGGAGGGAGGGAGAGGGGATGGGCGGGGAGGAATGGGGAACGATGTCTTTAATTCCACCGTAACGGTTTGTGAAAAAAAGAGAAGAGAAGTGACATTACAGCGGAAACACGGCCAAATGGGAACTGACGCTTCACCGGCACAATGATCACAGCATGACGGCAAGAGAGCAGGGACAAAACAGGATGCTGGTTCGAGATGAAAGAGCTCAAAATGTCAGACAGCCTACAGACTGTTGTCGCCTTGCAATCTAACAGCCAACACCAGTCTGATAAGCTATCTGACAGGCCGAGAGAGTGAGAGACACAGCGCCCCCGGGGCGAATGGATACACGTAATGCACCGCACGGAGACACACACACACACACACTCAGACAGACGCACACAGACACACGCCCATGCCCCCCCCCCTCCCCATCAACCCCCACTCCCCACTTCCTCTTCTCGGAAAAAAAAAAAAAATCCCAAAACGGAATAAAAATCTTTACATCAAAAAAAAAAGTAATCCTTACTTACCACGCAGACAGAATGGAAAGGGAGCGGTGGATTCTGAATGGCGTGACCAGTGGCGAGCGGGAGCGCAGCGCAAGCGAGGCTCGCTATCCGCTCAACACTGCCCCTCTGTTTTGAATCTAGCCGACCGATTCGTCTCCTGGCTCCTGCGCCGAGGCAGTGCAACGGGTTCATTCGCAGGTTCAGCCGAGGTAACAGCACAGGCGCGCTGGGCTGCTGCTGCTGCTCTTTTTTTTTTTTTCATCGCTCCCTCACTCGCTTGCGCTCTCGCTCTCTCGTTCTCTCTCGTTTTTTCTTTCTTTCTCCCCCCTCTACTCACGCCCCCACCCACCCCGCCCGCACCACTCGTGCCTGCTGCGCTGTGCACAGCGGCGGGGAGGAGAGAAAGAGTGAGAGAGAGAGGGAGGGAGGGAAGGGAGAACATCACTCTTTTTTTTATCCAGCCGGTAAATAAAAAACGGAAAAAGATCCCTAATAAAAAAAAAGAGGACAAAGCTGAACCGAGTGACCGACCACCGAAAGCCAGCTGCTATTAATAAAAAAGAAACAAAAATTGAGGCCACCCCCACCCACCCATCCAACCACCACCACCACCCCCCGGAAAAGAGGAAAGACAAAGATGTGATTAAAAAGCAAGGGACTGCGTCCGGGGGTCTCGTGGTGGCATCAGCCGATGAACAGGGGCTTCGTACGGTCCTTCAAACTCGGTCGGGTTGAGGCCCAAAGGAGGGAGAAAGACAAAGGAAAAAAAAAAAAATCCCATCCAATAAAAAAAAGAAAAAAAAGAAACTGCCGACAGCCAAGCCCCGGTACTGTATCTACTTTAAGGAGAAACCTCTTATCTGCCAAACAAAAGACTAGCACACTAGCATCTTACACTATTAGCCCCAGCCACAACCATCTCTCCGTGCGGAGAGATGAAACGGAGAGGGAGGGAAAGCAACAAATGTGGCAGCCACACTAACAGCCCACTATCTCTATCACTCACCCACCTCCCTCTTCCTTCTCCCTCTCTCTCTCTCTCTCCCCCCCAGACTGTCTCTCAGCCCTGCCTCACGCAATCGGGAACACACACACACACACACACACGCACACACACACACAACCACGCACACACACACACATTGTCAAAGACGTGATTCAGTGCTTGCATCTGGTGGTGGAGTACCCTAAGGCTGACTCATGTACTCTCTTCCTGGAAGTAGGACAATAAGGGGCAGACAAAGGAACCAGCAGGGGTGGAGGTGCGTCAGTCACACATTTCCCCCCCTTTATCAAATCTGCTACTCTACTTCTCACCACACCACTTAATATCCTAATCACTACGCACGGCCAGGCATGCTGACGTTACACTCCTACCACGACACTCTTACCAACCCCAATACTTGGGTTACCGGCAGCAGTAGCGCTAGTGCACTGTGCCGTGCACTAGCGTGCACATGATGACGGCTCTAATGGGTGTATTGCACAATCACACCGAGCAATGGCCGGTGTCGTTTAAAATTAAACATTGTATAAGTACACTGGGAATAGAGCAAAAAAACGTTAATCGATAAGATAAACAGAAATAGAAAGCTTATGATCAACCATATCGTCACGGTAACAACACATTCACGAGTTCACAACAGAGTAAAGAGAGAGGCCCTGAGCGGTGTAGCTTAGGCCGACAACAGGTCTAAATGAAGTAGCGTGTAAGGGGATCAGGCGCAGGGTGCTAGTGAAAGGTGCTCTGCTAATGTGTTAAGCTCAAGGCCTCTCTGAGGAGCATTAGGCCCCATTCCTTCTCCAGTATTGGCCCCAAGCACCATGTGAGATCACCCTACACCTACTCCCACACACACACACACACACACACACACACACACACACACACACCACACACACACACACACACACACACACACACACACACACACACACACACACACACACACACACTTGAGAACAGGCAACAAAACAAGTAACCAACCTACCTCAGCGGAAAGCAAATAAAATAAAGGAAAAGAGCCAGCCATGACAGCAGAAGCAAAGGAAGTCCAGGTTACACACAAGCCTACGAGCTACCACTGAGACAAAGGCCACCGCATGGAGCGTTGACACCACCACCGGGGCTTCTGGGTAACGATGGGTCCCCTCTGTGGCAGAGGCCCCGGAGAGGAAGAGCAGAGGAGGAGGAGGAGGAGGAGGAAGAGGAGGATCGAGAGGCCCTCCGTGACGTGTGAAGGGGAAGGTGGAGAGGAGGGGCGGGGTCTGGGGCCCCCCGCTACATCCCGGACTCCCCCCGTCACTCGCTCTTGGCCTCGGACGGCTTGGCGGGGTGCGTGCGCTTGGCGTAGCTCTGGGCCATGGAGTTGACGATGGAGATCACAAAGAAGCCCACCATGACCAACACCACCTTCTCGAAGAGCCACGACAGCCAGCTCTCCTCCTGCCGTGCACAGACCGAGAGAGACGGGAGAAAGGAGAACAAGCATTTTGGTCAGTGTCCTGGAGCCCTCCAAAGCCTCCGGCCCCCCTTGCTCCCCCTCTTCCATCCCACCCACAGCCAACCCCAAAAACTTCACACCCTCACCTCCTGCGGCCTACGCTAACCCAAACTCCCCTCTTGCCGGCTGGTGATCTGGGAGCGTGTGCAGCGTGAACGGGGCCCCAGCATGTGCGGGACAGATAGAGATCGGAGAGAGAGAGAGAGAGAGAGAGAGAGAGAGAGAGAGAGAGAGAGAGAGAGAGAGAGAGAGAGAGAGAGAGAGAGAGAGAGAGGGGAGGGGACGGCGAGAAGGGGGAGGAGGAGGGGGAGGTGGCCGCCGGGAGAGGGGCCGGGGTGTAGAGGAGGAGAGGAGTAGGGAGAGGGAGAGGGGAAGTGGGGTGGGAGGGTGGGGGTAATAAAACCCGCGGCAGCCCCAGTCGCTCCCGCCTCCCTTAACGCCCCCGTTGACCCCATCCCTGCAGCACGGCCTCAGCCTGGGTTGAAGCGGCCTCTCCCGCTCCTCTCCTGTAAACTGCAGCGGGATCCGGTTACAGGGCTTTTTCGGCCCCGGAGGAAGAGACCCAAAAGGGGACGTTGTTCTGGAAAAAACGGCTTTATTCTGTCCAACCACGGTGGTGTTTTTGTCATTCGCTCTCTCTGTGTTTTGAAGCGGCCGATGGACAACCCCGACCGGGGGGGGGGGAAGAAAAAAATAAAAGTAGTTTCGAGGAATCGAGAGAAAAAACCCGAAAGCCGGGGGGAGAGCCCGAGGGGGGAGAGCCCGAGGGGGGAGAAGAAAAAAAAATAGCCAGCGTATACGGGGTTTCAAAGAGAGATAGGGCTGAAGCTACAACTGACTCTTTTGTGCGAGACGGGGGGAGGGAGGGAGGGAGGGAGGGAGGAAGGGAGGGATCTTCAGTCACCGCTGGGTTCAGGCGGGGCGCCGTGCGCGAGTCTGTGCGCGCGCACGTGCGCGGACGCGCGTGTGTGTGTCACGGCGGGGAGTGACCACACTCACTCTAGTTGCTAAGATGGGACATGAGTCAGCACGGCCCCCAAGCTACAGCCGAAGAACCCCAGACTGGCCTCTCCCTCCCTCCCTCTCTCTCTCTCTCTCTCTCTCCCCCTCCATCTCACTCCCTCCCCCCCCCCCCCCCCCCCCTCATACAACACACACCTCGAAAAAACTCTGCCGCTGGCCTTGGTGATCAACTACAGGCAGAGGAAGAGATAACAATGAGAGGGTCGCTAACCGGAACACAGCGTGGATAATAATAAACACCTCCGCGCGCTATCTGGACTCATAAATACACTGAGGTTAAAAAACACGCAGTGAACGAGGGAGAGGCCGATGAATAATTTAAGAGAGCAAGTGGCACAGGTAGAGAGGGGAGGTGGAAGAGAGACGGGAGAGAGCGAGAGAGGGAACGAGAGAGAGAGAGAGAGAGAGAGAGAGAGAGAGAGAGAGAGAGAGAGAGAGAGAGAGAGAGAGAGAGAGAGAGAGAGAGAGAGAGAGAGAGAGAGCGCGCAAAGTGGGTCAGAGTGAAAGGCAAAACACAGATAAAAGGGGAAGGAGGGGGGAAAAAGAAGGAGGAAGAGAGACAGAGAGGGGGAGAAAGAGGCGAAAGCAAAGGGGGCCCGCATTCTTTCCCTCTCTCGCCCCTCATGTAACTGAATGAATAGAGAGAGAGAGAGAGAGAGAGAGAGAGAGAGAGAGAGAGAGAGGGAGAGAGAGAGAGAGAGAGAGAGAGAGAGAGAAAAAGAAAAAGAAAAAAAACAGAGGGACAGGAGGCGGTGGAGGAGGGTGGTGCTGTAGGTGGGGGGTCTCCGAAGGGGGCCCCTGTGGTACTCACCGTTGGGATCCCATCTCCCGCGTGCTGGCTGCGCAGCCGGGTCCTCTGGGCCTCCAAGTAGTCCCTGAAGGGCCTCTGCAGTGCCGCGCCCAGCACTGGCACCACACTGGATCCAGCAGCACAAGACACACACACACACACACACACACAAGAGCGCGGCGAGGGAAGAGAGACAGAGAGAGGCAGAGTGAGAGAGAGAGGGACAGAGAGGGAGGGTAGAGGAAGAAGGTAGAAGAAAAGAGGACGGAGGAGGAGGGTGAGCACTGAATCACGTCACATCATTGTTACTCACCAGCCCAAGGGCAGCAACAAAGAGAGAGAGAGGGGGGGGGGGGAGCATGCTGTCCCACCTCCTGTGTACAGTGTGTTGTCTCCATGCCCCCCCCCCCCCCGCCCTCCCTTCCCTCCTATCTAAGAGAGCGTGAGCACGAGAGAGAGAGAAGCAACAATCCACGTAAAACACATCCCACGCAAAGGAAACTAGGATCAAACCCGGAAAAAATAAAACACGCGCGCCTGCGCTGGTTCTTCTCTCTCCCCCCCAAAAAATACAAAATACCGAAAAAAACAACAAAACCAGAGTACAAAATGTACCGGAGCGATGTTAATCAGCTTAGTGAGGAAAAGAAAAGAGAAAGAAAGAAAGAAAAACAAAGAGAGAGCAGAGAAAGGAGAAAAGCAGAAAAGAGTTCAACCCGTTCACACAGCGGCAATAGACAACCGCATTCTCCGGCTCTGTTTCACACACACTCACGCACACATACACACACTCGCTCGCTCACACTCACACATGAACCCGTTCAACTCCGCTGCAGTGCCTCTGCTCCGCCGCAGCAGTGAGAGAGAAATGAATGACTTCTCAGAACTCTCACATTTATCACCGGCGGTTCCTGTAAGAACTGGTTTCAACCAATTAATGAGGAAGTGAGTCGTACCGGGGCTGTGTCATCACTGGCTGGGACCTGGGGGGGCAGCCCATAGGGGGAGGGAGCTTCTGTAAGACGGCCCATATTAGGAAACCCTTCACAAGATTTAGCCACCAACTACAAGCACACTATGCACCCCCCACCTCACCCCCCATCCCCTTCCTCCCCATCTCTCTCTTGGTCCCCTCCCTCCCTCTCTCTCTCTCTCTCTCTCTCTCTCTCTCTCTCTCTCTCTCTCTCTCTCTCTCTCTCTCTCTCTCTCTCTCTCTCTCTCTCTCTCTCTCTCTCTCTCTCTCTCTCTCTCTCTCTCTCTCTCTCTCTCTTCCTCTCTCTCACACACACACACACACACACACACACACACACACACACACACACACACACACACACACACACACACACACACACACACACACACACACACACACACAAAGAAAGAACGACAATCTAAGTGGAGAAAAAAGAAATTGCCCTAGAATAGTTGAATGGCCCATCCCTACACCGGAGTTAGTGATTAATCACTGAACAAATACATACTTAAGACCTGAGAGCTTACAACTCTTTTCACAAGACTGTACGCAGTCAATGACATCGTTGGAGCCCATTGTTTTGTCCCAATTCCCGTCGAGTTGAACATGTGTCCTGGCAGCACGGTGTTCAGGCTGCATCAAAGTGCAAGGACACTTCAAAGGACAACATGATGCGTGGGCAGATAAATGTCATATACCGTTGGGTTTATGGCTGGTAACTTTCTCTTGAGAGCACAAAGAATGACACATACACACACAGGATACGCACGCACCCACAGGACACACACACACACACACACACACACACACACACACACACACACACACACACACACACACACACACACACACACACACACACACACAGAAACGCACACCTTTTTTAGGGAAAAGGTTATCTATTGGGTTCCCAACAGGAAATGCAATTTGATAATGATTAACTTTATATCTAAAGGGTTTCCCTCCAATGAAAGGAGATTGAATCAACAGGAAGTGAAACAGAAAAGGGGACTAACAGAAATACTTTTTGGAGGGAAATTTTAACATGTGTCTTCAGTTTCTTTTTTCTATTTAAGAAAGAGAAAATCCTTGAAATGTATTATTTAATACTGCAAAATAATTGACATACATTTAGACTTTTACCGCCATGAAATATTTTATCACTAGAAATTGAAATACAAAATAGAAATGCCAGTCATTGAAGAAACGTGAAACGGTCTGAACAAAGAAGGGGTATGATGTTAGAAATGGCGGGCTTGAATCATACAGCGAATGATGAGCAATACTGAGTCACTGAGCCCGGGCAAATGAACTAACAAAGAAAAAGAACTTCAAACCTAGTGCTCAAAAACACACTCTGTAAACCTCTCAAAGCCTTCTCTTGGTGTTTGAAAAGAAAGCTTTTATTCTAACTTAAGCCTTTTGCAGGATATACACCACGTCTTTTTGACAGAGCTCATCACTGTGAAATGGATTTGTTTAATTGTGATCATAAAAAAGCCGCTGTAAGTACTTTGAGTTAAGTATTTAAGTTCACAAAGAATGTCCATATCGATATGGTTGGCTGGTTAGAGAATGGGACTTTTTACGGGTGTTCAAGAGGCGGCCAATTTGCGTTTCTTGTAATTTTGTGACTTGCAGGCTAAGAATACATTCCTTATTTAAAATAGGAGAAACTCTAATGGGTGAATTGCTGTTGTGAAAAAGCTGTTGAATTTGGTTGTATTTTTGGCTTTTCTTATCTATGTTAACTGATTCCTTTCCATTGCCTTGGTTAAAACAGGAAAGGGGTTGAAATTAAGTTACATCCAGCTTTTTATTACAGCATTAACAAACTTTATGTGCTAGCAAAACAATTAGGTCCAGTCATCAGCTATTGACTTAATCTAAACAACATGCATGGCGCAATTATATTAACAGTGAGAAAGGAAAAAAGGTTTAAAAAAATCATGTACTTACCTATTGTGGCCCTATTATTAGCGTTATAAATCTACAGTTATAAAGTTATATATTTTATATTTATTTCCTTAAGATCCTTGTTCAAATTACATGTTTGTAATTCATTTCTAAGCTAATATTATTCCTTATTATTGATCAGGAATATTAATTATATGTCAATCCGACTTTGGTTTAGCTTAGAGGATTGTTATTGTAAAACAACAACATATAAATATGGTTTATAAGTTGAGGTCGAATTTGTATTATTTAAAAAATAAATATAATACATACAAAAACCGCAACTTGCATTGTGTGTTTTGTACAATTATCAAGATCCTGTCAAAAGTAAAATATCTCCTAAGATTCTCCTAAATAAAACAAAATGCTATTCAACTCCACCATACTTCAAAATATATTATTTATGCCGATTTTGAATTAAGTATACATAATAGCAGCCCTTATATTGTTTTACTACAATTAGATTCCAGGTCTAAACACTGTGAGGATGAACAGAGAGTAGAAAAAAGGAAAACAACAAAGAAAATACAATTGTGGTGGGCTTTTGGTCGTTAAATTCCTGCCTGCGTGGATCCTATCAAACTTTATAACTCCCACAGTTTAATTCATGAGACCACTTTCAGAGGTTGGGGAAAATGCATTAAAGTACTTCCTAACCCTTTTTCGGGATAAACGGTACATTCCATGTGATGATTCTTAGCACAGATTGCTAATTATTATTTTTAACAGTATTTGTAGCTGTAATTAAAAATATTAATTGATAGGAATCCCCCAAAAAAATCCTGTTAAAAATGCAGCCAAAAGTCTACATAGGTGTATAATGTAAATCGACAGATTCTGTCGCATTGACAGAATCTTTGCATAGAGGAAATATCTATTTTTCATGACCGTCTTTTGAGGTGAAGGAAATCTACTTCCACATAAATCTACTATATTTAGGCATGGAAATCAACCGTTATTCCCCTCATGAGTACTAATACAACATGAAATGAACCCCACTTTTCTCTGCTAAAATTACATAAAGGCAACGATTCACTTTTATTTTTGAATTGATTACTTTCTTTGCACAGACACACACACACACACACACACACACACACACACACACACACACACACACACACACACACACACACACACACACACACACACACACACACACACACCAAACAACAAGTGAAGGTGCATTGTCATAAGACCAACTTAAAACCATTCAACCTTTTCACCACACTCAATACCAATACAAACCCCTCAAATCAGACACCATAACTGAGTGCTCCAATACGCATGTAAAAATCAATAAGAGATGTATCCATCAACCATGAGTAATCTCTTGTGCGACACTGACTACATGCTGTGCTTCATACATGTATTATTCAATAGGATGAACCCAAGTCACACAATGCGACACGTAAAAATCCCGGGCAGTCCCTGTCACAAGAGAGACAGAAACTTGGCCTTGACCTTGTCCAACTGGAGGGAGGTGGGCGATGATATTTATGGGCGATGATATTTATCGCCCATTCTCTTTCACCTGCAGTGAAGACACTCATTATAACCCTTCTAAATGGCCTAAATGTCAGCTTGTTTCACCACACAAAAGAGGCTGTTGATGAGTAAGAATAAATACAGCAAAACAATTCTGAAGTAGGTCGAACTCTGAGGAAACGCAGTGGGAAAAATCTGCATTTCAACACAGTACTTCTTGGAAGACAGAAGCCACCTACTCATTTACAATTATGATCATTTGTGATAGGTTTCTGAATTTCTGTTTCTTCATTATTTCGTTGAAATGAGCAATCATTTCCCTTTTCACACTGCTCTCCCTCAGTCTGTTTCCCATACTTCATTTGGGTGTAGTTGTTCTTGGTGTATGTGGGGTCATCTGAGTGGTGAGGGTGTTCATCTCTAACCAATGAGACTAAACAACCCTGACGTCTGCACTCTACCTGCAGGCACCCCTGCGCAAGACGCCCTGACTCCCATCTGCCCCTAAGTGACTGTGTGATCCAAAACCACACCGGGCGGCCGCATTGGGCCGAAGGGTCTTGTTAATGACTACGATTAACTGGTGTATGTAGTCCCGGTCGGGTGGTTCCGTTTGTAGTGGTTGTGTGTCGTTATGTTGGGGTATTCCGGTCGTTGTGGGCGCAGTACCCTTGCTGCTTTTGTTCAGCCGGTTGGATTGGGCAGACTTGTTAGATTTCAGGTGTCAATTTAGCAATATTCTGGGTGAATGTGTTTGCTGGGTCAGACAGCAACAGACGACACGTGCGTGCGCACACACACAAACACACACATACACCCACCCACCCACCCACCCGCCCGCCCCGGGGATCTAACGGCAGGGTCATGATACAAAACAACAGCGATCACAACAGGCTCACATGACTTATTACACCATCCTGTACTACAGGCTTAGGCAATCTCTCCAGCTCTTACCCAATGGTCCACGAGGGCCACTGTCCACACACACACACACACACACACACACACACAAACACACACACACACACAGGGGATGGGCAGTTATCAGACCGTTAAACAGTAAAAAAAAATGTGCCATAGTAACCATTTCTCTTCCAAGACTCTCCCCTACTCTCGATGGTTACTGTACAACAAAGCTCTACGGCATTTGATTCAAATCATACGATTACATACGATTGTTCTTTATTAATGCTAGACAGGAAATTAGAGGGATTCTTTTCGAATGATTTCATTTAGGTAGAATAATACAGAGAACAAGGGAGTTAGCTATGAACAGATACCGTCAGGAATTTGGTGTTGAGCTAAACTTCTCATTCATAGGAAAAGCACTGACGTGTGTTAGTGTGCATGTCAGTGTGTGCGTGTGCATGTGTGTGAGTTTGTGCGTGTGTGTGGTCATCGAGCCCTTTCCCCATGACCTCATCACTAAAGCATGGAGCCCACTCCTGGATGGAGATCCCCCTGCCCAGAGTGTTTATCATATCACTGCGGCACACACACACACACACACACACACACACACACACACACACACACACACACACACACACACACACACACACACACACACACACACACACGTACCCCTTCAAACACACACACACACACACACACACACACACACACAAACACACAAACACAAGCACACACACGCACACAAACATACACACAAGCACACACACACACGCACACAAACATACACACAAGCACACACACACACATACATACAAACCCCCTTCCAACGCACACACACACACACACACACACATAAGCACACACACGCACATAAACATACACACAAGCACACACACACACGCACACAAACATACACACAAGCACACACACACATAGATACAAACCCCCTTCCAACGCACATACACACACACACACACACAGACACACACACACACACACATTATAAAAGTCTGTTATTCCATTCACTTCCCTGCGTGGCTAACAAACCATGACAACCCCCCTCTCCACCCTCTTCATCAAACGGTTTGTGACAGTGGCACTCAACATACGGATGATGGAGATGCTGAATATGTGTGTGTTTGTATGTTTGTGTGTTTCTATGAGATACATGTTGGATTTGTGTGTGTGTGTGTGTGTGTGTGTGTGTGTGTGTGTGTGTGTGTGTGTGTGTGTGTGTGTGTGTGTGTGTGTGTGTGAGAGAGAGAGAGAGCACTGGGGTAAAGGAATGTAAAGGGATAAATAGATGCTCCTCTAAAATACAGATGATATATATGATTTGTTATTAGAACAGATATTATAGATATCAGTTAGATTCAACATCATTCCGGCTCTCCAGCACAGCGGAGGATGGGTGTCTCTGCCTCTGGGCCTGAACGACATTACTGTATTACTGCTCCTTACACATGTATTGGACCCCAGGCACTTTAGGGTCTGCTATGAAAACATTGTATTGGTCCAGCTAGCCCACCAGGACAATGCACATTGGTGCAAGGGTTTGTATCTGTGCGCGTGTGTGTGTGCATGGACATGAGCGTGTTGGTGCAGACAACCACGATACCTTGAGTACGAGCTGATGGACCTGGTGTCGGTGACACACTGGGGAAATAACTACGTGATGTCCGCCCTGAGACAACACAATTATTTAAGGTTAAGGAGGAGTATATTCTATTTATAAAAGCCTAACCACAGTAGTAGCCTGACCACATTGGGGTCAGTTGCATGTTAAGTGTGCAACTCTTTTGCAAAAGCCTATAGACTGCGGTTTGGTGCGTCCCCAGTGCAGACGAGTGAAAGTTGTACACTTTCCGTTATTGCGTGACAGCGTGAGCGTAGTGGAGTCACCAGACTCAGGTGTGTCTCCGCGGTTCCAGCACAAACATACGGTACATAAATTAGGGTTAAGCCTAACACTAACCCTAACCCTTACCCTAACACTCAGCGCAAGATGATAACGTCTGAATACCAAACAAACACAGCGTCGTTCTAGAATACGACGACGGACAGCCGACTGGTCATCAGGATTCATGGGAGCCTGAGCCCCGGGGCCAGTGGGTCACTACCCACAGAGGACCGGGAATGTTATGGGATGGATTCATCAGAAAGAGATTGCCCGGTTATTACTTTCCATCTAGCTCTGAGCTTGGGCCGTCGTGGGGGAGAAGGGGACTGTCACGAGTGCTTTGCACTGACTATGATGAAGACGGTGATGGTGATGATGGTGATTACGATGACGATGATGATGAAGGTTATGATGAGGAGGAGGAGGAGGAGGAGGAGGAGGAGGAGGATGATGATGATGATGATGATGATGATGATGTGACGCTGGACCATGCATCGCAAAACAACATGTGGCTTCTGACTCATGACGACAAACTCTCTAAAGACCCCCCACCCACGCTCTTACACCTACGCACACACACACACACACACAGGCAGACAAAGTGTATGTATGAATGCACTCACCAACTCTCACACACACACACACACACACACACACACACACACACACACACACACACACACACACACACACACACACACACTAAATGTATGCATCTGTGTGCTTTCATACAGGGTGCTTTCAAACAGGGTGCTTTCAAACACGCCTGAACACCCACCCCTACACACACAAACGACACAATTCCTCCCCACAACCACGCAGAACGACCCCACCCGCCCGGCCTGCTGGGTGCGCGTCGTCAACCGTGGCGACGGGCTCTCCCAGCGTGCCGGGAAAAACCCCTCTAGAAACCCTCACGCTGTGGCCTTAAGGAAGCGGCGGGCGACACATATGGTACCGCTGCCAAGACGTTAGAGGAGAAGTGAATCAGCCACAGTGGCGTTACGACCGCCGCAGGTAGAAAGCCCCGAGGAGCGGGTTTCACCGTGACACCGTGAGCGTGCGTCTGACCTCCCCCTTGTGCTCCTTCGTTCCCGCCACTCTGGGACATACATCAAAGCTCTAATTCCGCTCCAAGATGTGTACGGGTCTCTCTGTCGGGGGGGGGGGCTCCTCTCTCTAGAGGGCCGTTAACTGGTGAAATATGCCCTACTGTGTGCCGCCGCCCGCCATTATAATAAGTCACCTCCAAAGAGCAAATATCATTCAAAACAGCTGCCGGCCAGGCCACCAACATGTCTTCTGTTAACTGCCATTTCATTTTAAACAGTTAGTGAGTGTGTGCGTGTGTGTGTGTGTGTGTGTGTGTCTGTGTGTGTGCGCGTGTGTGTGTGTGTGTGTGTGTGTGTGTGTGTGTGTGTGTGTGTGTGTGTGTGTGTGAATGTGTGCGTGTGTGTGTGTGTGTGTGTGTGTGTGTGTGTGTGTGTGTGTGTGTGTGTGTGTCAGGGACGAGGTAATCAAAATGGAGGCAGGAGAAGAGAGGGGTGAGGATAAGCGTTAAACTTTACGACGGCTCATGGAAAAAGCAAAGCTGTCCTTGCTTCCCGCCCGTGACACGTCTTCCATTGCCCATCAATGGTCAACCTTAACCAGTGGTCTGACTCAGAGGCCTGTGTGTGTGTGTGTGTGTGTGTGTGTGTGTGTGTGTGTGTGTGTGTGTGTGTGTGTGTGTGTGTGTGTGTGTGTGTGTGTGTGTGTGTGTGTGTGTGTGTGTCTCTGTATGTGGGTGTGTGAGTGTGCATGCGAGTGTCTCTGTCTGTGTGAGTGTGCTTGTGCGTGTGAGATTGTGTGTGTGTGTGTGTGTGTGTGTGTGTGTGTGTGTGTGTGTGTGTGTGTGTGTGTGTGTGTGTGTGTGGGTGTGTGTGTGTGTGTGTGAGAGCGGGCATGGTGAGCAGACCTTGATCAATAACATCTTTGTCACTCTTTAGGTCAGTGGATTAGAGTACCCCACCCAACCCCACCCCGCCCCACCCAACCCGGCAGAACATTCCGGTGACTAATTGAATGAAGAGAAGAAGAAAAAAAGCAATCGTATAAACAGGAAAATGTCTTGATTTCTTTTGCCCGTAAATGGGTTTGAGGAAGTGTCCTAAGATGGTTGTACCAGAGGGATAAGCTCTTTCAGCCTTTTGTTACTCCTTAAATAATTTTTTAGTCCATTAAAAGTCTTCTCTCAATTTAAATTATAAAATGATGCTTCAATTTGTATTATTAACATTGTACAGGGTAAACAATACATGAAAAGGTATTTGTCATTTCTACACTATTTCTCAGCAAAAGTTAAAAGTATCATAGCAAATCATAAAATAACATTATGTAATGTGAACAAATATGCCCAAAATTAAGATTTTGAACATTTTGGGCAACATTACTGCATTTGAACTTTGAGTACATTTATTGAGGGTTGGTTGAATTCTAAAAAAAAACGATGCATTCTAGTTAAATACAGTATAATCTGTGAACAATTATAAAAACTGTTGTTATAAATGTAAATTGCCTATATATTTAATAACTGGTGTTTCAGTTCCAGCATCAGAGTTGAGCTTCAGATAGCTGTCAAAACTTGAGATGGTTATGATGTTCCCTGTTCCTTCAAAGTAGGCAGATTTTGTCTGATTCCCTTTCAGTTTCAGATTTTTGTCTGTACTTTTATTCAGGTTAGTGATGCTTTTAAGGAATACCCAATTCCCACTTTAAAATATATAACAAAATGGATATGGTATGACAGTCCCATAAGAACTGGGGCCATCAATGGGATGAATTGTCCCATAAGAACTGGGGCCATCAATGGGATGAATTGTCCCATAGTCTAAGATCTTTCTAAGAAAAAAAACAGAAAAAGCCCATCTCCCTCATTTAAACAAATGATCAAAAAGCTTACTCTGGATTTTGGTTACATTTGTTGGAAAAATGTAATAACATTTCATCATCTTAAGATTTTGAGACACCATCGAGGAAAGGTGAAATCAAGCCCTGAACAATGCATTGTTATTTTTTTTGTTGTAAAATTTTAAACTATTAGTGAATTAATTCAATTTAAGTTCTCTTCAGATCGTAAAGGGATTTACTTAATCTAATTCTGTTTTTTCCTCTTATAAATCGTACAAAATCGATAATCTCTTTATTTTGTTAAGGCACGAAAACAAAGACTTGTGCAGACAGAAAAAGGTTCTGATTGTCTGATCAGGATGCAATAAGACAAAATGATTGTCTCATTCTTGCAGAATTTCTCCTGCTACAGTCAGATCGTCTCAGATACGGCCCAAATTACAAATTGCTCATTCGGGTTCAAACTCTCAACCCCATATTCCAACATCTGTTGATAAGACATGTCCAGCCCTTTGAGCTTGTGCATTCATTACACTAATAAAAAAATAAATTATGCACATTAAAATACCTCCCTATCCAAGACGAGTCCAGCTAGACTTCAATTTTAATCTAATCCAAACAACAATTACAGGAAAAGTTCAACAGAGCGGACGCCTTAATGTCTGGTTCAACATGGGGGGGGGGGAGCTACAGATATTTTCCGGGAACAGTCTGCCTTCAAACCCCCAGGCCTGATCTAGGGTTCCCCATGCGGCCCCCCGCGGTGAAAGAGACCCTGTGGGGCCCCTCTCAGGCTTCCGGTGTTCACAGAGGATCAAGCAGGAGGGGTCTGAGGACAGAGCCACCTGCACTCCCTTTGTGCTGGTGATGCTCTCCGGGCTGCGCCATGGACTAGGATGGAAATGGCGGCATTCTTTCGTTGGAAAAGTAGAATCCCACTCACTCCCCCACTCCCCCATCACCCAAAGGTTTCCACTGACTTCTTATGGGCAGAGCGCATCTCTCAATGTATCTCTGTCTCTCTCAGGCCCCATCCACACGGAGCCGAAACGGGCGAAAATCGATCCGGTTTCGTTTTATGCGGTTCAGGAATATCTCCGTAGAGATGGAGTCATTGCGAAACCGCATCGAGCTGTAGAAACACGGTAGTAAATATTTAAGGCGCTGGTTCTCCACAGAAAAAGTGGAGCGCATCAAGCCTGCGCGCATACAGCCTGTGCGCTGTATACAAACATTCAGTCACGAGGAGATTCAACCTTTTAAACTGAGCAGAAATTCTTTTTAATGTACAGTTAGTAATTAAATTTATCAAGGGGCTTTATTTAAAGCTACAAAAAGAATACAAATAAAATAATAAATAAAAAATTCTGCTCTTCTCCTTCTGGACGGTCTGCCGAAACGCACAAGACTTATGCGGTTTCACCAAAAAATCGGCTTTGTGTGGATGGGGCCTCAGTCGCTGTGTTTCACCCTCCATCTCTTTACTGCTTAAGAGAGAGAGTGTGTGTGTGTGTGTGTGTGTGTGTGTGTGTGTGTGTGTGTGTGTGTGTGTGTGTGTGTGTGTGTGTGTGTGTGTGTGTGTGTGTGTGTGTGTGTGCACTCCTCAAGACCCTCGTCTTGAAAACAAAACGGCACACACTGCCAAGAGACAAGAGCCGCCCAGTTGGTTGAAGCCGTCATGGCTTGACTGCGGGGTTCACTACAAACTTTTCAGGGCACCAAGCCGAGAAGGGAGACAAAGCGAGTCGCGTGCCACCTGAATGGACGAGGTTCCTTTTGAGCCTGTCTCTTTGTCAGTCTCTCTGTCTCTCTCTCCCTCTCGGTCTCTCTCTTTTTGTCTCTCTCTCTCTCTCTCTCTCTCTCTCTCTCTCTCTCTCTCTCTCTCTCTCTCTCTCTCTCTCTCTCTCTCTCTCTCTCTCTCTCTCTCTCTCTCTGTTGATCTGTCTCTCTTTTAGTCTTATGTCTCCCTTTGTCTGTATGCATCTCTCTGTCTGTCTCTCTCTCTATCTGGCTCTGTGTGTCCCTCTCCATCTCAGACGCTGTGTCAGCTGATTCCTCCACTGCAATGAAAGGAGGAATCCTTTGGCCCGTACTTCAGAAACCCTCTGCCGCCCCCCCCCCCCCCCCCCCCCCCCCCCCCAGACAGACTGACAGGCAGACCAGTGAATCAGCACATTAAGGCTCCAGCGGTCCCACAGAAGATGGCCCCCAGTCCGTCTGTCCTGTATTTTGTTTTTGTTTTCACCCCGTGTGTGTTTTCCCCGCATATCATCCCATCTGGCCGGTGGTGCAATCACTTATACCCTAGCCAGAGCCAGACATCACCCTGAACATCAGGCAGGCTGGCTGGATCCCCTAATTGTTCATCTGTCTGTCTGTATTTTATGACAATGCCGGCCATAGAATCTGAAGACAAACTTATTTTCTTTATTTTTAATAGATATCAGCTTTTTCTGGAACAACATTGGCATGAAGACCATAAGTTACTGACCATACGTGTGTGTGTGTGTGTGTGTGTGTGTGTGTGTGTGTGTGTGTGTGTGTGTGTGTGTGTGTGTGTGTGTGTGTGTGTGTGTGTGTGTGTGTGTGTGTGTGTGTGTGTGTGTGTGTGTGTGTGTGATGAGTACGGAGGATGAGTGCAATCTATCTCTAAAGAAACCAAGTACTAATATTTTGATCATGTGCGTTTGTGTGTGGGGGGGGGGGGTGTATAAGAGAAAGTTTATCATTGCGAGACGTGAAACCTGACAGAGATTAATTTAAAATGTGTGTGTGTGTGTGTTAGTACTAGTTAAAGATAGACACAGTAACATGAGTAGACAAAGCAGATTTACTCCCTATGAAGAGAGTTGGCAAGGATGAAGTTCACATTAACACAAACGCACACACATCCAATACATCAACTCTAAATTGCTGAATAAAAATAACTCTCGGTAAAAAGTTAAACTGCTTCAGGAGCCCAAAAAGCTGATGACTACAGCTATTGTAGACCCCTGAAACTAAACAACCAGAGTGTGGATGTGTCAGCGAGCGACCGTAGAGACATCTGGAGATTAGTCACAGGAAGTGAGAAAGCTAACAAGTCTGATCAGATAGACAACTCTTTCTGAGCTGCTTATCAGTTGACTGGGTCAGAGAGACATCGGGGCTCTCGGGTTTTACGACGGTTTATGGCTCTCGTCTATCTTTTCTTTTTTTTAAGAGTCACTGAAGCGTTCCGTGGTCACCGGTGGCCTGCATTTATCAGTTCCTGCCCTGTACGGGGAGGATGAAAGAAGCAATTCCAAAATGGATGCCCTCACAGAGACCGGCTGTCAATAGGGATAAACCATCAGGGCCAAAATGTCCAAATCTCCCTGGTAGATGGTAACCTGTTCATCAGAGGATAATGCGTTCCAGTCAGGAAGGGAAGAGCAAGTATTGTTTTAATTTATGTTTTTAACAGGATCAACGTTTTATATCTGGACGAAAATACTTGCTAGGCCATTGTTTCTTGTTGAGAGGAGTGAGGCAAACGTCTCATCTCTTTGGGTGTTTTGCTAACACGTTGTCCCAGGGATCCAGTCCAGGTTACACAAGCTTTTCCACTCAACGTTACTCAGAGAACGACAGGCGGTTCTTTCCACTGAAGAGACCCGACGCAGCATTCGATGACTCCAGCTACAGTAGCACAAGATATACTGAAGAAGGGCTATAGATTGGCAGAAAAGTTGCTTTAAAAATAATGTGTTAAGCATTGCTGGAGCTAGAAAATATTTCTGTTCTGATTAGTGCAGAGGTAAATAACCAAGAGTAAATACAGAATTCCTTTGTCACTAAATTATACTAATCAAACCTAAGCCAATATTTCATAATTTATGGATGTTATAAAGGATCATAACTTAAGCCTGATAATTGATGCCTGAATTTTTCTTGCAGAAAAGGCTCAGTATTCAATATCTATACTCTTATCTTTCACATTTGAGGAGTAAACATTCAAAAGTCTTTAATTAATAGATGGAGGTTTTGGTTTTTATATCAGGTCAAGCTACTCAATTCAAGAAATGTGCTTGCTCAAATTATGATCTTTACTTTCTGAGAAAAAGATTCCCCCTTCCACCATCCACTCAGATATGATTTTAAGATCAAAGTCTCCCTCGTTTAGAGAAATCTCTTCTCATTGGTATGTGGGAACGGAACCGCATTAGAGATTAGTCATGAACAGGGTAATCTCTGATATTAGCCACCTACAATCCACAATTCAGAAATCTGGAAGGGGTTTTGAATCGTAGACTTATTAAATAAACATAAATAGACAACAAAATAAGTGTCCTTATAAGACTTGAAACTTTTCTATGACTGTTCGATACATTATTTCACACTACAAAACAGAAAAACTTAAAAATAGTCAAATAATATTTTTTGACCCTTCGGCATAAATGTAGGCATCTTTGAGACAATTTTGGCAAACCATAGTATAATCTTGATTCACCCTTCTGGTAGGTTATGAAAACAGTTGCACTACCCGCCGTCAGCACCTAAGCGGCTCAAGTTGTGCAATTCTACCATTCACCTGACGAGCTGCAAACCGGAAATAATGAATGCAGTCATGTGAAGATGGAGGCACAACAAACCAAAGTCCAGCAATGAATTCCAGAAACTCACGAAAGAGAAAAAAAACAACTCATAGGGAACACAGGCTATCTCAATCTGAAAAACACAACATCATTCATTAGTTCAAGCCTCAATGACAAATGGCCAAATGAAAACCACACCGCTATTTAAGCAGGAGGGACCAATTGACTAATACTACAGTGAAACATGCTTCATATCTATGCCAAAAAAATATATAAAATGAAAGAGTTGATTAAGATCCCATCACTAAACCAAACATCGATTTCCACCAATGATTGATGACGGCAATATATATATATATATATTTAAAAAGCAAAACAATCCATGTGCTTTTAATGTTAATATTTGTTCAGAAAACTGTTACTCAGGGAACAGTTTGTTTCCTGATAGTAATAAGGATATACTTCTAGCCCAGAGCATCATAAAGCAGCAGAAACAGGTGCTGGAGCAACCTAGGATAGCTCTATTCAAACATTTGTCTATTTATGTTCAAATAAATGCCAAAAAACAAATCTGTTGAGTCAGTGCAATTCCAAAATATCTATGTGTGTGTGTGTGTGTGTGTGTGTGTGTGTGTGTGTGTGTGTGTGTGTGTGTGTGTGTGTGTTAGGGCTGTCAAAATTGCTCAAAAATGACATTCGAATGTTCGTTTGGAAAATAATCACGAATTCGAACTATTCGAATATCTGGTTGCCTATTTTACGCAGTTGCCGTCAATATGTCAATAATGCGACAAAACCATGGTTCAAATTAGCGGGATATATATATATCCTATAAACAGCCCAGTAACGTGGAGGCCTAATCATGAAAAGCCACAACTTTGTATCGCTTGCATTTCACCACCACACCTGCAAGCGCGCAAACTATAGTAATCTGAAGAAGACGCCCGCTTCTGAATGTTACAAAGTATGCTAGTGGTAACGTTCCTTGCTTTGCTTACCAAGTTACCATTTATCGAGAAGGCCTATTAAAATCGATAAAGAAAAATATGCATGTCGCCTACGTCTTCCACCATGCCAGCGAAAGGGCCAGCACTACACACCGTTCGGATTCATGAAAAAAAAGCTGTCTCGGACTTTGCCGAGAACATTGCGTTATAGCAGCTTTCACCAGCCAGACTACTAGCTCCCTGAGCTCTACTTCGGATGCTTATTGAATGGCATAGCCGAGCTGGAATACCTATATCCAAGTACGGAAACCCCGAGGGGATAAAATACATTCGCTCTTCACAATACTAGTCTGTTACACTTGTACCGCGGGAGTGTTTTTTCACATTCGAATATTATGAGGGACATCGCGAACAGACAGGCTCATTCACAAAGCAGATAGAGGCGCTTGAACCGCGGGAGTGTTTTTTCACATTCGAATATTAATTTTCACGTTCGAATTCGCGTTTTTGGATACATTTCGAACGAATATTCGAACTTCGAATATTCGTTGACAGCCCTAGTGTGTGTGTGTGTGTGTGTGTGTGTGTGTGTGTGTGTGTGTGTGTGTGTGTGTGTGTGTGTGTGTGTGTATGTTTGTGTGTGTTTGTGTGTGTGTGTGTGTGTGTGTGTTAGTGTGTTTGTGTGTGTGTGTGCGTGCGTGAGTGTGTTTGTGTGTGTGTGTTGGCGCGCACATGTGGGTAGGCCTACAAGCGTCTGTGCCTGCGTATGATTGGGTTCGAGGCTGCGACACGTCTAGTAGAATATCAAAAGTGAATCTGAATCCGAATGTAAGCGGCTCACAACTGTGAAGCGAACGTCCATT
>NC_044054.1:18621391-18626391 GCF_902167405.1 Gadus morhua | reverse complement strand
TGTCTCTCTTTCTAAATCTCTCTCTCTATCTCACTGTCTCTCTCTCTCTCTCCCTCCAACACACCAACCTTGCACACATCCTCCCCCAATTTTTTTGGGGGGGCAAGAACAATGCTATCTGGGCATTGCTACGATTACTGGTGTGGCTGAGTGGACACACACAAGCAAGCATGCTCTCACAAACACGCACACACACACACTGACCCAGGGATGCTTGCTGACACACACACACACACACACACACACACACACACACCACACACAAGTCTGCTCACATGCACATACGCAGCTGCTCACACACACACACACACACACCCTCACACACACACAAAACTATTACACAATCTATCACACAATGTTAGCGTTCGAGTAACTATTTTTTTTACTCAATTGTGAATACAACTCAACTCATACAATGCATATTTTTGACAATACTTATGCTTATACAAACCATAGTGCCAGCCTATGCTGGTGCTAACTATATATCTTAACAAATTTTCATCTAGTTATACTTCCCAGCAACAACCGACGTAGAAATCTAAATTAAGGTCCATCAATCTCAATTACTCACATTTCACTTGGTTCTAATTCTTTGAATGAGATAATCATTCGACGACATTAGACAGGGAAATCACCACTGCTGTAGTTTACTGTACACTGTATGCTCTAGCTGCTACAGCTATATTCACAAAATGGTTGACTGCCTCTACTTGAGCTTCACAAAATGGCCTCCCTGATGCCAGTTGAGTACTGTCCAGGCCAACACACAAAAGCATGACGATTGATCCACTAACCGTTTAAACAGCACCAGATATACATTGAAAACACAAAACTATAGAATCTCTTATCGAAATTTTCTGTTACAAAAATAATAGCTTTTTTTTGTAAGACCAGCAAAAAAACACATAGCAATTTGATGCGTTTGTGTGTGTAATTCATGGATGCTTTATGTTCCTCGTTAATGTAAGAATGAATGACAGCTTACCTGGATGTGCATTTTGATCACAGCTTTTCCAATGATAGTGGCTCCAAAAAAAGTCCAGAAAGGGACAAGAAAATGGCCACAGGTTATTCCAGCCAGGTCAAACAAAGGATTTGGTATCTGGAGGAAACAAATTATATTAGTCATTACATTATTTATCATCATATCACCAAATAATCATTTTAAGACATTTAATTGCCAAGATAAGAGGAATGTAACTCGTACTGAATTTTGAATGACGGAGTAATGTTATGGATATGATTTTAAGGCAATATAAGGCTCCATCTTATATTTAAAGTGCTTCTATACTTTAAGTGAATGGGCATTAAATGACTTTAAATGACTGGTGATATACGGTCAGTGTTGCGTGTTATTTGACCATAAAAAATATATATTCGTACACTACACTCTTTTGCTTTCATGTGACATTATAAAAATGTAATGTAACCACAATAAAAATGATGATGACCATTATTTCGTTTTTATCTGGGGCTTTCAATGTAATGGGTTGTGAAAACGTGTCTTATCTATACAGTATCTCTTTTATGGGGCTTTACTTACAGAAGCACAAGCAAGAATCCCCAGGAATCCAACCTGCTGGATCAGCTTGTGAACGGCCATCTTGGCTCTGCTGGCAAAGTCCTGAAAATAAAAAAGAGCAAATAAAAGCTAAATAAATTAGATAAATATATATGTCTAAATCTGTGATAATTATGCATGAGACACATGTTTGTTTGAAGTCTTTGTGTATCGTTCATAAGTGTGTTCTTCAATGACTGAGGAACACACTGAAAAATAATTAACACATTAATACTGGTTTACATTAAATAATTTCGATCATTTTTCTACAGAAAATCAGCTACAAAAAATATGTTAATCATCTGATGTGTTTTTTATGCAGATATTAAATCTATAACTGTATGTATAATCGTTTTCAGTTATTTATAATGGCTTGGGCCTTGGGGAAAAGCAGGTCTGAGGTCTGAAGAGCTTTATTTTGGTGATTATTCGATCCAATTATTAAATTATATAATTTTTTAAGATTAAACAATTATTGCTATCGAAAAAATGTATGCTTATCCTCTAAAGTTGATACCAAATACATAAATATACATTACATATCATGCGACATCAACAAAAATGTTGCAATAATTGTTCTTACTTTAAACACACAATTTAAGGGTTAATGCAATTATCCGACACATTTTAACCTCAGGTTGAAAGTGTTAATTTTGGATAAAATTTGATATTTAAATATATGATAGTCATAGATGAACTGTGGAGATGGATTTCTTTCCTGTTTATCTTCCCAATATATATATAATAAAAAGATATGAATCTGAAAGAATCAAATAATAATAGATTTACCTATTTAAATCCTATTGATTTATATATGTAGCAGCTCAGAAGATGTCCAACACTTGAAGAAATAAGGCCCGATCAAAAAGGAATCTTCATATAAATGTGCTTATCATTTAAATACATTTTCAATAAAGAAATATATAAGATGTAAAAAATAAGTTTATGATTTGAAAGCTGCATACACAAACCATTCCATGTTTATTCAGGATCTAAATGATTCACACATCTTAATGCATTTAATGTCAAAACAACTGATTTCAAGATTTTAACAAACATTTATACACATATCTGTGCATAATAAAACCAGTTTGATCCCTGTTTACAGTGATGGAATTGAGCAGCACCTTTAGGCAGTGAAGAGAAGACTCTGCTTGTGTGCCTCTGTGTCCCGTCCTTCAAATCACCTGTTGCTAAAATCCCATCCTCAAGCCCCAGAGAAACACCGTCTCCAGATTGATGTCATGCCTTATCAAATGAAGTTCTCCTGAAAATTGTGACACCTTTCCGATGGTTATATTGACTAAAAACCTCTGTGATGATTAATAATTTCAGCCTGAATTTAACCCTGCGAACGGTGAATCTCTTTCATTCTTGTAAATTGATCAAATGGGCTAGAGCTCAAATTCTCCATCTTACCTCTCCCTCCTCTGCCTGTCTGTCTGTTTCTTTTTCATTATATTTGTCAATTTAGTCTGGGGAGAAACCAGGCTCTCTGTCATTTTAACAAGTGACTCACTAATTCTCCCTGCCCTCCCGGACCGAACCACAGGCATGACACCTTTCCTCTCCCCTAAATATACCTCTTCTGGGAAGAGACTCTTTCATCTATAGCTCAATGTTATTTTAAAACGTCTGGGAGGAAAGAAGGGAAGAGTGAGTAGAGGAGAGGGAATGTTGCAAGATTCTCCGTGATCGACCGCCCGATCAGACGAGAGCCGAATCACTTACTGTTTGAGACGATACGGCACATTTCTGTGGGAAAACTGGGTTTTATTAGGCTCGTGGGGGACCCTATTCATGGTTATATTTAAGTGTTTGTGTTTCTGTTTCAATTTAGTTACAGTTATGGAATTGAACTCTCACTCTCAGCCAATGAATCACGTTGTTATATTCAGGGAAGACAAATCTAAACAAATCACAAAAAATTGTGATTTGTGAAGTCGATTAAGGTAATAAAGGGACTAATATTTCTTATCAAAGGAATCTAGGAAATTGCATTGTCAAAACATGAAAACATATACCTACATATGTGCTCATATATATTTTGTTGAAAGAAATGTTACCACAGCAAACAAATTAAAATGTTGTGCTTTTAGTAAAGCATATAAATAGTATATGGTAATACAATAACATATTTTTTTAAGTCCCATTTTTGTTATTGATATTTCAAACATTGTTTTTGAGGTGCACATAGTTTCTTTGTCATTTGTTTGTTATTTTGAGTAAAGACAGAAGAAGAATGTGAAGAAGAAATATGCAAAGACATCAACTATATCAATTATATAACTAGAATTAGAAATGAATAATTAACAAAGAAAATTCAGGGGATTCAAACTATGTTAAACTCAACCTTAACCTCTTTCTCTGATCCTATCCCACTTAATACATATAATCAACTATTTCACACATGACTGTGTTAAATTATGGTGAATATGTTCAGATCAGCTGTTGCTGCTTATTGACCATTAATTCATCTGTATTTATTGATTTTAAATGTAATAAATTGCAATTTATTGCAGGCTTTACAAAATGTGTGCTCTATTACAAAATACAAACATTCTCACCCCTAAAAATAATCACGAAATTACTCAAAAATTAATAAACAAACCAAATCAATATTTTTAGATCATAAGTACTGAAATTAATAGTGTACCCATGTGTTATCTATGAGGCCTTTGTTTCTGCATTAAAATGGCAAATCGAGACACCGGTAGTGGGAGGGGCTGGGGTTGGAGGGTCCAATACCTTATATGGTCAACAAAACCAGTACAGTACACTCATTCTCGGAGAAGTCCGAACCAGTAGACAGGAAATTCAAAAGACATGGGAGGTAGCCTATAACAAGGGGGTGGGGTTGAGCTGGGGAATTTGAATATGATTGGTTCACAGTTTGAAATTCTCCATCCAATCACGGCAGCTCTCCACAAGCCTGTTAGTTTAATTCCAGTTGCCTTGTGTGTCCCCTTTGTGTGTTTCTCAGTATTTGTGTCTGTGTGATTATATGTGTGTGTTTGTTTTACTGTGTGTGGTTAGGAGTGTATAGACTGCACGTTTCTCAGCGCATGTGTTAGTGTGCATGTGCGCGCGTGTGTGTGTGTGTGTATGTATTGTGTGTGTGCGTGTGTGAGTGTGTGTGTCTCTATGAGTATGTGTGTGTGCGTGTGTGTGTGTCTGTCTGTTTCTGAGCATGTGTTTGCGTGTGTATGTGTGTGGGTTTATGTTTGCGTGTGTGTGTGTGGGTGTGTGTGCATCTCTGAATGTGTGTGTGTGTATGTGTGTGTATGTATGTGTGTCTCTGAGCATTTGTGTGCACGAGTGACTGAGAGAGTATGTGTGTGTGTGTGTGTGTGTGTGTGTGTTTAGCCAGTGGGAGACAGGGCAGCTTGTCGGAGGACAGGAATGTGTATGGTTTACGGCTGAACCCGCCGTGCCCTGT
>NC_044054.1:18538891-18618891 GCF_902167405.1 Gadus morhua | reverse complement strand
CTCGCAAACTACTAACAGGAAGTGGAGCGATTATGGGCTGCCCTGCTCTGACGCAACTGACGCTCAACAGTTCTTTCTAGAAGAATTCAAATCTATCCAGACACAAAAGGCGCACAAGGAAACACACAAGTACATAGACGCACATGCACACGCACACACACACACACACACACACACACGCATACAAAACTAATGCACACCCATGAGTCCACGTTGACAAATTCTTTAACAAGCTGTGGTTAAGGGGTAGCTGGTTTAACTCTGACTCACCCCCCCACCACCTCCCCCCCTTCAACAGCCCCCCCCCCCCCCCCCCCCCAACACCCGCCCACCCACCCTCTCTCTCTCCCCCCCCCCCCCCCCCCCCCCCCCGCCTCCTTTCAAACAGTTTACTGGAAATAAAGGGGGAAGAAGAGGGAGGGGGCATTTTCGGAGAAGTCACGTGACAGGGCCGGGCAAACCACCGCACAGAGAGCCTTTGAGAGCAGTAGGCCAAGGGGGGGGGGGGGCTCGGGGGGGCGGGGGCAGGCACACGCCCAGTGCAGATGGCTCTGATTTGGGTTACAGGAGATACGATCCTGGGAGTTGGCAATCAAGAATTCACAGCCTGTTAACCCCTTCCACCCCAGATAAAAATATATATCAAAAGATGAGAGAGGAGGGAAAACGTTTGAAAGAATGCAGCCCACAGCAGGAAATGACTTCATTATCGTGTTTCAGGCTCTGGCGGGACGGGCGCGGAATCTTCTAGAGTCACGCGGGGCGAGCGCTGAGCTTTTAAAATCTTTTTTTTTTTTTTTTTTGTCCTGTACTAAAGATTTAAGTGGAGCGGGGGAAGAAATGGCGGGTGAGCGTTACATCAGCGTCTAGAGCTGTTAAAAACGCCATGACTTCATTTTTTGGGGGAAAAATTTTGCGAGAGAGAGAGAGAAAAATTCAAATTCCAAACAGCGTCCTGCCACCGTTCATCATCACATGCGGCTCGGGCAGGATGTTGGCAATGGGCCGCACACTCGGAGACATACCAGCGGGGTTAAGTCAAGCCGCTGGCACCCACAAATAAATAATAAAAATCCCCCCATGAAGCTCGTGTGGAAGAGGAAAGGCAGAGTCCAGTGGCGACAGATTTAAACGCTGCCTCTCCCTCAGCGTCCCAGTCACCCATGGGTGGGCTGGGGGAGATGGCACGCGGGAGTGAGGGAACGCACGCCTTGACATCCGTCTGAAAACAATAAAACCCAAACCTCTTACTTGTCCATAACCGTACCCTCCTAGGAAACGTCGACACCAGTGGCGGTTTCCCTCCTCTTTACCGCCGTGCCTCCGGGTCGGTCTGTCCACACCAACCACCACGACCCTATTGATCGTTGGCTTGACACTTACGTCGGACACCCCTTGGAACCACCTCTCCCTCCGTTAAGAGGTGTGGCGGTACAGGCTCTGAGAGACTGTCTGGTCTGGAGTCAGACCTGGAGGTGGTCGGGCGTCTTAAGAACCAGCGAGAATCACCGCATCCATGAGATGAGAGAACATGACAGCTATGGAGGACCGCTAGCGGAGGCTGGCCACGTCCTTTCCGGGTAGAGAGACCTGCCACACTGCGCCCCAACGTACACATGCACCCCACGCAGATATGACCATGAGAAGCAGAGAGAGGGAGAGCGAGAGAGAGAAAGAGAGAGAGAGAGAGAGACAGAGACAGAGAGAGAGAGGCAGAGACAGAGAGAGACGGAGAGCGAGAGAGAGAGAGAGAGAGAGAGAGACAGAGAGACAGAGAGACAGAGAGAGAGTAGCGAAGAGAAGATGTCCAACGCAAATGAAAGGTTGAGAGGAAACGATAGAAGGAGAAAGGTAAGAGGAACAGAGAGTGAGAGAGAGGGTGAGCAGAGTGATAGAGCAGTGCAGCGTCCTTCCTCTGTCACACTGATGCGGAGAAAGATCCCCCCCGCCCTTGTAACTTTGAGAATGAGAAAAGAAAGTGCATGATCAAAACAGAAATAGCATTAGCGTTGTCTCTCTCTCTCTCTCTCTCTCTCCAGCCCCCCCTCCCCCCCCCCCCCCCCCCCCTCTCTAGGACCTTAGGTGGAGCCGGTCTCCATCCAGTGGTGCTAGGCAGGGCGGAGGATGTCCCAGGTGTGGGCTGGAGCGAGGCATCTCGACAGATGTCTTGCCCAGATGCCTAGACGTCCCCCCCTGACACAGCTGGGGTAGCGTGGGCGGGTCCTTTAGGCCACATCTCTTTGTCTCCGACCAGCTTTGCTTGTTGTTTTCAATGTTAAACGTGTTCGATGGCGGCTTGGTTCAGATATAGATTTATTTAGCCTTTCGTGTATCCTGTGCTGTTTTTGTAAGGTGGAAAAATAGCAAAGGATAGTTGACTAGTTTCTGTGTGCAGTAATCGCCTAGTATTTAGGGTAAATCTCAAAAATCATTATAATTAGGGACGTTACCCATGTCCCTAACTTTGACAATTGAAGTGTACAAAATACACAGGTTTGTATCACTTCCTTATTATTTCCATGTTGAACAAAAGTGTTCCTTCCTAGTACCTGAACCGTCTATTTCTGATAAACTCTACCGTTGTCTGACCTGCATATAGCCTAGCTAAAAGACTCCTAAAAGTGTCATCTTAAAGTAGTCTCTTGAAGCAGGAGGTTCAACATTAAACCAGTGGTTCTCTATTTGCAGGTGGAAAGATTAAAGGCATTCCATGACGATGACAACTATGCAGTCGAAAGCTGGTCGGATTAGAGGAATCTGAAAACAAAATGGCCATTCTAGTTCCCCATTTACATCAGCAAGGCATGTGTCAAAGAATGGATGACAAAAAGCCTCTGGGCATTGTTGAAAAACTTGTGAGGGCGTATGATATGGGGAAACTATTATAAAAGGTGCAACCGGCATTGCTTCACACCGAAGTACTTTGTGAATTCTTCCCACTGAGTCACTCAGTTGTGAAAGTACCCAGCTGTCAGTAGCAGCTAGTAGGGCATGCACACGCACACACGCACACACACGCGCATCCTCAAGTCAGCACACAAAAATCATTCATACAAACACTCATTGACATCCACTTCATCCATTCACAAGCATGTGTGCACACACACGCAGGCACACAAACTTCATTGATACGAGCATTCACCGACTTTCTGTCTCTTTCCACGCGCACATATACACAATCATCCATTCTCCTGCTTCCCCTAAACACACACACACACACACACACACACACACACACACACACACACACACACACACACACACACACACACACACACACACACACACACACACACACACACACACACACACACACGTACACACACAATGCTATTTCACTATGGTTGGGGGTTGTCTCTTTACTGCCATTTCACAATGAGCGAAACAGACCGGGCCGGAAGTAGCCACCCTCAGAGATTGTGAGCGGGGGACATTAAAGAAAACAGAGGGACCTGATAAAGAGAGCTGCTGGAAATACTTCTGTACACACACCACAAGAGGTGTGTGTTCACGTGAGCCATTAACGGCATCTGATACGTCAAACGTATCGCCTCTCCCCGACAAACACTTGATCTAACACACTTTTGAAAGAATAGTGTATTGTTATTTGTAATAAAATAAATATCTGACATTCTTATCAATGCACTGGATCTCTGAGGTTGTAAATATGGATTGAATGAGATTTCAACATCCTAAACCAGCCCATTACGATAGGTGTTTGTGTGCATGGTGTTTGTGTGTGCGTGTGTGTGCTTGCATTTGTGTGTGTATGCATGCTCGCATGTGTGTGTGTGTCTGTGTGTGTATATGCGTGCTCGCATGTGTGTGTGTGTCTGTGTGTGTATATGCGTGCTTGCATGTGTGTGCGCGCGCGCGTGTGTGTGTGTGTGTGTGTGTGTGTGTGTGTGTGTGTGTGTGTGTGTGTGTGTGTGTGTGTGTGTGTGTGTGTGTGTGTGTGTGTGTGTGTGTGTGTGTGTGTGTGTGTGTGTGTATGCATGCATATGCGTGTTTGTGTGTGTGTGTGTATGCGTGCTTGCATGTGCGCGTGTGTATGCGCACGTGTGCATGCTGGCTTGTATGTGCATGTTTGTGCGTTTGTGCGTGCGTGCGTGCGTGCGTGCGTGCGTGCGTGCGTGCGTGCGTGCGTGCGTGCGTGCGTGCGTGCGTGCTAATCACCTGTGCGTTAGCGCCCTGCTCCATCATCTCCTCAAACTCCTGATAGTCTTGGTCGTTGGGGTTTGCGCCGGACAGCCGGGCTGCGCGCGCCATGAAGTAGGGAGGCAGCTCTCCTATGGCCGTACCAGCCCCCTGTGTCCCGGCGCAGTAGAATGACATAAACAGAAAATCACAGGAAGAGAGAGAGAGACACACACAGTTCAAGCCATAACACTGGCCGATGGGCTCCGTCAACCTTTTTATTCAAGTATTTCAACATTACAAAACATTCAATAATTAATTGTTATTTATTTGATTTAAATAAAGAACCAGCAAAAATACACCATTGATTGTATCATTTAAATTATGAAAATAACCTAGGCTATATCTTTTGACACACTGTCTATATCCAAACGATAAGCAAGTCATTTATTGTTGAACGACTTATCCATGGATTGACTCAGAACCCTGGCGTCTACGATGTTGTTGAGGTGGCGAAGGAACATCATGAGTAATATCGAAAGGAGGGGAGACTTGTAGAGGAGATCGAAGGGAAAGTATTTCTAGGTCTAGGTAAAAAAATAAGCCTAATTAACTATTAGCTCAAAACCGGGCTACCTATGTTGTTTACTTCAATACGACGATAAACGACTGTGTGTGAATGCAAATGTCCCTCCAAACATACAAACAAACAAACAACTATCCTAGCTCTCCATCCCAAGGACAGAGGTGGAAAGCTGTCCTCGACCAACCCCGTTTTACATTGGATGATTGGTAGCTAGTTAGTTACCATGACGGCAAGGCCCAAAGAAGTGTGTTGAATGGAGGCGGGTCAATGCCGAACCCCTACCAGACGGTTGGCTGCGGACACCCTGTTCCCCAGTGTCTTTCTTTGATGTGATTTGGCAGTTTCACTCATAATGCGGCCGATGTGCCTTAATCTCCCAGGCCAGCTGGCCCTTTCTCCGCTCACACTCCTTCTCCTGTGGATGTTTGTGTTGCTAGTGTGTGTGTGTGTGTGTGTGTGTGTGTGTGTGTGTGTGTGTGTGTGTGTGTGTGTGTGTGTGTGTGTGTGTGTGTGTGTGTGTGTGTGTGTGTGTTTCGGCGTTTGTTTTGGAGAGTGTCTTTTTAAGTATACATGTGTTTTTGTGCGTAGGACTGTGTATTTGTGCGTGTGTTGTGTGTTTGTCTCTGTGTCTGTGTGTGTGCGCGCGCGCGTGCGTTCGTGTCTTTCGGTCTTTGTGTGTCTGTGCCCGTGTATAACTTGTGCCTGCTTTGGCAATTAGGTTTGTCAACCTGCGTGTATGCCCTATTCTCAAGTGGACAGGGGTGGATCAAAAGAACAGAGCAACAGAAGGACTGAATAAAAGAAAAGAGGGGAGAGGGGGCAGAGAGAGAGAGAGAGAGAGAGAGAGAGCGAGAGAGAGAGAGAGAGAGAGAGAGAGAGAGAGAGAGAGAGAGAGAGAGAGAGAGAGAGAGAGAGAGAGAGAGAGAGAGAGAGAGAGAGAGAGAGAGAGAGAGAATGAAACCGAGAGAGAGCGAAAGTGTGTAAGTAAAGAAGGGGGGCCTCTTTCCTCACCAACCCAAAAGACTGCTAAGAGCCAAAGATGGGTAAGAAATAAGGGTGTGTGTGTGTGTGTGTGTGTGTGAGGTGGGGTGTCTTCTTGTTTTCATCAAGAAGTGGCCCGACAGGTGTTTCCACCCACGGCTCTGACAGGAATTGGTGATGGCTTCTCTACAACGAAATGGAGAGATTGGGGGTGTGTGTGTGTGTGTGTGTGTGTGTATGTGTGTATGTGTTTGTTAGTGTGTGTGTGTGTGTCTGTCTGTCTGTGTGTGTTTGGGTGCAAAAGTGGATGGTCCAGTAAATCAGAACCATAAAACCTTTTCCAAACACTATGTGCAAGTGTGTGTGTGTGTGTGTGTGTGTGTGTGTGTGTGTGTGTGTGTGTGTGTGTGTGTGTGTGTGTGTGTGTGTGTGTGTGTGTGTGTGTGTGTGTGTGTGTGTGTGTGTGTGTGTGTGTGCGCGTGTGTGAGTGCGTTTGTGTGCGAGTGTGAATGTGTGTGAGCGTGAGTGCAAATGTGGATGGTCCTGTAAATCAGAAGCATAAAACCTTTACCATACACTTTGTGTAAGTTAGTGCGAAGTGGCTTTGAAGTTTGAACGTTGTGCCTAATTGGCCGTTAAACTCAATCTGCTAGCGCCTCCCACGAAAACAGACCTGTTGACCTTCATCGTGTTCAGTAAACATTGTCTGTTCGACCGCAGTAGCCGCTGCACATCAGGCTATTCGCAAGAAACGATAATGATAATATTCCTCACTGAATTATGGTAGGGTGAATCTGTACTTTCCTAAAACATCTCAGATCTATTTGTCAACAATTCACTGTTATAGACAACCATTGCAGCCCATTGAAGTTAGGGTGAGCTACGCAGCTTTTTTATTTTAGGCTGTACTGACCTGGCATGGCACGGTTTGACTCTGCACGTCAGCCCGATGCTGCTGCGACTTGCGTCTCCATAGCTAGAGGGCTACCTGCTGTCGGTTGTGTTCTGAACTGCTGACGTTGTTCCGTTGTAAAATATAGCCAGCCATCAAATTTGATGGATTGATTGATTTAAGACACAATTTATGTTTGATGTTTATAATTATGTAAACTGCTTGTTTCAGACAGCCAAATTGTATCCACCGAGTTATATACAGAGAATTATATCCGCGATGATGAATTCGGTTGGACGCTAAATAGTTTTTGTTTGCTTCCTAATCTCAATAGCTCATTGGGAGCCGATTAGCTTTGATTATTTGAAATTAGAAAAAAAATGCCTTGAATATCCCCATCAGCGTCCTAATAATGTGAATTATTGTCCAATGTCTAGTGGGCTTATCTGAAAGAAATCTCTCCTTTTTCAACCAGCCATTTTGTATGGCAAGTGAATATTGCAAAACATAAATCACTGTAGTGCACTTCTATCTTAACCTTCATTACCTTCTTTGAAGAGGCTTACTAACTTATAGGAATGAACAAATAAAGCAGAATCAAGCTGTTGAGAACTCTAGCCATACTCTGAGTGACTGGCGTCTAAGACTGGCATCTAAGACACAAGAAGGCACAGTTATTGTAATTCTATATTTCTAAAATAGCAACTTCATGTTCCGAACAGCAAGCAGGGCTGATGTCAACGCAGCCCCTCTCAGGCCCGGGCCGGGCCTGCTCAAGAGAGGGTCCTTCTCAGCGCGACTCGGCAAAGCTGGGCACGTTTAAACTGGTAATGGAAACGCAAATCAGAACCCTTGTTTTTACGCCACACGGCTAAAAGGGCCAATGGAAAAGGGCCATAGCAGAAGTATTGAGGCAACGTGTTAAAGTCAAAGCCTATATCTGTCTGCAGCAAAGAGTTGCGACCCGGCCATGACCTGCCGTCATTTAAATATCTCTTTGTTCTCAATTTAAAGTTCTCTTTTCTCTGAATATTTATCTCTTTCTCAATAATCCTGTGTGTGTGTGCGTGTGTGTGTGTGTGTGTGTGTGTGTGTGTGTGTGTGTGTGTGTGTGTGTGTGTGTGTGTGTGTGTGTGTGTGTGTGTGTGTGTGTGTGTGTGTGGAAGAGCTAGTGAGAGAATAGTTGATGTTATTTTCTTCTCTATTCCAAAAAAACAAAGTTCCACCTCACTCAGAGCTGTAGGCCTTTATATCAGGAACAGAGGAAGTGGTATCATCAGTGTGTGTGTGTGCGTGTGCGTGTGTGTGCGTGCGTGTGCGTGTGCATGAAGGCGGCCTGTCTGTCTGTCTGTCTCTCTGTGTGCGTTTGTGTCTGTCTGTCTACCTGCCTGTGTTTCTGTGTGTGTGTGTGTGTGTTTCTGTGTGTGTCTGTCTGTCTGTCTGTGTCTTCCTATGTTTCTTTGTGTGCGTGAGTGCGTGCATGTGTGCGTGCGTGCATGTGTGCATGAATGTGTTTGTGAGACAGGAAGCTGAAGCGAGCGACAGCAGCGGTCACAAGGTTTGGCGAAGGTGTGAAACCACCAACACAGATCAGGCGGGAAATCACCGTAGAAAACGGGGGGGGATTTCCAAACGCAGCCCAACAGTGAATGAACACCACCTAGAGCCCTTGAACACACAACCAAAATAGTACTACTGCACATGCAACACTGTGCATCCCAAGGGGAGAAGGGAGAAGAGGGAATGGTTTTGAGCCCACCACTCTAACCAATACCCTCCTGTCTTTAGATTATTTCAGAGGTTATAAACCTTTGCACCTTGTTTCTGAAGAAATGCTTTAATATAACCATTATATGCCTTTCGCTACCTAATCACACACTTGGCCAATTTCCTCAGATATATCTCAAATAATATTTTTGTCTGTTTTAGCCATGGGGTTTCATTTTAATGAAATATAAGAAAGTTAAGTTAACTTAGCTCATTTGTTTTAACAATATTGAAACCCCAATTTAAATGCTGAATCTAAACATTGCAAAACAAGTATTTCTACAAAAGTGTCTATGTTAGGCTAGCTCTGCATCGCACAGGAATCACTCACCCACATGCAGGCCTCCAGGCGGACCTTGGACATGATGGTCCAGAGAGAGACGCCCGGGCCCAGCGCGGGGCCCTCGCCGTGGGCAGGGCCCCCGGTGGCGGACCCCCCCCCCTCCAGGGGACACAGGATGCTCTCTGGGTAGGGGGGCTCAGGGAAATCCACCGAACCGCACTCATACGCTGCTAAGGTCACCGAGGCTATGTGTGGTCCCTGAGATGACACCGACGAGAGAGAGAGAGAGAGAGAGAGAGAGAGAGAGAGAGAGAGAGAGAGAGAGAGAGAGAGAAAGTAAGTAAAGATACAAAGTGACAGACAAACAGACAGACAGACGGACATAGGAGGAGAGAATGGAAGAAAGAGTGGGTTCAGTAGTACACCTATTGGAAGGAGTTTTGAGTCACTGGAAGATCCCTACCCTGTTGCCAGGCAGGCAGGAGTGTACCACTGACTGATAACAGGCCCTCTAACAACCTGTTATTCGTGGGCCAGGATTATACCTCCCTCCTATCAACACAGCCCAATCTGGTGCCAATGGAAAATTATGAAAAAAGGTGCGGGTTTTTTCAACCTCTGCATTGAGATGGATTTTAAATTATAAAGAAACAGAGTACAAACTGTCACTTAAAAAAATGTGTTCATGCTAGTTATTTTATCTTCGATTTGTGAAAATGTGCCCACACACGCTTGAGTGTGCATGTGTGCGTGCGTGCGTGCGTGCGTGCGTGCGTGCGTGCGTGCGTGCGTGCGTGCGTGTGTGTGTATGATTTTTGCTGAGGTTAGCTTCCATCTTCTAGGATTTATTACAGATAATATACTACGGATAACGCAATAAGACATTAATTACATACTAATGATGGCACACTAAATATTCTAAATGAGGAGTGATAGTTGGAAGCATTTAAAAGTAGTACATTCCTGGTTCCTGACCAGTTATAAAATGGCCGTACCAACATATAACAGAACAGAAGGCAAACATATCACTGCTAAAAATTAAATGCATGAAATACATTTGAGTATCAATTATAATGTTTTGTATTAGTCATAATCTTTGCTCTAATTCAATCTGAGATCATGTATCAATCCTTGAATTAATGATCACTTTAAAAATTATTTGTAATCGCATTAATTCAGAGGGATATAAGGAGTCATCAACATCCTACACCACCCCATCACACTGACAGGTACACAGCTGTGTGTGTGTGTGTGTGTGTGTGTGTGTGTGTGTGTGTGTGTGTGTGTGTGTGTGTGTGTGTGTGTGTGTGTGTGTGTGTGTGTGTGTGTGTGTGTGTGTGTGTGTGTGTGTGTGTGTGTGTAAAAAGGGTGCTCCCTGTGACGCATGTTCTGCTCTCAAGGGTTCCAAGCTGCGGGGGCAGATTTTTTTTGTCTGTTTGTTTTCTCGCGTTTTTGATTGTGCGTGATAAAGGCACCAACGCATTCATCCCCATGCCAGCAGGGAGGGGCTGAGGGGGGTGGCCGCAGGGGTGGGGTTGGAGATGGGGGAGGGGTCGGCTACTTTTGGACTGGGCAGGACCAGACAGGACGGGTGAGATCCAGAGTATGAGGTGGGTCAGTCCTCAACACAGAGCGAGACCTGAGTGACAAATGCCCTTTAGCTGCCTTGCGTGACTTGAATAACTTCACTACGGCTCCATTCAGACGTGGGTTGGTGTGTGCGTGTGTGTGTGTGAGCCGATTATATATTATATGCGTGTGGATGTTCTAAACATATGTATGTTTAATATAATTCACATACAGCATCTGAAAGTGTATCAGTGTGTGTAAGCCCAGTTCAGACCAAAGATTCACCTTGCAACGGCTTGCAACTCGCAACGCCTTGCAACGCCTTGCAACGAGACGGGCTGCGACGTTCTAAAACTGGGCAGTTCACACCGGCTGCAACGCGCTGCAACGGGCTGCGACGCTAGGTGGTTTCCATAGCAACTGTGAACGCTCTGGCACATGCTGAGAGCCGCAACATCATCATTTGCGTAGGTTAGGTTAGATTAGTTAAGGTTTGCAATTAGTTTTATTTTTATTTTACTTGAGAGTAGGCTAGAGTTACTATGTTTTGTCATTCTCCACTACATCTGCATTGGAGTAAATAGCTGGAGTTTACAGTTAGTTTAGATTACCCGTTGTTGGATACATTGCATTTTCCGGTCATTTGTCGTCCTCATATCTGTATGTGCACACAATTATTCATGTCTGCGATCATCACAGAGTCCACAAGCAGCAGGTCGAAATTCCCGATGGGTCACAATTCATGACAGCAGACCGTCGAAATCTGCGACCACACTGTAAATGCGGGGAAAATGAGTCAAACCCCAACCAAGTGTTTTCAGGTCATTTGTCGTCCTCATATCTGTATTTGGACACTATTATTCGTGTCTGCGATCATCACAGAGTCCACAAGCAACGCAGGTCGCAATCAACGATGCCACAATCAATCTAGCGCACCGTCGAATTCTGCGCCCACACTGTAAATGCAGGAAAAATGAGACAAACCCCAACCAAATCTTTTCAGGTCATTTGTCGTCCTCATATCTGTATTTGGACACAATTATTCGTCGTAGAATTCAGCAAGATTAAAAGTGCAAAATACATCAACAAAATACGACAGTACGGTACCGGGACGGAGTAAGGCCGTGACGTACAAGTTGTTCTGTGCTGTGATTGGCTGAAGAGGAATAGTTAAATCGCCGCATTCTAAAACTGGACCTTGCGATTTGACATGTTCAATCTCTGGCGACTCCTTGCAACGCCTTGCGACGCCTTGCAACGGCTTGCGACGCCTTGCAACGGCTTGCAACGACCCGTTCACACCGTCCCTGCGACGTTCTAAAACCGTCTCGTTGCAAGCCGTTGCAAGGTGAATCTTTGGTCTGAACTGGGCTAAGTGTATGAGTGTGTATGAGTGTGTGTAAGTGTATGAGGGTATTGAGTGTGTGTAAGTGTATGAGTGTGAGCATTGTGTGCAGGTGTATGAGTGTGTGTAAATGTATGAGTGTGTGTAAGTGTATGCGTCCGTGTGTGTGTGTGTGTGTGTGTGTGTGTGTGTGTGTGTGTGTGTGTGTGTGTGTGTGTGTGTGTGTGTGCGCTCGCACGCGCGCGCGTGCGTGCGTGTGTGTAGGGAAGCTGGAGGGTAAACAGATAACGATAGACTTCTGCTTCACTATTAGTTTTGGCAGTTTGAACAAACACCCACGCAAGTTCACCAAAGCAGCTATGGCCTCCAAACTCCCATCAACGTCAACCCAGTCCAAAACGTGCCTAAATGCCCACTCTGTTACCATGATCTCACCCTCCACAACCAGACACATTACAGTTGGATATGTGTGAGTTTGTATGTGCATGAGAACCAAAAGTGGCCTGTGTTCCTTTAAGAAAAACACCTTCCGGCTCTTGCTCAGGTATATTTACCTAACGCACCGGCTGATCTCACCAACGGAAAGGCTGGTGTGCATGACTCAGTTTCTCTATCTCTGTTACAAAGAAATTCTCTCTCTCTCTCACTCTCTCTCTCTCTCTCTCTCTCTAAAATGCTGTGTCACTTTATTTGTCTCACCTTACACAAAAGCACAGACCTCTCGTGATGTCCAGGTCACTGAACACTAATCTGTGGCTCCAAACAGCATCATCTACCTATTACCGCTCTCTCTCTCTCTCTCTCTCTCTCTCTCTCTCTCTCTCTCTCTCTCTCTCTCTCTCTCTCTCTCTCTCTCTCTCTCTCTCTCTCTCTCTCTCTCTCTCTCTCTCTCTCTCTCTCTCTCTCTCTCTCCCCCTCTCTCTCTCCCCCTCTCTCTCTCCCCCTCTCCCTCTCTCCCCGTCTCCCTCTCTCCCTGTCTCCCTCTCTCCCTGTCTCCCTCTCACACACAGAAGCTGATAATCGTTGGAAAAATACACATCATGCAGAACACAGAGGAGGAGGAGGAGGAGGAGGAGGAGGAGGAGGAGGAGGAGGAGGGAAGGGAACGGTTGCCCTGGCTACCTTGTTTCTCATTAACCAATTAACATAAACAGAGTAAGTGCCATGTGTGTTCAGTTCTGGGGCCGCGTGCGTGTGCATAGGGGGGTTTTGCGGTGTTTGCGTGCGTGCGCATTAAGTTAACTAGCTGTGTTAAAATACTGCAGTTCTACTCCCGCTCTGCAGGGATCCCGGGTCTCTCCCACTGCTGTCCGCATCGCGCAGCCAGAGCACGCCGCCGTCAGATATCCCCTCCGCAGGAAACGGGCGACGCGGCACAGCGGCGTTCCAGCTACGCTGCGTAGGGCCGGAATAACTGGCATTCCTGTGGCGGGGAGCGGAAACCAACGCCTGGCCAACGCCGTAATGAGCAGCCACGCGGAGGGATACATCAGCACACAGGCTGCGCCGACACAAAATAGATCCTTTTATGAAGTTGCATAGATAGATATAGTAAACATATACACAAATACAAATATAAATATACATACTTACGTACAAGTATGTATATATTGTACGTATGGACTGGGCAACATGCACCTTATACTATCTTTAACATGAATCCCACACTAAATTATTTTCCGTATACTTAATTATGCCATCCTATCCGTATCTGTAATGTCTTCGTTACCTTCCCTTAGTCTTTTCATAACAAGGTATCTATAATATGTAAATTCCAATATGTCCAACATGTATCCCATCTGTAATATGGAGCCCATGCTAAATATTAACCATATGTATCCATGCTGAAATATCTACATACAATATGCATCAATACGAAATAATCAACATTTATATAGCATAATGAATTAGCTTTATCAATAGTATCCAATAGTAAAACATCTACAATAAATTCCCAAAATTCCAAAATGATATCCAACCTACCCTATTCTAGCGTATCAACAATTGGTTTATCTCTCTCCCTTACGTCAGAGGAGGGTTGAGTCGACCTCTAAACACGTGAAAATCTCCATGTCGATGAAGAATGATTTATAATTTATCTCATCAACTCCACGAGTTTCCATGACTCAGAGCAGATGACCTCCAGGCAGAACAACAGAGAGTCTCCAAAGCCACAGAAGGAGGAAGTTAAACCTGATATTTAGTGGCACACCTGTCCTCGGGCCATGTGCGTATCACCCTGTGCTGTTAGCCTTCTATCCACAGCTTAAAGAACCAAAGGGAAAGAGCGCAACGCATAACAGTCCCATTCACGTGACGGAAGTCTTTTTTGAGTTATCACGCAGTGATTAAAAAGTGAGTTGAGTGAAGTATTACAAACTAAATAGCCAATGCCGCCACAAACGAGGGACTTCAATGGGTCCGCAGAAGCCAGGAGCATTGTTAAAAACAATACTTCATTATTTGATCTCATTACAAATATGAGGCGAAATGTCCCATTATTTGTCACTCTGGATCGATACCTTCTAGTCCTTCCGTTGTTTCCTGGCACTCACATTAAAAAAGGCCCCCAAGAGGTGACTCTGCCCTGGCACTGTGCTCCAGCCATCTGCCACCATGCCGGCCTCTGGTGGACCATAACCTCTGGGGTCACCGCGGCACCCTGACCACAGCCACGCGGCGCTTGGCCTCCCTCACAGCTCCCTGTGGTCCTCTGTTGTTCTTTGAACGCATGCAATGCCACAGGAGCCATTGAGGCGGCCGTACCGTAAGTCCTGCATGTCACAACGCGTACCTGCCGCACCACAGAAGACGAAGCCACCGGATGAAGAGGTGCGAACCAGCTGCTGATGGCTTACGTGCCAATGGATAACATGTTAACGGGTAACGTGCTGTGGCGACAAGCTAGGATATCGTATATAGGCAGGGGGGGGGGGGGGGGGGGGGGGGGGGGGGGAGTTAGATTTATCTGCTTGGTTATTCCATAAGTCTTCATCATCATGAGCCATTGTGGCTTGTGTGTGTGTGTGTGTGTGTGTGTGTGTGTGTGTGTGTGTGTGTGTGTGTGTGTGTGTGTGTGTGTGTGTGTGTGTGTGTGTGTGTGTGTGTGTGTGTGTGTGTGTGTGTGTGCTGTGACACACACACACGCGCGCACACACACACACCCCAACCACCACCACTAGACTGCCTTCCAAGTGTTGTACTCAAATACTTTGGTGTTTTATGACATGGTTTTATCGAATTTCCCTATTATCCTAATAGTCATATCAAATATTGGCGTGAATAGATTCTAAATTTTCCCTGCAAACCAGCGAAAAGAAACAGAGCAGTAGAAGGACGACAGAAATCAAAGGTTTCAAAATGATTTCACTAATATTCTATCTTTATTATTTGGCCAGCCACCTGTCTAAGAACTCGACATCTACAGCGCATGTGTCTAAGCTCCAGATCCCTAAGCCAAATATCTGTAGTTTGGTGTGTGTGTGTGTGCGCCATTGTGCATGTATGCGTGTGTGCCAGTGTGAAATATGTGTGTCAGTGTGTAATATGTGTGTGTCCGTATGTTTAATATGTGTCTGCGTGTGTGTGCGGTTAATACGTAATTGTGTGTGTGTGTGTGTGTGTGTGTGTGTGTGTGTGTGTGTGTGTGTGTGTGTGTGTGTGTGTGTGTGTGTGGTTGTGTGTGTATGTGTGTGTGATATGTGTGTGTGTAATATGTGTGGGTGTTTGTGCTAGTGTGCGACATGTTTTTATCAGTGTGTGATACGTGTGAGCCAATGTGTTGTATCGATATGAGTATCTATGTGTCTGTGTGTGTGCGTTCGTGTTATATGCGGGTAGCGTGTATATGCACGTGCGAATACATGCGTCTGATTCACCCCCTGCTCGTCTATCAGTTGTGTGGGTGATACTGGGTCAGAGAGATGGCCACCATGAGTCACCCAACGTCAGCTGCCTTTCCCACACAGAGCCGACCCTTCACCTGCACACACACGAGAGGAATGTGGGGGGCCGCGAGAGTCGTGACTCACACACACTCACGTCAGAAAAACCACCACCACACCCACTTAGCCACCCTACCCCCTGACCAAAACTCATTCCGCCCTCTGTGTGTGTGTGTGTGTGTGTGTGTGTGTGTGTGTGTGTGTGTGTGTGTGTGTGTGTGTGTGTGTGTGTGTGTGTGTGTGTGTGTGTGTGTGTGTGTGTGTGTGTGTGTGTGTGTGTGTGTGTGTGTGTGTGTGCGGGTACTCGTGCGTGTGTGTCCCATGTTCCATAAGCGGAGCGAGGACGCCTATGTCCGTGTGTCTGCGTGGCGGGAACATGAGTCACCTGACCAGGCCGCGGGCTCGGGTTCCGTTGGGGCCCTTCTTATTTTTTCGAGAATGCCTGAAAGCGAGTCTTGACTCGGCGCCGGGGCCCCGTAACGGATCCCCCCGGGCTGTGTGTCGCAGCGCGCGGCGCTAGCTAACACACAAACTCGAGCCATTCATTTTTAACTACATCTAGTGTGTCAGAGTGTTCATATCACTAGGGGGGGGGGGGGGGGGGGTGGATCCAATGGGCCCGGCTACTGAACGGGTCGCATCGGTTTACAGGCGTATCGTCATGACGATACATCGTCGGTTTCGGTACTACAGGGCCTTGAGGTGGACCGTAGGTAGCGCAGCTGGACTGGAGAGAGAGAAAGAGGGACGGAGAGAGAGAAAGAGACAGACAGACAGGCAGGACGGACGGACGGACGGACAGAAAGAGGAAATGTCCTAGTTTGGGCATCAATAGGGGAGGAAGATGAAGAAGAAAAAAGCCACAAAGGGTTTGCTTCCTTTGGCAAGACAACGAGTGGCACAATTGCCTTCATTCACCAGCCTCCCCCGCCCCCCCTCCCCTCCATCTCATTCATTCTCTTCCTCAAAAGGTTGGAGCCACGGGTCTAGCCCGACGACTCGTGACTGACACGTCAACCCCCAAACTTAGTCAACGACGAATGCCAGAGGGGTGTATAAAAAGAAAGGCCTTGCGTTCTTTCAAATCCGTGTGTGTGTGTGTATGTGTATGTGTGTGTGTGTGTATGTGTGTGTGTGTGTGTGTGTGTGTGTGTGTGTGTGTGTGTGTGTGTGTGTGTGTGTGTGTGCGTTCATTTCTGCATGCGCGTGTTGTCTTTTGAATATTCACAACCAATCACCATACCTCAGTCTGCCAAGATGGGTGAGTCTGTGTCTGTTGTGAGCCCCTTGGTCCAAGCATGAGAACCCCCCATGCTAAATGTTAGACCTCTGACTAGCTCCTATTCACACACACACACAACGCTAACATATGACAAGTATGAGAATTTTCCAGTCCCAGACCTTCTAGACTACGATCCCAGACCAACTAGACTTGAGTTTCAGGCCTGCTAGACTAGCAGACCTGCTGGACCTGCTACACTACGATCCCAGGCCTGCTAGACCACCAGACCTGCTAGACTAGGATCCTATACCTGCTAGGCCACCAGCAACATCTAGACTTGGACCCTAGACCTGCAAGAAGACCAGGAACCTCTAGACTAAAATCCTAGACCTGTCAGGCTACCAGGAACCTCTAGACTAGGATCCTAGACCTGCTAGGCCACCAGCAACATCTAGACTTGGACCCTAGACCCGCAAGACAACCAAGAACCTCTAGACTAGGATCCCAGGCCTGCTAGACCACCAGACCTGCTAGACTAGGATCCTATACCTGCTAGGCCACCAGCAACATCTAGACTTGGACCCTAGACCTGCAAGAAGACCAGGAACCTCTAGACTAAAATCCTAGACCTGTCAGGCTACCAGGAACCTCTAGACTAGGATCCTAGACCTGCTAGGCCACCAGCAACATCTAGACTTGGACCCTAGACCCGCAAGACAACCAAGAACCTCTAGACTAGGATCCTAGACCTGTCAGGCTACCAGGAACCTCTAGACTAGGATCCTAGACCTGTCAGGCTACCAGGAACCTCTAGACTAGGATCCTAGACCTGTCAGGCTACCATGGACCTCTAGACTAGGATCTTAGACCTGTCAGGCTACCATGGACCTCTAGACTAGGGTCCTAGACCTGTCAGGCTACCAGGAACCTCTAGACTAAGATCCTAGACCTGCTAGG
Organism: Gadus morhua; assembly: GCF_902167405.1. Taxonomy (NCBI): domain Eukaryota; kingdom Metazoa; phylum Chordata; class Actinopteri; order Gadiformes; family Gadidae; genus Gadus; species Gadus morhua. Next base: position 18,601,208 of record NC_044054.1, on the reverse strand, counting down.
CCACCATGAACCGCTAAACTAGGATCCTAGACCGGCTAGGCCACCAGGAACCTCTAGACTAGGATCCTAGACCTGTCAGGCTACCAGGAACCTCTAGACTAGGATCCTAGACCTGTCAGGCTACCATGGACCTCTAGACTAGGATCTTAGACCTGTCAGGCTACCATGGACCTCTAGACTAGGGTCCTAGACCTGTCAGGCTACCAGGAACCTCTAGACTAAGATCCTAGACCTGCTAGGCCACCATGAACCGCTAAACTAGGATCCTAGACCGGCTAGGCCACCAGGAACCTCTAGACTAGGATCCTAGACCGGCTGGACTGTGATCTTGGACCCGCTAGGCTCTCCCAGCGATAGCAGCCTGGCGCTAATTAAGGCTGTTGCCGCTTGTAATTGCCAACAGCCAAAAAGTTAATTTTAGGGGGTTTGCTGGAGAAAATCTGTATATTCTACACAAACCTCCTCTGGAACCTGTAATTTAGACATCCTAAAAAGAGGCTCAATATAGACGGTTGCCGAACAGGCCTTTATTTAGATGAGCCGCTGGTTCTTTTTCTCCACATATTTGGAAGACAAGTGGTAGTAAATTGCCGATCGTAAAGGTCCATAATTTACTACCTTTTTTTTTTTTTTCAAATATCGCACACAGCTCTGTATTCTCCTCGCCCATATCCTACGGTGACAAGAGTGAGACAACACATGTGCCCCGCTTTTCCTCACATTTATTAACACTGCTGGAGACACATGTTTGGGGAGTGGCAGACGGAACGACAGACAGGCCGTCAGACAGACAGGCAGTCGGACAGACAGACAAGCCAAACCGAAAGAGAGGCTTCTCTGGTTGCTTTCTGAGTAAACAGCAACGCTGTTAGGGGCCGTAGCCGTGAGTGAGTCCTGATCCTTTGTTGCTGTTGAATTAACGTCAACGGCAACCATTTTCGAGTGAGCCCGTAGTGACTCAACTGCCATTACGTGAGGTAATTAATGGTGGTGACTCAGGTGAGCTCTTGTATTTATGATGTTTCCCCGGAATCTGGGAGCAACACGCATCTCTCTTAGAAAATGTACTGATTTCCAAAGGATTACTATGGTCACATATCTCTTCCCATTCCAACTCATAAATCTTCCCTGGCACGAGGGCAGAAGGTATGATCAGTGCATCATACTCATTGTATATAGGCACTGTCAATGTGTGCTTCCTTGCAACTGTGTGTGTGTGTGTGTGTGTGTGTGTGTGTGTGTGTGTGTGTGTGTGTGTGTGTGTGTGTGTGTGTGTGTGTGTGTGTGTGTGTGTGTGTGTGTGTGTGTGTGTGTGTGTGTGTGTGTGTGTGTGCAAGCACATGCAGTATGTTATCAGAGCCATGGCTGTAATCCGACCTCTCAAGTGTTCCAACATGATTTCATTGTTTTCAAGAACTGTATTGTGTCACCCAATATGCCACCTTGCCTGCTGCTTCACCAGAACAGCTGGCTTAAACACACAGGAGATATGCCAGGAAGTGACAACCCCCCCACCCCCCCTAAAGGAGCTGGGGTTTTGTCTTCCAATAAACGGCCTATGTTGGCACAACTAACAACGATTGAGACAACACAGCAGCAATTGCCCTCGCCGGTGAACAGGACCGTCAGCAATTCTCATTGGTGGTCGCACGGAGACGGTCGCGTCTCGGATGCCTCTCCAACGCCCTCTAGTGTTAGGCTAGGGTACCTGCAGTTTAAACACTTTTTAACACACAAACTAACTTATGTAAAATTATTAGAAATACAACGAGAAAGGTCGAATTCAAAAGTCAAACATGCTTCCTCGGTGATAGGCACGCAGTATGAACTGTGTTGAATTGATGGCCGTGTTCGAAAAGGTTAACCTGTTCCCTCGTTCGCTAATGCCTGATCTCTTTATAGAGAACCATTTAAGGAACAAGCAAGTGAGCTACCATTACGGGAGATCAGACACGTATCTGCCTGTTTATGCGCCTAACACATAGGCTACGTCATGTCGATAGATTTCGAGTGCATACTTTGCGTCCGAATTCCCCCTAGGCTATTCCCGCCCACCTAATAAGTTATCGTAGTAATATTGTCTCCTAAGTATAGTGCAAACCATAGATGTTAGAGAATAAGGAAAAACGTCAACCGATTCAAACATGGACTTAACAAGGGTTCAAGAAATGTCATATGAAGCATGCGTCAAGTGTGTCATGTGATGTGAAGCCTGCTTTTCTCTGATTCGTCCATGTTTGCACATCCATGGACCTGGAGTCACTGGTGTTCGTTGAGAATGTAGTATGTTGTACGAGCGATTCTAAAATAGCAACTCATTTGCTAATAACACACTACAAAGCCTATGTTGTTTTAAAAACACCGATTTTACTCGCAATTATCAATGATGATCCGTTTGGTTATATTGCCGCCCTTCAAACCTAGACCACTGGCGCCATCTAGTGGTGTCTAATGTATAATGTCTTAAATATAAAAATAAAACCGGTGATAGGAAAGAAATTAGGCTACATATCTAGATTTCGATGGTTTGTATGTTAATCAAAAATCAAAGTGTATACTTTGTCTTAGTATAATGACTATTGAGCATTTATCATCAACCATAGTGATTCATCTCGTCGCGTTGGATGCAGACATGAGGCGGACCAGTGGGAGTAGACCTCCCCTCCCCTCTGGAATCACAGCAGCGCCAGCCATGCGAGAAACGCACTTCATGAACCCATTGACACAACGACCCGCAGTACTGAGAGAACACCCTAGATGGCGCCATTCTACCATAAAACCTGCACAAAAAAAAGGAAGAAGCTAATGTGGACTGAAAAACACTTCTCGTATTACATTTCGGGAGCATGGAGTTTGTTTTCCAAAACACCGCGTAGAGGACATGCACTCAACACTTTCCAAGACCGTTCCACTGGGCAAAGAAGCACCACAACGGCCTAGAGGTTGACTGTGGACAGCAGGCAGATGGACGTTCTGAATAAGAACTGAAAGAGCGCTAAAGACAACCAGATGTGTCTGCGCTCGACGGTACAGCGTATTGGTAGGAAAACCGTCTGTCCACTCGGAGAGACGCTGGACGCGCAAATAGACAGTGGTGGGAGGGGGGGGGGGGAGCCATGAGGAGTGACAGAGTTCAGAAGTGGGAAGTAAACAAACAGCATGGATTCAGCCAGGGCACGGGAAGAATAGAAAGGGAAAGCGCGAATGGAGAGGGGGGGATTTTTATTCTCATGTGCACTCAATCAGAGGGGTCATTGAGTGCGCTTGTTCCCGGACTGACTGTCAAAACAGTGCGTGCGCGCAGCTCCTATTAACCACGGAGAATTTAACAACGCCCCTAGTTTTACCATATAGACGCACGCGCAGCGTGGCACCTAGGCGCGCGCTCTCGCACGCACAAAGACTCACACGCGTAAACACAACGTTTCTTTTCTTTTTCTTTTTCGTATCTTAATGAATGCCTTAGTGGTGAGAAAAGCACTCACTCACACATACACACCCACACACACAAACTACACGGAGCGGGCACACCACGCGCTATACGCACTTGCGCGGCGGCAGCGCGCGCGGTGTGGAAGAGAACTCAATTCCATCTGCGTCACAGAACAAGCGTGGACAGGTTTATTCAGGCCAAGAGGGCTATAATACAACACGCGAGTGAAGGACCGACACGGACACATGTTGGTGGGAATCAATAAGTTCTTACCAGGTAGAGCAGGAAGGTGTGTAGGCCGGTGCCCAGGCCGACGGAGGACAGGATCCCCAGCCCGAGCCAGTACGCGCAGCATAGGACCGTCTTCTCGACGCGACGCACGGACTAGAGGTGTGGAGGGAGGAGGGGTTGGCAGAGAGAGGGGGGGGGGGGGGGACAGTGTGTGAGCCTCATGCCACACACACATGGACCTCCCGAGTGAGAGCAAAACAAGATGAGAGGAGTAGGACAAGGAGGGGAGGGAGGGGGGAAGAAGGGGGAGTAAGGGGGGTAGGGTGTGTGTGTGTGTGTGTGTGGGGGGGGGGGGGGGCAAGGGTCAGAGAGAGAGAAAGGAGGAGAGAGTGAAACTGAGTGAAATGGAAAAAAACCGAGGGGGACCATAAAGGGTGGGAAAGAGCATGCAAGTGGTGAGAGATTCAGAGAAAGAGAGAGAGAGAGAGAGAGAGAGAGAGAGAGAGAGAGAGAGAGAGAGAGAGAGAGAGAGAGAGAGAGACAGAGACAGAGACAGAGAGAGAGAGAGAGTCTCTCTCTCTCTACTGGTGACACTGATGCAAAGTAGGGGCCACATATGTGATATTATTCGATCAATTTTATTCTGCGAGATGCAGAAAGGAGAGTTTATTGTTGGAGGAGCTTGCAGGATACGATGGTATACAGAGCAGTGGGAGTGTTCTCAGCACTCTGAGCGAGGAACTAGGATCACTGCTCTCCTCCTCCGCGGCAGCAGCCTGCTCTTACTATAGGCAACTTTCAACAGCCCCCCCCAACAATCATATACAAGTAGTCCCCCCCCTCTCCTCCCTAATCTGCTGTCACTCTGTGAACCCCTCTCCTCTCCCAGCCCTCCCCTCCACCTCCACAAACCCACGCAGCTTTTCTACTGGGGAAACGTATGGATTGCACAGATTACGGGAAGCACGTTGGGGGGGAAGGGCTGAGAGGGGGAGGGGTCTATGTTATTGGCAGCGGACACCACTTCCCAGTAAAAGCGGCACATCGTAAAAATATACAAAACCCTGAAGTCTATCATCGCCTGCAGGAGGCTGTGTGGGGGGAGAGGTGTGTGTGCTTGTGGGTGTGTTTGTGTGGGTGTATTTGTGTGGTGGTGAGAAGCTGCCTGCTAGTGCCAAGAATCCCAATGTGTACAGTGGGCGGGAGCCTCTCTTCCGTCACCCACCAATCGAGTGATCCCAAGGTAACGTGGGCGGCGACTCTCTCTGTCCCCTCAACCAATGGCTGGAGAGAGGCACCGTCCCCCCCGTACGCTCGGACCCTGGGCTCTAGTGCCTACTGATTGTGCCTCACGGGCACTGAGAACCGGTTATTGGGCAACACCTCTGCACTGGACTGTTAACTCGGAAAGGGTGGGAAGGGGGGGGGGTTTGCGGAACTCGTTTTTGACTCACCGGTGGGTAAACAATGGATCATAAAAAGGGACGAAGACTAAGAAGGCAATCACACGCAACATGATTCCCATGCAGATTTAAGTGGGATTTGATTTCAAGTATGCGGGTGTGAATGGATTCATGCTCTGACGTGCCCCTTTCAGAAAGACGCGAAGAGAACGTTGTTGAATATCAAAGTTTCCCCTCAGGTCAGTTAAAAAGACGTTCAAGTGAATCTTATAAAACAGGCATAGGAGGGGGAGAGAGAGGGAAAGAAGGAGGCCAACTTTTGTTTGCGTCCGCACAGGGGCCAAGATGCACTCGTAAGATGAGATGTCTCCGTAGTGACGGCTCAATTCTATCAGGGGCCTTAATTTGGGACCTCCGCTGTCCAGCATTGAATGCTGATTGGTGGGCAGGCCCCAGGGAGGCCCCTGCATGAAAAATACTGACAAAAACAAGTAGGGCCCTGAGGGATATAAGAGACCTTTCACTATCCACTAAAGTGCGGGATCAAATGTGCAATTCAACACACAATCCCTGTAAGACGCATGCACATGCTCAACACACCCATCTCAACAGAACACGCTCTGTTCGGATTAAGCCATGGCGTGACGGATCTTAATTCTGCTATTAATGGCTAATACTGGGATTCATCCTTTTACAAAACCGGTCTTCGGCCGTTTGTGTATTCCCGGTGTTATCTTATGAATTCATTCATATCCCTTTTCTTTCTCTGAAAACAAAGGTTTATTCTTTTGTTGAGTTGCTGGCGTACCCCCTTAGAGGGCTCACAGTGCAGACCTTTGAGACTGTAAACAGCTGTTTTCTGGGAAAAACCTCATGGCTGCAACGGGTGTTTCTGAGGCTGTGTTTGTCGAGGTCAAATACCTTGATAAGCAACTATTCAGGAGAAAGTTACAAGCTGAGGAAGACTGATGTGGTGAGGAGACAGACTTGGTGGAAAGGCAAACATAACTCCAGGTTACAAAGTGAACGTGCGTCACATTTGATATCGTTGACGTTTGTATACTCATATGTCCATTAAATCTTGGCAACGTGTATCTGGTTCTCTCCATCCATCCATCAATCTGTCTGATTGTCTGTATCCATCTATATCTGTCTCTCTGTCTTTCTGTCAGTATCCATCTATCTATGTATCTGTCTGTCTGTATTTGTGTATCCATCTATCTCTATCTGGCTGTATCCATCTGGCTGTATCCATCTATCTCTGTCTCTATCTCTGTATCCATCTATCTCTGTCTCTCTCTCTGTATCCATCTATCTCTGTCTCTCTCTCTGTATCCATCTATCTCCGTCTGTGTGTCTCTCTGTATCCATATATCTCTGTCCGTCAGTCTGTATCCATCCAACTCTGTCTGTCTGTCTGTCTATCTGTCCATCTATCTCTGTCTATCTGTCTGTCTTTATCCATCTAGCTCTGTCTCTCTGTCTGTCTGTCTCTCCGTCTTTGTGTCTTTGTGTCTGTCTGTGTGCCCCCCCCCCCCTCTGTGTGTTAATAGTCCATGTTGTGTACCTGTTGGTGGGAGCCCTCCACATGGTAGGCGATGAAGAGCAGGAGGAGCAGCAGTAGAACGCCACACACATAGCGTCTTCGCTTCCAGAGGCTGATCCGCGGCCCGTCCAGTTGAGAGCAGGAGGGAGGGGAAGAGAGAGAGAGAGAGAGAGAGAGAGAGAGAGAGAGAGAGAGAGAGAGAGAGAGAGAGAGAGAGAGAGAGAGAGAGAGAGAGAGAGAGAGAGAGAGAGAGAGAGAGAGAGGAAATGATGGAGGTGTGATGGGAAACAGCAGGTCAATCCACCGGGGTAGATGATGAAGAGGAGGCAGAAAGAGGGTGGAACGAAAGAGTATGAGAAAGATACAGTGAGAGAAGGGGGAAATAGAAGTTGATATAAGTGTGAAGTCCGGGGGATGTATTTATATAAATGAGTGTCCTGTCTCTGACAAACAGAGATCTTATGCTCCTAAAGCCTCAGCCTCTGTGTTTGTTTTAAAACGGTTTGTTTTAGTTTTACGTTTTTTGAGAGCTCATCTATCTTTATTTATACGCGTGCAGAGTTCAGTGGTTACAGACCGTTTGGATTTAACCACTATCTACTCTGTGTGGTTTACTTTACAGGGCACATTTGTTGACATGACTTTGTCCATGACGGTTCTCGCAGTGTGCACCTCAGTCAGGAACTCACAGGGTCATACGTAGACATGCTTAGAAGCTGCATGTAAAAACAACACAAAAGAAACCACAGAAACATATCTACACTACTGCAATGCACTGAATGAACCTATAGCCAGTCTCTCTCTCTCTCTCTCTCTCTCTCTCTCTCTGGGTCTCTCGCCCTCTCTCTCTCCCCCTCTCCCTCTCCCCCTCTCTCTCCCCTCGCTCTGCTCCACCCCCTCTTCAGCTCGTAGTGCTCAGGGTTCACCACATCCTCTTGTCGTTTGGAGATAAACACGTTGTCCCCGTGCAGAAGCACAACAGCACAGGGTACAGGCTGACCTTATCCAGGCCGCTGCTGTCAACACGCACTGTGACGGATGATGAGTGTAAAACAAACAGGGTGGGCTCACAACGTTTATTTACTTTTTGTCACAGAAAGACATTTCGGGTTATTTGGTCATTGATTGTTTGCGTGGGTGCGTGCGTGCAAGCGTGCGTGCGTGCGTTTGAGCAGAACTAACACCATTTTAGTTAGGGACAAATATTGTATTTATTGAGAAAGCTCCTGATAATGTTTATCTAGTGTTTGGATACCATACCATCAACATCCTGTATCTGATTCCCATCTACTGCAGAACTTGGGGACGCAGCACTTCTTTGTATTCAATATTAATTGTTGAATGTAACGCATGCCAAATATACAAGTAAAATGTAATGTCTGGTAGTTCCAGACATCCGGCATGTTATTGTTTTATGTATAAACATTGAAATGGAAGACAGGAAGACGCATTTTACCTTCAAGATAACAGCAACGATTATCATGAACAATGTCAATGACAAATGAAAACAATTAGGTAGTGTTTTTCCAGGTTTTCAACGCATTTGAAGGAAATGTGAATGTGTGTTTTTTCTTTTTCTGAGAAGTGAACATGCCAGCAACAGAAGGTGCGGGGGAGAAGAGAGGTCGGGGACTCACCTCAGAGTGAAGTCACTCAGAGAGTGCAGCAGCTCCAGAGAGAAGTAGTGCAGTGTCAGGAGAGGCTTCCTCCACAGAACCAGGCGCTCCGGCTCCTCCATCCGACTCTGCCTCCATCCAGGCTCGTCCGGAGAGATCCCCGCGTCTGTACCCGCAAGCACACACATGTACATACATACGCACACACACACACGCACGCACACACAGACAAACGCACGCACACACACACATGCACAGACAAACGAACACACGCGCACACGACACACAAAGACTTGCACGACACAGACAAACACACACACACAAATGCACGCACACACATGTATACAAACAAACACAGACAAACACATTACATGGAATTGAATTTATCGCAGTATTTTCATAATCCCATTATACAACAGCCCCACGATTCAAGGATTGGAACACGGTTATTTTTGCATGAGGGGCCCAATTTTTGTCCCTCATGAAACAATTACGGTAAATTAGATTATAAATTCTTAGGAATGAATAAAGCCTCCAGAACTTCTGTTTTGAACACATTTTTTCACTCCAATTTCTTTTAGTGCGTCTGGGACATATTTAACGTACCACAAAAGTTGTGTAAGTGTATTGGTGGGTGCGTGCGTGTGCGTGTGGCGTGAGTCCCACTGGCCAGATGTCATGCGTGCATATGTGTAACAATACATGTAAACGACATGTATGATAAGCAGTATCATTTTGCAATTGCTTACTTTCCTATCATAATATGGTTCAGGGAACACCTTAATTCTTCTATGTTGAATTATATTTCATAGAAGAACATTTCTTACAACTCATTTCTAAAAATTGAAAAACAATTCCATTATGAATGCAGTTCGTTTTAGACGGGTGGGTTGGGGGCTTTACCTTCAGCGGGTCCGCTGTGCAGATCCTTGGCTGCTGTGCGCCTTTGGAGAGGGTCCACTCCATCATCGGCCATCGTGCATTCACTGGGCAGAAGAGAGGCGACACTTCAACACCCTGTGACGCACGCACCCTCTTTGATCTGCCTCAGAACACCCACAAGCTGACACACACACACACGCACACACACACACACACACACACACACACACACACAAACACACACACACACACACACATACACAAGTCCTTATAGTACCTGAGTGCACATTAACACACACACACACACAAAGACAAACTCCCAGGGTCATTGGAGCAGGGGTGTAGTGGGCGGGGGACAAGTGGGGACGCCGATCGGCCAGCTCTTTCAGTATGGTCCAAAAAAAAAAAATGTTTACAAAATAACTAACTTCCACTTTGGAAGCGTCATCAGCTCAGTTTGTCGTGACTGCAGGCCTAGCCTGTCTGTAAAGTGGTGGTAGCGTGGCGATCATAGGAGCTTTGGTTATTTTGGATTTGCTCCATAAATGTGTTGAGTGCCATGAGTGTTTGTCTAGACCTGTACGTAGGCCTATTGTTTGAATATATATGATATTAGAAAGAAGCATTATTATTAAAGGTCCCATGACCTGCCACCAGGTGTGAGTGTGATTAGCCGTTACAAGCCGTTTTGAAAATCTGCCCCTTTTTAGGCTAATCACACCCACAACTGGTGGCATGTCATGGGACCTTTAAATATGTTGATTTTTACAATTGAGATTGGCTACAGTTTCCATATTTGGCAAGACACAAACCTCAAACTTCTTCTGAATGTGTGTGCGCATGTGTGTGCGCGTGCACGCAGGATTCTTTTTGATGACGTCATACACAGTCCCCCCCACTAAAAAGCTCCCCACCACACCACTGCATTAGAGTACCTGTGCAAACACAAACACACAGCCAAACACACGTACACTCTGGGCCCTAGAATACTTTAGTGCACGCACGCACGCACGCACGCACGCACGCACGCACGCACGCACGCACGCACGCACGCACGCACGCACGCACGCACGCACGCACGCACGCACGCACGCACGCACGCACGCACGCACGCACGCACGCACGCACGCACACACACACACACACACACACACACACACACACACACACACACACACACACACACACACACACACACACACACACACACACACACACACACACACACACACACACACACACACACAAATTCCATCATCCATTCCTCGTCACCACGCCAGACGGACTCATACGTGCTGCAGACTGACTGACGGTGTGCTGTGTTATGCAGATTACTGGTAACTCAATCACAGTTGTGTGTGACACCAGCCCACCAGTACCCACTGACGTAGCCTTCCAACAACCAACAGACAAACTTCTACAGAATAATCACTGCACCCAGACGCTGCATTTGCACGGGCCAATAATATCATCTAATAATGAAGAGGACTTAGACGGGCTCTAGACACATCTTAAATAGATCAGGAACAGATTGTAGATCTATGGACGATGAATGAAAGCCAATAGGATGAGGGCTTGGGAAGGGGGGAGGATGTCGGGTTCAGGGAAGGGGTAAAGTTTTAGTGAGATGATCATACTGTAGAGGAACGGGTGTGTGTGAGTGGGAAATGGGGTGAGTCACACACACACACACACGCACACACACACAAGGTCCTACATAAATATATGGGTTGTTCAACAGTATATATTTTGGTCCCTTGGGAATCTGGTGAGTGAAGTGAGATGCAGGGTCCCTGAAACATATAGGTATGTAACTCACCATCTGGCCAAATTGTCAGCCCCCCACCTCTCTCTCTCTCTCTCTCTCTCTCTCTCTCTCTCTCTCTCTCTCTCTCTCTCTCTCTCTCTCTCTCTCTCTCTCTCTCTCTCTCTCTCTCTCTCTCTCTCTCTCTCTCTCTCTCTCTCTCTCTCTCTCTCTCTCTCTCTCTCTCTCTCTCTCTCTCTCTCTCTCTCTCTCATCCCTCTATCATGTGGCCCAGTGCTGCCCTAGAGAAGGGCCCCTGGCTCTAGTTTCAATACATCCAGTCAGTGTGGGCTGTCAGCTGACTGACAATGTACAGCTCTGACTTACCAGGGGGCCCCAAGATGGCTCCTTGGGGCCTTCCACTGGAATGTATCGGGCATGGTCACAGACCAGAAACGGCCATCTAGTGCACTTTACCGTAGTATAGCTTGTTTACCAAACGGCAGCTAGGTTTTATGCAAGGGAATGGAATGGAGTTCAATATTTTGAGGGAGGATAACTGAAGTATTTATTAAAAAAAAACCGACTTTCTTACTATTGTTGGACAGTTCAATGTTGATTACTTTCCCCCCGGGGTTATTGGGGACATGCGCAGCAACGCACGCCTGCACACACAGACGCATGGACCCACAAACTCGCGCGCAGGCATATCCACACACACAAACACACACAAGAAGTTTCTAAATGAACCGTTCCCAAAAAACCTTATGAATTAATGTTTTTTTTCCTGCAGCGAGGCATCGTTTCACACAGTGAAATGTCAGTTATATTGCAAAAGTTTATTTTGGACAAATAAAACCACATTTTCACATTAGCCCAGAGGTCTGAAAAGAGAATTCTTTTTTCCCTCGTTAATTTAGAACAATTCCCAGTCCCACAAGTACGTCAAGGAATAACTGCTTATTTAGCCTAATTCATTGAGAAAATGCCTGCCAAACGGGCAACAATATGAAATACAGCCACTTGAAAAACAATCCTGTCTATTAAATCACATTGAGTATCATGAACTAAAACCAGCGCTAGTACATACTTCAACTGCGCACTCGCTTTGAGCGGAACTCTGGTGGATTGCGCAATTCACATCCTCCACAAAAACAGGCGTGCGTCAAACCTGTTGAGGAACAGACTGACGAACTGCGTCAATGCCTCAGGATAAACTAAAGTAAAGCAACCCCGCAAGTTCACCTCGTCTTAACATCACACAATTGATTATTTGTGTCTTTAGAAATGCTTTTCAGCTACTCACCGCTCAGACGGGTGTCCAGTAGGCGAGCTGGGAGATCTCAATCAGAATGTCTTCCAGTGCTGTCCCAGCGGCAGAGTGCGGCCAGATGAAGTGTGCCATCCTTCACCACCACTTCCCCCCTTGCAGGGAGTGGTGGTGGGGTAGGGGTGGGGGGTAAGCCTGAGAGAGAGAGAGAGAGAGAGAGAGAGAGAGAGAGAGAGAGAGAGAGAGAGAGAGAGAGAGAGAGAGAGAGAGAGAGAGAGAGAGAGAGAGAGAGAGAGAGAGAGAGAGAGAGAGAGAGAGAGAGAGAGAGAGAGAGAGAGAGAGAGAGAGAGAGAAAAATAGTTCATCCTTTGCCTGATCGAACCTCCAGAGAAGCACTCTAATTAAAGGTCTATAAATATAAGTGGATCACTTTCGTGGACCATACTTCAAACGCTCGGCAAAACTCGGTGGGCTTCAGACGGAAAGGGGAAACGCTGTCCTCTCGGGAGACTACGAATTGCTTTAAGTTTGTTCCAAAAATATTGACAGAAACAGAACAGTCCGTCCAAAAATCCTCTTTTCAGGTCAATGACAAGCGTGGAAGCAGAATGGGGTCGACTCCACGTTGAGGTTCAGGCAAGGTCGAGATAAAAGCATCGGAAGGGTTATTGAATACTGTGATATACAATTACCATTCTTGGTGAAAAAGCAGCCTTCATCAGATCTCTGTCTTCGGATTTACTGTGTGGCTCTCAAAATAAGGTCCCATGGCCACGCCCACCACAATGTTTACATCCAGCATCCCACAACCCTTCTTAGTCAAAGATGAGCGGGAGCACAGGGTAATTTTTTGAGGCCCTGTAGTTATTGAGTGTGGCATCTTCAATGTACCCCACTCATGTACTTGTGAATCTATTTATTGAAGGTTTAATTAAAAAAAAATCATCACTTTTTTAAGGTAATAAACAGTCTTGAGAAACATGGTTTAGGCTAGTTCATGTAGAAAGCCTCCTAACCTGCATGCATATGCAGCATGTCAGCGTGTTAAAACGTTACATCCAGCATTTTTCTCGCAAATGTAACTAACTCATGCGATCCAAAGACTATTTGAAATTATTAATGCGACTAAATGTAAATGACACTGCCATTACAAACCATCAATCTATCCTTTCGTTGGCACAACTAAAGAAAAGCCTTATAATGGATGTCATAACGCTGCATTCGTCTAGTAATGTACGTTCAGAAAGATACGAATTGTAGACCATTTAAGAGCATCTGTTACATTAAACATTACTTTCCTATCGGACAGTAAAAATGAAGAAAACAGACGCACTTAACTACCTGAAACACGGGTACGGATTTCATGGAAACATATGGTCCTTCATCTTTCGGACTGCTAGTACCGGGCTGAGTGAATCAACGCTGCCCCACACTGATATAGGAATCCGATATAGATCTAAATACATATCTCGTATATATCCATACATATATATGCACATAATTGTTGTTTTTGTGACTTGTGTGTAGGCTGTGCTGCTGGACCACTAACACAGCAAGCGAAACTATACGTTTTGTGCAGTGGTTTGTCATTAGAATTGTATCACTCGTCAAACACGTGTGTGTTGAACGTTTGTGTGTGTGTGACGTCATCAGGACACGACTGAAGTCAGACAGAAGAGGAAGCGAATCCTCCTCTGCGCGCCGGACTAACTCGTGGGTATGTATATCAATATAATACACATTCATTCAAACCCGCCGATGTAAGACATTTATCTGGAAACATAATTTCGCATTATAGCAGAGGGGAAGGATGTGGCGAATTGATAATCTGAGAAGTGATGTTTTAAATAATGTTATGGTGAAGATGACTTTCAATATACAAGTTCGCTAAACGTATCCCACTCAACTATTTTCATTGCTTTCCCAAATGAATGGCACACACTATGAAAAAGGACCTAGTATATAAATAATATAGGTTGGGTTGGCAGAATACTGTTAATTTTTTACTTTTATTTTGTGCAATCACAGCACCACCTTATCAGACTGTTCATTCATGCTGTTAATTTGACAAAGCAGGCCAAGACAAATACAAGTCTTCAACCATCTTGAACGTCTTATGACGCTCTGAACGTCTTATTTCACAGGATAATTGTCAATGACAGCAGGCAGTGTAAAAGTCACTATCAAGGTGTCCTGTCCTGATGACCTGGACACCGGAACAGCCATGGTATTCGGTGTTTGAAAGTAGTTACGTTAGCTCATTGTTTTAAAGCGCCCAGCATTGATATGTCCAACGTAACTACATCAAATGCACAACACGATGTTCCTGGAAAAACCTGCAAACGGTACTGCACAATATGCATTAACACATACAGTAAATGTTAATGTGATCAATGTCTATTAGGAACGCCCTTTTCCCTTCAACCACAATCACTGACCATCCCATGTTAAATCCTGTCACTCTGCAGGCACACCAAGATGATGGACTCGTTGTATAACCCTTTGGCTCTGGGCATCATGGCCGGCTTGGGCTGCGGTCTCTGCCTCGGCTGGCACCTCAGGGCCCGCTTCGGCCAGTCCTCCAAGAACCTTGTGGCGGCCGTGGCGAACTGCGCGAGCGAGTCCAGCGTGATGGGCGAGGGAGGGGAGTTCAAGATGATCCTGGTGGTGCGCAACGACCTGAAGATGGGCAAGGGGAAGGTGGCAGCCCAGTGCTCGCACGCCGCTGTGTCAGCCTACAAGCAGACTCTCCGGAGGAACCCGGAGCTCCTCAAGCAGTGGGAGTACTGCGGCCAGCCCAAGGTGGTGGTGAAGGCCCCGGACGAGGACACCTTGATGGACCTGCTCAGGCACGCCAAGGAGGTCGGTCTGCCTGTGAGCATCATCCAGGATGCGGGAAGGACTCAGATTGCTCCGGGGTCACGCACCGTTTTGGGGGTCGGACCGGGGCCGGCGGATCTGGTGGATAAGGTCACTGGGCACCTGAAGCTTTTCTAGGATGCATCGAGATCACGTCTGACTGAAATGTTTTGGATTTGTACTGCGATGTAATGACTTGAATGTGGCCAATTTCATACGTTTCAGTAAAGATCCGAAGTGAAAAAGTTGTCAGTTTATACATTTATGTTGCAAATATATTGACATGCATCTGAAGGACGAAGGTGTCTACCAAATAATAAAAGGTCTACCCATCTTCAGGTCGTTGCGGAGCCGATGCCAAATTGTATGAATTTAGTTACCCATCGTAAAACCAAATCGTCTGGCACACTACACCTTCAACACCAATGTGCCTGGTATTACCATATCCTTGATGTAACCACTACATTAGATTAACAATGTACTTTTATTCAGGAATTAAAATAGCACTTCCGGACTGGCTACAGCGGAGACCAACATGCCCCGATGTAAATGAAGGGATTTTGTGTCCTTACAATAATCAACACATTTATTCACTGCCATTTTTCTAAATTGTACAAATCATACAAGACCAGTATTTTCTTGACAAACAAGCTTTTATTTTTTTAAGTGGATAAGAAAACTGCCGTTTCATTCATTATCTTTATTTTGCACAATCAACTATCTTTAAGTGCACACTTCAATCTAAAGTAATTTAAGAATATAAGGTCAAAGGGGGAGGTTAATGATCAGTTGTCTGCAGAATGCGTAAAGCCTTTGATAGAAACTCTAAATCACCCCAGTCTTATGATATTATCTCTTAATTAGATCTAAGTGGGAACAGTGGACAGATTAACCTGGTAGGGACCACACTGGGGGTCATAATTCTCTTCTGTACACTCAGGAACAGTGACCTAAAACACCACAATATCCAGCATACAAACCGCAGCACAGAAAGAATAACAAGCAGGAGAGGACAGGGGTTAGTCAAATACACACAGGTGGTGGGGAGGAGGCCAAACACGAGTCATCCTCAGAAACCCCTCCTCCAATGGAATGGTCCCACATTAAGAGCACATATTTAAAGCACAAGGGAATAGGGCATTAGTCGGCATACAGTACTACTACAGTAACTCACAGGAGATCCTGTAGGGCCTTGATGGGAAGTATGCCGCCCTAAACAATAAGAGCATTGTGGGGGGGGGGGGGGGGGGGGAATTAAGTACGCATGTTAAAATAATCTCTTGGAGGTGGGAGGGGTATTTATTTTGAAAAATGACCCGCCCTCTCCCACAACGGTTACTGGCATGACGTAGTGTTTGTGGTTTTGTGGCCTGGGGAAGCGGCAGTTTCATGTTCAAATATAGAGGAACATAGTAGCATTTGTATTTTTTTTATCTTTTGTTTTTCCTTTCTTCTGAATATACAATAATTAAATGCATTTTTTTTTTAAAGACGGACAGAACAAGCTTCTCACACATCAAAATGAAGAGATTCTACATTAATTTCTTCTCGGTAGAGTGCAAATCAGATGCTTCACAACAGACCTTTTATGTAGCCGAGAAGAGGACTTGCTCTTCCAACAGTTTCCCCCACCCACATGTACATAAACCCGTTTCCCATTCAAATAAAATAGACCCCAAATTTATTTTTCGTTTTTGTTACCATAAATGTGAAAAATTAAATCGGAATGTGAAAAAAATAATCCATGTGATTCAAGCCATTTTTTTCTTAACAGGAATAAAATGGAGTCCTTCATGACAGTTATAGAGGAGGAAAAAGTAAAAAAAAAAAAAGAAAAAAAAAAACTAAAATATAATAATTGCTTGTTTGCCGTCAGTCCCGTTGCAGGACAAACGAACAATATTGGGCTGGTAAAAGGACTGTGGGGACAAGTGGGCCGGGGCTTCCGGCCCGGACAGGGGTCTTTACATGCCGTAGCCGAAGCCCGGCTGGGCAGGTGGCGGTGCGTAGCCGGCCGGTGCCTGGTAACCGTAGGCGTAGGCGGGCTGGGCCGCGACCGGTACGGTGGGGCCCGCCGTCAGCATCAGCTGGGGAGTGCCTGGAGCGCAGAGAGTCACACAACACATCCATGATTCAACGTCCTCTTATCACACAACACACATCCTCTGATTCAACGTCCTTTTAACAACGCACATCCCCTGATTTAATGTCCTTTTAACAACACACATCCCCTGATTTAACGTCATTTTATCACACAACACACATCCTCTGATTCAACGTCCTTTTAACAACGCACATCCCCTGATTTAACGTCATTTTAACACAACGTACATCCAGTGATGATCCTGCCAAAGCACTATACTGAAGATTAAAACGAACAGTCCTAAAGGTCCAAATTGAGATACGCTTGAGAGTATAAGATTAAGGGTGAAAAAACAAAACAAAAAAAACCTAAACCCTATCCTCAATGTATTTTAACATTTGGATGCATTGCAAACAAGCTATTCTTAGATTTTCGGTGGAAATAGCAACAAGCCCTAGAGGTGAAACCTGGTTTATTTACCATAGACGATAGGCTGCGTCTCCGTTGCCTGTTCCTCCTCTTTCCTCATGGACTCTGAGGTTTCCAACTTATCCACCTGCAAGAAACGCAGGAAAAAGATTTATACAAAGTTTCAAATTTGTAAATCTGGGAGAATATTTAGGGGGACCGAGGCAGCAACAATTCAACAAAGCCCAAACAACTCTAAAACCATCAAGTAAACTGTTTAGTCTATGTATTTTAATGCCTATTATGCAGACGAGTCTACTGGGCGTTATATTGTACCTTTTAGTGGGGTCAGGCAATGCAGAGAAACTATTAATAGCAAAAACAGCAACATGAGAAATTATGAGTTTCCAATTTAGCATAAGCCTATAAACAGTGCATACACATTTTCGAATAACTACGATCCAGATGTTAGTGCAAAATATGCCCCTGCTTTTCGTAGGATTTCAAGATTTTTTTTTTTTTTTTAACATCAACCACAAAACCCTGCAACATTTCTAGTCCTCATTCCCTTCCACAACATACACAAGCTGTTCCAACATGCTGGTTGTGTGACACGGCTCCCCGTGTTGTGCGCAACACAATGCTGGTGCACGCTTGTGGGTGTGCTGTGCATGTGCGCACGTGCAGTCCGAGGTTGTCATGGCAGCAGCTGCTTTGAAGTGAAGCGCCTCCATTAAAGTGCAAGGCGGCAACAAACAACTTGTGTGCGTGCCACTGGGTGGTGCTGCGCACTAAGCGGCCGTTACTCAACCACACATGCTTCTCCTCATCCTCTCAACTGTCAATCAAAGACACTCAGTGTCTTCTGATCCCGGGTCACTGGGCCAGAGGGGGGAAGACGCCAGAGGGGGTTTGTCAGCGTTTCATGAGCGCTAGGTGATATGGTTTAACCCCTTTCTTGATGCATTCAAATCTATAAAAGCCTGTTTTGCAGTAGGGGGGAGACAAGGGCATGCCCTCTTTCATAGTCTCCCTGAATGTCACTTTCTTGTCAAACGGGGATGTCACTAATGTCTTGATTCCATTTGGGTATAACAGATTCTACCACTCTGAAGGTCTGAACGTAAACGTGAGTGTGCACCGTGCGTGACAGCGCTAAACCCATGCACACTTAACAGGCTGAAGTCGGCCAGGCTCAAAAAAAAAAAAAAAAAAAAAAACACACCCACAATCCAAGTCCACAAAATGACAAATAAAATTAACCAATCTCAACCTTTGCCTTTTCCTCAATTGCATCAACCTGGAAGAGAAGAGGCGGCAGCTTAGAAAACACCACGTCGTCAACCATTGACAGCCAGACACGAGACGCGATTTGAGGAACCTGACGACCCGCTGGCTTCCGCACGGAGCAGGGGACACGTTGTTGTGCTGCACGGGCAACTTTTCCCTCTGCTGACTCGGCGGCTGCACCGGCCTTTTGAGTAGTCTTGAATCTTGAGTACTACTACTAGGCCGCAGACAGATAATGCTCCCATCAGGGAGGGCTGCCAAGATACGGTTCTGCTCTGCTTATTTATTAAAAGGCACCAGTTCTTTAGATTTCAGGTGGTTCCCTTCACAGCTTGGCACGTTTTAACTCCAAAGAACAATAGGTTAACCATTCTTAAATAAGTTTTATCACCCATCTGCCCGTTCTAGAAAGGAGACTGCCCCCATTTCTTCTACAGGGTTTTCCCCCTTTCCCACTGGGGTTTCGGAGAGAGTTTCCTTGCACCCAAAAGAACGAGCAGATACTTTGAGTGTTGGGCAATAGGATTACAAGGTTGGTACAAAATCTACTCTGTGCACGGCCCTGCCGTGAAGCCCTTACACAGGCTATAGCTCGACGGAGAAGACGCTCAGATCTTTGCGACTCGGTTCTGGGTCAGGATGGCGGTGGGGGGGGTGCGGGGGCAGCGTGGACCCACCTTGCTGAGGTACTCCCTCATGACCTGGATGAAGTAGGGCATGGAGAAGTCCATGATGTTGTGGCGCCAGGCCGTCTCCAGCACCACGTCGGGCCGCAGCAGGTCGTAGCAGGTGAAGAGGCAGGCGGCAAAGCACTCCTTCTTGTCCTCCTGCAGGAACCAGGCCAGCAGCTCCTCCGCCAGCTCCGTGTCCTTGGACTCCGATGCGTACAGCATGGCGTCCTGGGTTAGCCGGGAGACAACGGGGATGAGGGTGCGTGGTGAGCTGGGTGGTCGTGTACAGCGGAGGATCATTGGGGTTGTATTGGAGAATGAAAATAACAGAATCCACAGGAATGCCTACATCATTCATATCCATGTAAATTAATGTGATTCGAGGAGTTGGGGATGATTTCGTTTGTCTGAGGTTGAATCGAAAATATTCCCTGTTTACTATTGTGCAACATTTGACATACTTTATAAAATTGCCATTTTTATAAAGAGACCTATCTATATTTGAATATACTTGAATACATATAATCGCTGTAGTACTGCCGTGACGTCCGTATCAGAACACACACAGCACCCAGGTCCTCGTA
This sequence comes from Gadus morhua, assembly GCF_902167405.1. Taxonomy (NCBI): domain Eukaryota; kingdom Metazoa; phylum Chordata; class Actinopteri; order Gadiformes; family Gadidae; genus Gadus; species Gadus morhua. The sequence goes on along the minus strand of NC_044054.1, from coordinate 18,581,188 downwards.
CACATCCCTAACGGAGCCCCAGCACGGCAGGACAGGCGGGGCACCTTGTAGAGCTTGTCCTTCTTGCAGAGCTCCACGCTCTGCTTCCAGCGGTTGTTGCCCTTGAATAGGTAGGCGGCGATTCTCCTGAACTCGATCAGCTCGTGCTTCTCCAGCCGCTGGGCCAGCGAGATGTTGTCAAAGTTGTCGTAGGCGTCTATCGATGTCCTCACGGCCTGGGAGCGAAGAGGAGGACGTTAACATGGACACGAGGTGGAGAAAAGACGGAACGTGACCGGAAGAAGGGTCGGATGGGGAAAAGGTTGAGGCGCTCACCTGATAGTCCTCTTCTGTGATGAAGAGGTTGTTAAGTGCTTCGTTGACCGACTTGTTGTTGTGGTTCTGTACGGAACGCAGGTAGGCCTTGACAAGGGGCAGCTGCTTCACCTGTAAGAATAAAAACAGTTAACACCAACAGTCATCTTGATTCTTGATTGCAGATCAAAAAACACATCGACAGGCAATAGGTGGGTTGATTTCAAAATTGAGTGTTGAGGTGTACCTTGGAGAAGTAGTTGACAGCGCGAGAGTGGTCCAGTCTTGGTGAGAGCACGATGAGCAGGTCGTTCAGTAACAAGGGCTTGAACTCCAGGTAGAACTGGGTGGCTTTGTAGTACAGCTCCACGTTAGCCACCTGGATACACGAGGGACAACAAGTCACTACTGGTCAACACTGTTGCTCTATGCAAATGAACTAGCCTCACAGACCGATCTGACCTATTTGCAGAAATAACCAATACCTGTTTGCGATTATAGTTGAATGAAATTGAAAACAGCAGTCTATGCACATGTCACAGCCACTTCCATGATTTCAATATCTTGGATTTTTAAACACACATCCACTGATTCAACATCGTTTTAACACAACATGCATCCATTGATTCAACAGGATTCAATTAAAACCATAATAGAGTGGCGATCCTAGAGAGGTTTGAGACTATAAGATTAAGGGTTAGGGTAAGGGTTAAAATAATAAAATAAACTAGATCATATCGTAAAGCATTACTCTCCCGGGTCCCTAAAGCATTACTCTCCCGGGTCCTACGCAAGGCCGTACCTTGGTGATGATGTCCTTGAACTGGCCCTCTTTCCAGGCGTCCGTGGGGTGGTTCATCATGGTGATGATGGCGTTGTCGAACTCCTCGTATTTGTCGTACAGGAAGACCAGCTCGGCCCACAGGTGCGCCTGCTCGGCCGCCCGCAGAACCTTGGGGATGTTGACGCGGGACCAGAAGAGCTCCAGGTGCTCCCTCATCTTCTGGGGCTTGAACTTGGAGTAGAGGATGGCCAGCTCGGTGAACATGCCCATGTGGGCACGCTCAAGGCCCAGAGCCGCCTCCAGCATGGTGATCAGCTCCTCGAAGTAGCCGCGGTCCTGGAGGTGGGGGAGAGAAGGGTGGGAATTGTCGATTGTTAATTACTTTTTATTATACAACGTACAAAAGCACTTGGACTTGAGCTATACATGCATCACTCCGATGTTCAGGTCTCTCTAAACAACGTTGATTACATTTACGAGCGCTTATGCCCCCAAAGCGACTGTCAACAGACGCTTATTTCACTGGTTAACCAATAAATGGAACCGTAGAGATTAATGTACAGTACACCATACAAAGTAAATGGCCTGTTGTAACGAGTAGACCTGCATAAAGTCGCACGCTAGTGTGCAAGGAAATGTTTGTGGTGCTCTGCAACACTGATTACATAAACAGACAAAGATAATCGGATGTTGCTTATTACTATAAAAAATAAAAAAAAGGGAGAGGTTCTGCTGTTCTACTAAATATCAGCACAGCTGTGATTATCTTCTCTGATTACCTTCTTAAACCAAATCACAGCTCTCCCCTCCTTTGTGAAATTGCTTTATTATTAGAATCTCTAATTTTATTCCAGTTTCATCAGCATCTCCACACTTAATTGTGTGTTGTTGTCGATTACGAGTTGTAGTGAACACTGTGTGGATCTGTAGTCCACCGTTTAGATCTGTAGTCCACACTGTATCCGTCGTACGCACGCCCTCTCACCTGGTAGTAGTTGATGAGCTCCTCCAGCTCGTCGGCGTGCACCACGATGTGGAGGCCGCACATCTGGGCCAGCCGGAACTCCTCGCCGTCCACGCAGGCGAAGCACACCTCCTTCCAGGTGCGGGTGCTGTTGGCCTTGCGGGCCCCGTCCACGGCGGCCTGGTACTCGCCCAGGTGCACCAGCGTGGAGGCCAGCCGGCCGAAGTTGGACACGTTGTTGTAGAGCAGCTTGGCCGCGTCGTACATCTTCTCGTCGTAGCAGCGGTCGCCCACCTGGTTTACGTTTGGAAAGAGGAACGATTATAGTCTACTTCTTATCCAGAGATGGGGACAGAATTCAGGTGTTGTCGTTGGGAAGGGTTTGGGCATGTTGCTCAAGGATTGCCCACGTTTAGGCCCTGGTCATAGTGGGAATAGATTCCAGGACCTCTTCGGCTGGGAGTCAAGCTATCACACTATCCTGTCCCATGGGTGTGGTCAGCAGGCGGCCAAGGTAAGACAACTCGAGAGGAATCCAGTGTAAATGTGGAGGTGCGTTCTGGAGACCTGCTGGATGTGGGCGTTGTTCGGTCCGTTGATGAACTCCTCCAGCTCAGCCAGGCGGTTGGTCTTGGCCAGGGCGAAGATGAGCTCCGTCTCCACGTACGACTCGCGGGCCTTCTTGCGCGCCATCTGGAGGAACTTCACCAGGTCCTCCCAGTTACCTAGAACACCCAGGGCCACAGTATTAGGGAATGCTGTATGGTCTATTGACTATCTGTCCATCGTCTCTCATGTTATAATTTCAGGCGTCGTCGGGGGTCCCCACCGCTCTGATCCGCGGCCTGGACCACCTCCATGTAGGCGGAGGGGTCGTCAGCCTTGATGTAGGAGTCAATGGCCTCTTTGACCAGCTCCTTCTGCAGCTGGGCCTTGGCCAGCTGGCTCCACACCGCCGGTTCATTGCAGCGCTCCGCAAACTCGTAGGCCCGGTCCAGGTTCCCAATATGCTCGATGAGCACCTGCAGAAAACCCAGGTCATAATATAAGTACAACCTGCCTTCAGAGTCAAATGCAATAATCATGAATAAAATACATTAAAGATAATTCCAAATAAACATACAAGTGCAAGCCATTCTGCACGAATTTTATAGAGTATAATTCCAAAAAATTTACTAAATTGCATACATTCAAGTCCATCACTATAAAAAATAAAAGACAAAAACATAAAAGACACTGGACAAGGGAAGGAAGAGCGATTGGCTGACCTGCACAGCGGAGGTGTTGACGTCAAACTTCTTGAAGATGGCGAAGGCCTCCTCAAAGAGCTCGTTGCTGATGGCGATGTTGGCGATGTCGGGCGCGTCGTAGTTGTCCAGCCGGTTGATGTACTCCATCACGCGGGTGCGGTCCGCCTTGATGGCCGTCAGGATCAGGAGGTTCTGGAGGTTTCTGGAACGAGCAAGAAGAAATACAGAGAGGCTTTCAGGACATTGCTCAAACCACGTGCGAGGACTCAATTAAAGCTCTTCACTCACTATCCTCACCCGCTGCATTGACGACATAGTTGTACCTTAAATAGTACTCAGCAATGTGTATCGTCTTATCCCAGCCAGCTTTGTTGTATACGGGGAATGGGTTAACCTAGCAATTGTGCTTGGCACTTGTTCATATGAACATCTTTACTATACAGACAGCGATATATTGTCCATTTTCTTTCTTCTGACAAAATGTACTTATTGTAAGTCGCATTGGATAAAAGTGTCTGAAGAAGCTGAATGCCCCGAATGTACCTGTGCTCGCTGAAGACCGAGTTGTCCAGCACGATCTTCTCCAGCAGCTCGATCAGCTCGTTGGGTAGGTCGGCCGTCATGAAGGCCTTGACCGTCACCGACACCTCCTCCGGGTCCTGGGTCTCGGAGAGGGCCGTCTGCACCACCTAGTGGGAGAGACGCACGGCGCACGGTCAATAACACGCGGTCAAACGCCACGGTCGCACACTAAGGGTGTGACTGTATCCCCCTGGTCCTCTCACCTGGTCGATGAGAGGCCTCCTGAAGGGGTTGGTCTCCAGCAGCACGCTGGCCCACAGCTCGGGGTCCTTGCGGCGGACCAGGTAGCGGGACAGGCTCTTGAACAGCGAGTTTTCATTGCAGACCTGGAAAGCACGACGACAACGATTTTAGACCTCACTTGTTTTGCTTCATTACAGAGAGCCACGGGCATAACGAATGATCAATCCAATAAGTGTAAAGAGAGAACGGATGGGGAGCCAGACTCACATTGATGAGCTCCTGGTCACACTGGCCCCTCTCGTAGGCCACACAGGCCAGGTGGGGGTCCCTCTTCTCGCAGTACTTGCCCACCACCCGGCTGTCGTAGTAAGGGTTCTCCCGCAGGAAGCGCTCAGGGTTGTTGTTGCTGTCGATGTAGATCTTGGCCAGGGCGTTGTGGGTGGCCGGCTCCTCGCAGCCCTCGTGGATGCGGGCCTCCAGCCAGGGCAGAAGCAGCTTCAGTCTGCAGGGGGAGGGAGAGGCGAGATGGGCTGGGTTGAGACGGAGGGCTGACGGGACTGGGTCGATTGATTGTATCGATCCGACACCTCAGACCTGGTCCGGAGCGGTTCCGCGAGTGGGAGATCCAGGACAGATGGGAATGCTTTATGTGGTCTAGTAAACTGTAATGGGTCTAATTCTAGCGGAAGGTGAAATTCCTGGGAAATTACAGTGGCGTCCAATGTGGAAAATTCAACTACTCCAAATAAACTAAACATTTACTTAAACCCAAGATTTGACACATCTGCTTTCTTTTAAACATGTTCTGAAAAGTCAAACGATTATGAAACAGCAGCCGGAGCAAGAAATGACACTTTTAGGCCCAATCCCATTTCTACCCCTTACCCCTTCCAATTACCCCTTCAAAACAAGGGGGAGGGGTAAGGGGAAGGGGTAAGTGGTAGAAATGGGATTGGGCCTTAATGCAGAACAGGAAAAAAAAAAAAAAAAGGCAGTCCATCCTCCTATGAGCGCAGAGACACCGGTTACCTGTTCCTCTTCTCCACCTCAGCCACCAGCTCGTCGGTGGAGAACTGGCCGCGGACCACCAGGATCAGGCTCTTGATCACGTCCTCTGAGCAGTCCACGTCCAGGAGCCCCCCGATGACCACGGGAAGGCGGCTGGGGTTCACCTGGAACAGAGCCAGGCAGAGGGAGTCAGGGATCAGGGATCAGCATCAGTAACACGACCGCCATCGTTTGTACAGAAACTCTGCCTGGACTTGGACCAACATGTCGCGCGTACGGTTTATAATAAGCTAAATACTGGTCGACGACGGTTTGGGACTTACTTTCTGCACGTAGATCTCGATGTACTTCTGCAGGTTGTTCCGGTAGAGGTAGAGCACCAGGTCGTGGACGAAGTCGAAGCGGTCGCACACAATGATGAGTGGCAGCTGGTCTGTGAGCTTGGCCTCCTGTCAGAAAACCAACAACAAAGACAACGTCAGCTCTGCGTCATCACAAGCCCGGTACTAACACACAGCAAAATAATATCACTACGTTTCAGTCATTTGACATTTTATGCCAACAGAAGAGTAATGGGTTTTCTTATTCCCGAAAGGCTCGATAAAATGGCCCAAAGCAACAAATATTTGTTGGCATGCAAGACAATAATAAAGAGGTTAAAATGTATCGCTGATTCCGCTGGCCAATGCGAAAAAGGTTTGGCCGCATTGGAAGCCTAAAGCACAGAAAGTGTATCTGTCGTTTTCTAGACAGAGATTTTCCAGTCTGACTGTAAAAGACAGTCGCAGTTTCTTTCAAGATTAGAAAAAATGTAATTACGCCTACTCCTTCAATGACGGTAGCAGTTGGTATATTTCAGTCAGTTAACCAAATTGTCTTTCCACTCGGGTCTGAATCTAAATTTAGCTGCAGCTAAATCATGAAAATGAAATCGAGATACCATCATTTTTCACATAAATTGGTGCGAATCCGAAACATAAAATCTAAATTCTTAACAATTACGACAAACAAGTTATTATAGAACCATTTAAAATGCAAAAATGCAAGTCACCTCCACAATGAAGGGAGGCTAATCCTGCTCACAGATGTAAAGCCGACTCCCCACCCAAGTGCTACCCGGCACCAGACTACACTGTTCCACAAGCAGCGCCAACAAGTGTCACGCTGAGACCCATAGGGTTCAATGACTCCCGTTGAATTGGACTCCCGTTAGACACACCGTTGGACGACGACTAACTAGACCACGGCAAGAGCTCAAGTAACTGATTACACACCTAGGACGTTGCATCCCACAAAGTGCCTGTAGCTAAAGAACTGGCATGTCCCTTCTGAGGACTTTACCAGCTCAACAGGGAACTCAGCTACAGCTGGGGAGGAAGGGGAAGTGGTAATTGTTTGAGTGTTTTACTAGCAGGGACTACACACAAACACACTCACACCCCCTGGTGGGCGTATGGCTTATGGTGTATGTCTCCATACACCGCCATACATGGCTTAGTCCAAATCCTGAGGCTTGAGAACAGTGTAGGGATGAAATAAAAGGAACACAGAGAGGGAGATGGGGGCTTTTGACTGTGTGCATGGAGAGGAGGTGGTGGATCCATTTACCTTGTACATGTCCTGCCAATGCCAAAGACAAGCAGGAAAAGCATAAAAGATAATATGTGTGGTCAGGATTGGCGACTTTAACCAAATTCAACTTAACAAGTTGGAATAGCGGAGGTGATGGTGGAATCAGTCATATTTGTGAAAGGGTCATTTGAAACTCCCTTTGTTTGAATTTGAGTTTGTTATTCAAAGTGACCATAGGCAAATGTGATACACTAGTTACAGAACTCTAAATTGTTGGACCAAACAAGAGGTTTGACATTGCAGGATTACCTTTATTTGCCTACCAGGTAGTCAAATAAACACTGCAAGAAAGGAATTGAGAAAAAATAATGCTTTGGTAAACAATGTCATGCAGCCTAATCACAGGAAACTGTTATTGCACTGTTTCGATCTGGGCATCCAAAGATCGGTCTCTAGCGGAGCATACCTTGAGGAAGTTCTTGACGCGCTCTGGGTCGTAGCAGTTGCTCTCCCGACAGATCCTCTCCACCTCTTTGATCTGGCCCGTCTTGCAGGCCGCCTGGATGTACTTGAAGTGCACCTCTGGGTCCTGACTGAAGTTGACAATGGAGCCCAGGAAGTAGAAGAGACCTGGGTTGTGCAGGCAGAGAGGGATGGTTACCACACGAGGTACAACCAGCTGATCAACCTACGGGATTAAAGCTCTGAGGTGGCTGGATTGATATGCAGGTACTCCTATAATACAGTGGTTCACTGCCCTTCTAATATTAATTGCTCTTCACCTGTATTCAGTTTGAGCCCAAGAAATGTCAGTCACCATGCCCTCTTCTGTCTGACTGAAGTAGCCTTTATTCAGCCATACAAGGCGAATCACGTGTGGTGCAGCACAGGACCTTTAGATGGTGTTCTACTACTGACCGGCTGGATGGATTTACATAAACACACCCATTGCATGAGTCAAAAGGGAGAAAACCCTTTGACCGTTACAGATAATTTCACTTCCTCAAAGGCTAGTAAAGCCTGTTTGAAGAAGGCGGTACGAAGTACTGAAGCTGCAATAGGTATCTGTGATTCGTTTAATACCAGACTACATATGTGGCCTTAAATTCCTCTTTCGGCTTTCCTGGCAGGCGTTCATTGTTGTAAAACAATGAAACTTTAGGAGACTATAATAACTATGAAAGCACGCGCTTATCAAAACACAAAATGCATCCACTCCAAAAGCGCCGTGATTTATTAGTCGACTATGAGGGGACAACCATAATAATAATAAAAGATTTTAAAGTGCCCATCAAGGTACCCAAGGACACCATTCATAAGAAAAATCATATCAAGATGGCCGCAATTTCCCTTCATATACAGGGCTTCCTCCAGCATGAACCCGTTCACAAAGATAACCTCATTATATCTGATCCCAAGCAGTAAACCGGGTCGACAAGTAAGTTAAAAGAGGTTGCTTAAGAGCAGGAAGACAAAACGTCCAGGCAGCAGCAGTGGGTTCTGGGCCACACCTTCGAAGCTCTTGAAGGACTCAAAGAGCTCGGTGAGGGACTGCGTGGAGAGCTGCTCGTGGTACTTGGAGGCCACCTGGACGCAGATCTGCAGGTTCTGCCGGATGTTGGCCGACAACATGGCCCGCAGGCACTCCAGGGAGTCCTCCACCGACAGGGAGCCGAAGAAGTTCACCAGCCACTGGAGGGGGAAGGAGAGAGGACGGGTTAGTCACATGAAGACCAATGCTGCTGGTCAGAGTGGGGGAGATCGAGAAAGGGGACATATGATACCACGATTTACCACCAGGTGTGAGTGTGATTAGCCCTTTTGAAAATCTGCCAGTGGGCATGTCTACCTAGATGTGTGCTGGATAGATCAGTCTACCAGCCTACCTAGTGGACTGAAGCAACAATGCTCATCTATCCAGCACACATCTCACGCCCACTAATGATGTCGGAAGACGCAGACGCAGCGTTTGTTTTATGGTCCTTGTTTTTTGTTGTACTATAAAATCATGTTGAGTAAAACAGACTGGCTAGAGTCAGGATGAATTTAAAAACAGACCAATTACAGTCCCCCATCTTCAATCCCTCAACATCTACTTCCAGTTTGAGCATGGAATCTAGGTTGCTATGACAAAGAAGCCCCATAGGGAAGCATTGAGCTGTTCTTCTCCCGCCGTGGAGATCACCAGGCAACGCAAGCAAAGCCTGCCTCGGACAGCACTGACTACAGTGAACACCCTTCCGTTCCGTCCACATCTTTCCGCCTGGAGAGCAACGTTGGCAGCGGGAGCAGGGATGGGAAAGGTCTTAATTACAGAGGAGAGCCGGAGCAGATTCCCTGCGGTGGAGGCTCACCTCGGGGTTGAGGAGGTGCGTGTGCACCACTGCCCGCTTGATGTCGTACAGGTCTGTGTAGTGCTCCAGCGCCCTCTGCAGGAGGCCAGCCTTCTCGCACAGCTGGGCGATGTGGGCGCGGTCGTAGTTGGTGAACATCTGGTTGCCAAGGATGGCGTCAGCGACCTGGAAGACGTTGGTAAAGGAATGGGGGAACAAAAATGAACCATGGGTGAGCACCGTGAGGTGGCGCAATAGAGTGAGTTCTCAGCATATTCGGTTTAGTATTTTATGACAGTATGTGTGCTGCACAGTGGATGTGTGTACTTGTGGTTGGCCTCATTTGAACCTATACAACTTAATCCAGTCGTTCAGAATTGTATTAGTTTTGTTCTTTACGTTTGTCTTGTTTCAAAGCAGTGGGGAGCACTTTGTGAAAGACACGGGTAGGGGAGTTGCCACGAGGGCTTACCTGTGGTGCGTGCATGAGGTTCATCTCCAGCAGGCGAGTCTGCAGGGGTCCCTCTGAGGGTCTGTTGTTCTTCAGGGCATCAAGGAGGAAGGACGTGCACTGCTGGATCAGGTTGTACTCCATGAACACGTCCACGATCTGAAAGGGGCAGACGAGCACAGCGAGTTGAATGCCAGAACAGCCAAAGTAATTTACCAGTGATGGAACAGATCCTACCATTAGGGATGCACCGAATGTGAAATTCGGGGCCGATACCAATACCGATGTTTAAAATAACAATTAGGCCGATAGCCGATGCCGATGTTTTTTTGTTGTTATTTATTCCCCCTTTTGTGCCAGGGAAACAAAACCTAACCCCCCACGCACACACGCATGCAGACACGCACCTCGTATACACGCACGCACAATGACACAGGTAGAGGCTTTTATGATTTGTAGGAAGTCAATCTGTTTATTTCCACAACTGCGCCATCAACATTCAACCTCAAAATTATTTCAACGTGGGCTTAGGCAGATAGGCCTACATACGCCGAAAGTGGAGTGAAACGCCAGAAAAATAAATAAATCCCCTTTCCTTGACAGCAGTCATTATATGCTTAGCAACGCTGAATTATCAAAAGATTTTCACCACCGGAAGTTGTGAAGGCCCATGCAATAAAAAAGAGCGCTCAACAGCATTGAGAGGAGTTGTGTAATGAATTACAATAGTCACATACATTATTCGATTTTCTACGCGACTCCGACTATTCGACGATCGTTGTCCATCCCTTCTATACAACTGCCTACTCAATGAGAAGAGTTCAGTACTTGCATAGCCCAACAAAACCACAAACTGCATATCGCTGATCTTTCTCGGAGACAGTGAAATACTCCCACACGACCTACATTTTCTTTCACTTTTATTCGTAAACAAACCCCACGTGCGAGCAGCACCCGCCCGTTTACGTCATCATGTCAGAGCCTTGTCGTACCAGTGGCTGTTATGGGTGGTATTATTAGTAGCCCACCGATGTTACCGATGTTCGACCGATACATTGGTGCATCCCTACCTACCATAACTGATAACTTTCAACCTTTAACTTTTGATCAAGTTAATTGCACTATTGTGAATATAAGGTGTTTAAGGGTTTGCAAGATTCAGCACTAGAACAGTGGGAAACATTTTTCTACGATATTGCAACACTGTATAGTAACACTCTAAAGCGTTTTTTTCTCAAGACCAGCTTGGGAAACAAAAAAAAAATGGTAAGAAATAAGGTAGGAGTACTGTCTGTACAAGTCTGCTGGTTTGTGCAACCTTCAACTACAGCCAGAGGGCACAGGTCGTTACCTGGGTGATGTCTGCCAGAGGCTCCTCGTCCTGCACCAGCATCTGTGCAAACTGCAGGCCCTGCTCTGGGTTGATCCTCATCACGTTCCTCAGCAGGAAGATCCAGTCTGGGGTGTAGCCCACCTGGAACCACAGGGCACCGCTCATTAAACCGGCCTCTTCACACACTGTTGCAACCTTGTTTGTATACCAACACGTCTGTGTTATGTTTATGAGGTTTAGGTCCATGAGGGTAATAATAACAGCATAAATAATAACTAAGAACCGTATTAAAGCTTGCAACTTGACATTCCCATGATAAAACAAAACATAGGATTTAAGACTACAGCAGAATGATCCCATTTCCACAATACACAAGTTCTACAAGCACAGGAGGCTTAAGCACTAAGCTACCAGTTATTTGTCAACCGCTATGTTGCACAGGAAATCCTCAGAGCAAACGGGAACTGCTTAAAGTAAACACGCAGTAGCGGGGCTGCACAACTACCTTCTTGGCGTACAGGACGATCTTGGGGAACTGCCCGGTCTCAGCGAAGCACTGGATGACCTTGTTGGGCACGTTGGCTCTCAGGTACACGCTGAGAGCCAGGGTGGGGTCCACTGCCTTCACCAGGTCCCCCAGCTCCTCCGAGCACTCCAGCTGCACGACACAGGAAGCACAACACTGTCAACTACTGGCGTGTAGGGAATGGTGCGTGACACACACACACACACACACACACACACACACACACACACACACACACACACACACACACACACACACACACACACACACACACACACACACACACACCTTAAAGCCTTGCATAACAGTCTGACATCATCGAAGATAACGGCAGAGTTGTGTAAACACACTAGTGGCTGGGAAAGAACCAAACCATCCCCCCGCTATTCCTGTGAGAGGGGAGGGAGAGGGGGGGGGGGGGGGGGGGCATCGGTGCGATACCTTGTCTTCCTTGAGCCACTTTTCCAGCAGCTGTTTGCGTCCCTGCTGCAGCACCGGCCTGCACAGCTCCAGGGACTCAAACTTGTTGAGCTGGCCCTGATCCAGCAGGATGCCAAAGTACTGGAGTAGGGGAGAGGTCTGGCCCTGTTGCGCGGGGACGCTCTGGAAGCGCCGGATGGTGTCCGGGGTACGCAGGATGCCCTGCAGGGGGAGGGAGAGCCGCAGAGGAGAGGGGCGGGAAGGAGGAGTCAACGGAAGGAAGCGGGCTATGAGCGTGCTTCCCTGTAGTCTGACATTTGAATGCATTGAGGAAGTGGCGATCGTGTCGAAGATTAAAGAAGAGATCAAGCTGAATGCAAAACACTGGCAAACAAAAGGATGGACTATTGCTGAATCAACAATGATGAACATAATCCTTTGAATTCACAGCACCCAGAATTCACAGATCACATCCTACAGAATACCAACAAGACCTTTAACCCCTACACCTACAATTTAAAAATAAAAAAAAGGACCGGCTCTTGTTCATTCCACAGCAGTCAAGCAACACTTCCTCCTTCCTCTCCTATGGAGCTGAAAGGCTGAGCCACCTGGAGGCCAGGCTCCAGGCTGGTTGTGGCGGCGGTGGCGCTGGTTACCTTTGGTGCGTTGGCCGCCACCTTGGCAGCCTCCGAGTAGTTCCCGGCGGCGAACAGGTTGTTGAACTTGCGAGCGAAGAGCTCCTCTGCGCCCGCCAGGTTGTTGCGCACGGCGATGCGCAGCGCCAGGTCGGGGTTCTGCAGCACGTTGGTGATGTAGGGGATGATGTTCTCCTCTTCCACGCACACCGACAGCACCTGGGACACACACACACTCACTTTAATACGTGTGGAATATGACATATCTCCCAACACCCATGCGTAAAAAAGCCCATGGGTGTGCTTAATTCAATTAATTGACGTATAAAATAATTAATCGAATGAATGATTAATTATTATTAAATGAATGCCTGACTTACAGGCTAATGGGACATATCTGGTGCAGAGTTAATTGTAAAATGTTCAAGTGGAAGTGTCAGTCATTTACAATGTTCAACAGAACAAGCTAAAGGAGCATAAGGTTAGTTTCAATAGAGACATCCCAAGCCTGACAGAAACTGTAGGCAGCTTTTCCTTTCATCCAATATTGATCCCTACTGTGTTGGGGGTGAGCTGCTCTGCCGGTGTCCCTCTGTGAAGCGGTTGTAAGAGGTCTGATAGTGAGGTCAAGTTACAATCACATACAGGAAAATAGTTCGATGACGTAAGGAAATTGCTGTGTCACCATGGGCAGTAGTGTTTGCCTTTCCTCATACAGATAAATGCAACGTCTCAATCTGTTCATCTGTTCACAATCAACCCCCTTTAATCTCAGCGGGATGAGCGGCCAATCAGAGGAAGCAAGACAACATCTGTGACAATAATGCAATGGATTAATGTCCCCAAGACACCTACCAAGCTTCTTTGGCTACAGGACAAGAAAGCCTTTGAGAAATAAGCTTAAAAGATTTGGCCGGTTTTCCAAGACCCTAGATCAATAGGTTCAGGACAGAAATCAGTCGGTGCACGCACATTCCGAAAATGGGCAGTCTTCCATTGACATCCATTATATTCAAAAACGAGTGTTAAGCAGCTCCGATAGCTGAATCTTAGTATTGTCCAAGTTATAACATATAATAATAATAATACATAGGTTTTATATAGCATACATAACATATGAACGGCCCTGGCAAAGGAGTCTTCTCCAATATGAAGAAATCCAAAAGCCTTGATTCTGTCTCAACACCCCACTGTGCATGGTCACACACTGAGCAAAGAAGGAGGCTGCTTCTAGGCAGTAAAGAAAATTCTGAATTCTGGGTGCAGAGCCACATTTCAATAATTTCCCGGGGGCAAGTGTAAGAAGTAGGGGGGACTGATTGGAACGTAGCCCAAGCATTCACTTCTGAACAAACAAGTGCTGTCCCGGTTGCATGCATGTACCTAGAAGCCTCTCAGTCTGTAAATGGAGTGTTAGTACAGAATCGAAACATGTGGATTTGTTTCTTATCGGCCGCTATGGTACCTAACGACCTAGCCAGGGCAGTTCGTACAAATTGCTTGAAAAAGACACAACTATGGGAACGGCTAAATACAAAATGGACGACAATGGCTAGCCAACTACCCAATTTCGGAACACGCATACACCGCGTTAGGGGGTGAGATGAAAGAAAACCATGGTCGATTCACATCTTGACAGACTGTCATCAAACAAACACCTCAACTATTCTTATACCTGTGGATAACACCACAGGCGTGCCAATCTAATCTGGATCCAGGGCTGTCGAGATGCTACTATTCAGTCAGTCAATCGCTTCAGTGTTGTGAAGCCCGATGGGATTAGGGCGGGCTGGGAAGAACAAGTCGAATGAGATGCTGAGATGGGGAGGAAATTGAGAGGGTTGAGCTCAGCGCTTCAAACAAGAGAAGCAGGTCAGTGGTCCTGGATGGTTAAATACGGGTGAGTTCACGTCATTCTTCCTGCCACTAAAGCAAGGTCAACTCCCCTTTGTACTGAGAGGGGGTAACGGAGATGCAGGCTAAGGGGGGAGGGGAGGGGGAGGACAGGGAATGAGGGTATTGTGTGGTGGGTAGATTTGGGGTTGGGGCGAGGCCCTTTTTTTAAGGACAGTTGAAAATGAGGCAACGGGAGAGACTGAGAGTCAGAGGGTAGAGGAAACATTTTGGGGGGGAAGCCAAGTTAACCATCGGCATTGAAAGACCCAACGACTCAATTCTGCCCCATCTTCACCCCTTTCCGTCGTTCCATATAGTCCTATAACACGGTCACGGTTGACCAACAGACCCAATTTAATGGGGGCGGGTGGCAGCCCGGTGGTTAGGCTGCTCTCCTGACGAGAGGATATGGAGACCCCGATGACAGACGAGCTGCAGTATCGAATGGTGCACTGGCCCAGAAACGGCAAGCACACACACGCACACACACACACACACATAAAACCTGACATACATACACGCATGCACACAAACACGCCCTGCCGAACACACGCACTGTGTCAACAAGACCGCTGGTGACAGGTAGGGCTGGGCGGTTGGTAATGAGGGAAATTAAGGACACCAGCCATCGTCTCCAAATTAAATATCACATGCTGCTGGAGCGTTACCTCTCCATCCATGGCACTATCCAAGATGTAGTTCTATTCTGTTTCGATGGAGCTGCTCTGCAATGCTCATCATCACTGGAACTAGAGTGTCACGATCACCAGAACCAGCCGTAGAGTGCACCCACCCACCTGGAGGGGCTCCAACTCATAATGAGAAACCCAAAGCAGAATACTGGGTCTATCAAGGCTGGGTCTCCAGCAAGACGCCATTCAACATGTCTATGCATTTCACTAAACCAGAGCCAGAAGGGACAAAGAAAAGCAGCCGAGGAGACCGTCCATTGTGAAGAAGATCACTGCCTCCGTCTACGTTGGCATGCGCATGTTTTAGTTGGGGTTTTTTGTGTTGCGCGCACACACACACACACACACAGGGCCGATTGTCCCATCACAGACGCCCAGGCCACTCCGCTATATCGACTTTCGTCTCTTCACTTAATTATTCATGTGGAGCGTGGCGTGGATGGAACATTATTCATCAGCTGGCTGGATCCTATTTCCTCTGTGTCGGTGCAGCATCACAATGATAGGCAGACCCCTACACTGTCTCCTCTCGGCGTGAAACACTACACTGGACTATAGAGAGGCTGCAGCATGCATGATGAGGCTGGACTAGACAATGTTTTCGTCGTTGCGATCACCGTAAAGGCTCTTAAAGAAGGACGTGGTGATGTTTGAGTGGATGAAATATTTTTGAAAGAATGGGGTTGTCTGAAATTTGGATTGAATTAAGATGCAAACTAACCGTCTTGAGCAAGCGATTGCTCACTACCTTCCCAAAATTGTAACTATCTCAAAGGGCAGACAATTTCTGATTGCCACAGATTCTCCAGCGACAGCAGTGTTGTAACATTAACTATGCATGCAGCAGATCCTTTACAGAGTCGTCACATAGCCATGGTGTTCCTAAGGCCGTACCTGTCCTTTCCTGTTGACTCCGATGATGCCGGCGGTGGCCTCGTGTGGTGCGGTTACAAAGATGGTTTCCCCACTGATCCTGTTCATGTAGATGCAGGTGCCCGTCTCCAGATCGTACAGGTGGATGTAGCCATATTTGGTGATGAGGAAGACCACATCCTGTTTGGAGCTTATCTGAGAAGCCAGGAGAGAACAAAATCAGATCAGTCCAAGTGCTGAAAAAGTTAATTTGATAAAGACCTTCATGTATGAATTTGCCTGGAAAAAGGAACTACATAAGAATTTACATGTGCATGTAGAAAAGTATTTAACACGTGCCTCAGTGAGCTCATAAGATAAACCTCTACACGCCAAACACACAAGACCCGTCTCAGGAACCTTGTGCAACTGTGTTTGATTTGCCAACAGAGGTCAATGATTTGCTTATTTAATCTCTCATGGCTGAAAAAAGGCTAAATGTGACTCACAACAAAAGTTTTTTTTTGCCAACTGTGATAGTGTATTCCAGAATAGAATTGGTTTATTTCTGTGCCAGGCCAGTTTGTTTGCCGATGCCATGAGCAAAGCGGTCAGTCCTGGCGAATGAGCAGCTTACACCATACCTGCATTGCCACAGGGAAGTCGTTCTGCGCCTCCGGGGGGAAGAACACGTCCACTGCTTTCTTTGGAAATGGCTGGTTGCCAGTCGGTGGTGTCCCCACTTCGATGATGTGCAGCTGGTTGGAAAGGGATAGAAAAACCATGAGCAAAGCTACAACATGTTGGTTTGCGTGTGACTCCGCCCCCCTTCGAACCCGTTCCCAGTGATGTCATCATGGACGTCGCCGGTCAATCACCTTTCCTCCGGCCTGGCCTCGCACAGCGAAGCAGAACAGAGTGGACTCCTCCGCGTTGCCCTCCATCTTGAACTGGGCGAAGCTGGCGGCGTGGCCCTCGATGGGCTGGGACACCTTCCTGTCCACGGAGTACAGCTGCATGGCGCCGACCACACGGTTTTGCTGAAGCGGGAGAGGAGGATACATGAATAAAAAGTCAACACAGGGGCCATTCCAACCCAAGGGCTACGTGAATGAAACAAAACCATCAGGTTGTTCAAATACCATTTCAAACTGGCAGTTCAGGTTATACCTGACGCCATTCTACCCCAGTCCAATCGGTGATGTGGCTCCATATATGCATACAAACGTCTTTGTGCCAACCTTTTACCAACAACACTAAAGCCTTTACGCCAGCCCAACGAGAACCTGATTCTGTTCACTGGAGGGAGGCGTTACCTGGGCCGAGATGCCGATAAGCAGCAGCCACTTCTGCTTGGCGTCCGTGCGATAGTTGATGATCTGGCAGCCCGCCAGGCTGGAGTGGCGGTCGAACACCTTGATGGGCTGCGAGTCGCCCTCCATGCTCCAGTGGTACACGGCGTTGTCGGTGACCAGCGCCACCGTGTTGAGGGAGATCCACTTCCAGAAGGTGACGTCGTCCGTCATGGTGTGCGCCTTCATCTTGCTCTTCATCTCGATGTTGAAGATCTGAAGGGTTTTAGCGGCTGTGGTTGGGGGAGGGAGGAAGGAAGGCAAGGCGACAGAGGCCAGAACAACATTTGGTTATAGACTTTTTTTTTTTTTTACAGACAAGACACGCACGCAAACTTTGAATTACCGGGAGTCGCCAAATCAGTGACAAAAAGGTCAATTATCGACCAATTTTCACTCGGAGAGACGGTTAAATGTTTTGAAAAGGTGGAAAATCCTTGGCTGGGGATCCCAGGGAAGCCTGAGGCTTTAATTGAGCCGTAGGCGGTGGATTCATGCAGAGGGCAATATCATATGTATTGAAAGCAGCCAGGTGTGTAACTACTGACCACTTTCCCGACATAACATTCTACTGTATCAGAGAATAGATTATAGGGTTAATTGAAAGAGCAGGTAAGGTCTGAGCTGCTTAATGGGGATACAGCTTCAGTTAAAAGGGGATTTAATGAGCCAGGCCTAATGAGCTCCCTCTTATATCCATTCCTTGTATTCGATTTTAAAGGCTTTCGAAGGGCTTGTGTAATAACCCACACTACCCCATTTTCCAGTTGGAGAGCTTAAAGTATACAGGTTGAGGAAACGTGATGTGAAATATACAGCCTCAATATAAAATAGAGCAGGGCTTTCCTTTCCATGTGTTCTCACGGTTTCCTCCCAGCTTCACTGGTGGGTATGTGAAGCACTGTGAGTCCGTATGAAAACTACAGGGCTCACAGGGCCTGTGAAGCTCTGGGAGCTTGTAGTTTTAATAAAGGGCTATACAAACAAACCTAATAACCTTGCATAATAAAGAAAGATCTACCATCTAAACAACATCTAGTCACGTAGTCCAACTAATTCTCCCAACCACCAACTACAAAGCAGGTAAGGAAGGAGAGGGAGGTTGCAAACGGCTCACAAAAAGGGCAAAGACATTGGTATTCAATCAAACACAATCAAAGGACACTACATAGTGGACTTAGGGGCTGGATTGAGGTGAAGGGTAAATGTGACTGTGAAGAGGGCTTTGAGGGGCGGGGCACAGCCATCCTTCAGATAAATGGCTGTGAGATTGTGTGTGATTTGAGGGGGGGGGGGGAAGGTTCACTCACCTGTTTTTTTACTCTACATATTATTGTTAGTCTGAGTGAATGTGACCTATAGGGCTTGTACATCAGAATGCATCCTGGGAATTTTTCGGGGGGGCCGTACTCTAATCCTGAATCAACGTGGATGTACCGTAACTTAAATCATAGTCTTGGTTTTTGTTTTGACACGTCTGAAATGATAAACGCCCTGGCGGTTTCAAATCAAAGTGACAAATCATTTCATGATCAATTTCTGCCCAAATGCCCAAAACACCATTGCATCCAACATAATAACCAACATCCCAATGCTCCCAAATCGGCGGCAGTGATTGCGATGCGACATTGATGTACAAGCCCCCAGGCTTATTAAGAAGCAGTGGGATAGCCCCTTTTCTTTAGTACATTTATCAGAACAATCAGGGAGAATCTAAAGCAGAGAACATTGCCATTAGAGCAGAAGAATTCAGCTATACAGTTTAAAGCCACAGCCAAATAATAAAGTGTAAGCAAATTGAGATTTGATTGAATCACATTTAGAGCAGCTTTTTGGTGCATGTGTTCGGTGTTCAAGCGGGGGTCGGGTCCATCACACATGGTTCCATGGCAAAGGTTATAAAGCGTCATACTAGAAAGGGTCAGCTGAGGGGTTTTACATGGTAAAATGAACGGAGGAGGTTGTATAGCAAGGAAGAAAGGAAGGAAGTTCTACGCTGATTTAATGCACAATGGGCAGAGAAATGCCCTACAACTATGTGAGCCTATTTATAGGAGTATGAGCACACCGTTTAACCCATCATGCCATGAAGGCAACATGGACTCTGTATCTCACATAGCCGCACAGTTCATGTGCATCGTTGGCATTGCAGCATTTCCTCCTATTCTACTTCCATTTACTCTGTAATGTTTAACCAGGCAGCATAATCTGAAGGGCTGCCAGTCGTACAGGGCTCTCCAAGTCTGATGTGTGTCAGCAGTGAAATGCAACTCTAAAAAACTGGAGGCAATTCACAGGGCTGTACATTGAGCCCTGTTCTTGAACTGCCTTTTGGTAAGGGAACCCATCCCCTGTATTTCCCTAGGCTGGGGGTCACGTTGGGCAAGGCCCAAAATAAAACTATGCAGCAAACACTTGCACCCTCAACGTGGCACACTTTCATAAAAATAGATAGATGCAAGCCTTGACTGCTAGAGGATACAACTAACCTATTACAAAACACTAAATGAGCACACATGGCTTTAATAAGATTAATTAAGATCGTAAAAGAAAATCGTAGGTAATGTAATTTTCAGGTTATTCTTCTACCAACAGTAAATGACTCACACCCACCATGGCGTCAAATAATATCTCAACCTCGCTCAAATCGGATGTCGTCCCCAGGCCACCCTTCTAATCAGGACCTCACTTGGAGATGTCATTGTGTCTCCAGCCACAGGTTAGTGAAGCCAGTTTATTTGGACTCGAGTCAGATAGCGGAACAACACGCCCTGGCCAATGGAAGGCAAATTCTAGTGACCAACCGGAGGGAACCATCGATCAAACACACACACACACACACACACACACACACACACACACCCAATGTCTAAGGGAGAAGTCAGCAATAACTGATCTAGTGAGAACTAACTCTTACGAAACAGAGCTGACAAGAGGACATGAAACCATTGCGCTTGCGTAACCACATGGGCACATCAATTGGTAGAAGGAAAACGGGTGTTGAAATAAAAATAAAGGAAAACGAAGCAGATTTATGCGGAATTAAATGAAAAATCAATAATTAAATAAAATGTGATTACATTTATTTAATCACAAATTGGCACCCACAATATTCTCGCCCCTTCACAACGGTGACTAAATCACAAGTACAGCTAAGGAAAAATGATGGTATGCGAGCATTCAAGCTATGGTTTGAAATCTAAATCCTGTTTCACTATATTAACGGCCTAATCACATACAAGCAGAGAGATGTTAATTTGTTAAAGTCTTAATTTGACACATTAACAATGAATTTTATTAGCAGACAGTTCCAAATCTTGAAATGTAATGGGCCAAGTTCTGCACTGGGAGAGAAATAAGGGGAGCACAGCTTATTCTAAATTTATACACACAATTGTTTTTACAGTGCATGTGTATTTATGGAGCACCGAGCACTTTGCTCGGAGTGGTGGATTCGAAAAACAGGATTTAAATTTCCGCAATGGAATAGTTAAATTTTAACTCACCGTCTGCATACACATAAGAAAGCGGTAAAGGAAAAAAAAAGAACAAACAAAACACAAAAACAGAGAAAAACAAAAAACAAAAAA
The DNA here is from genome assembly GCF_902167405.1 of Gadus morhua. Taxonomy (NCBI): domain Eukaryota; kingdom Metazoa; phylum Chordata; class Actinopteri; order Gadiformes; family Gadidae; genus Gadus; species Gadus morhua. Next base: position 18,560,468 of record NC_044054.1, on the reverse strand, counting down.
CACAAAAAGTCAAAGCAATTGTGGCTGCTAGACAAAAAAATGCATATTACACTACTTCTGAATATAATGGTAACAGATAAACTGCCAATTAAATACTGTTCAACAGAAAAGTTGAAATAGCTTGATGTATGAGAACTTAAACGGATAACTTTTAAAATATACATAAAGACGACAATGGGACAAATATTGACACCATTTCATGTCTACGATTGTAACATAATAAAAACAAGAACTACAAGGCAATGGCTTAGACGGACATATAAACTCACGAATCCCCACTGCTAAGCTTGACACATTGGGGTAGACATGGACTCAATTGGCCTTGGCACTGCCGTACCTTTAAGTGCGATGACCTTGCTGGCGGGGTTCATGATGGCACTGTCGGCAGAGATGGGCCTGCGGATGGGCGTGTTGGGGTCGGCCATGTCTATGATCACCACCTGCGCCTGCTCGCCCACCTTCTCCCGGATGCAGATGAACTTGTCCGACTCCATGGTCAGCGTGCTGAAGCCAATGTTTGCCGGATTGATGCCCAGGTTCTGGAGCTGAGGAAATTAAAGAAAGCAAGCGAGTCGTTGAGGGCAGGTAATGAGATGGAGCCAGTTGTTGCATTGGCTTGCTTTGACTGATATGAAATGGTTTATATTAGAATGATAGAGCAATGCAGCCACATGTCTGCATTTCTAAAAGCTATGAGCAGCAAATTTTTGTGTTCCAATAAAATCAATGATTAATCAATGATCTAAACTGATAATAAATTTACCGGCGAGTATATAACTATTAATTCATTGCAGCATGTCCTTCCAACATGGGTAAAGGGGGCAAAGGTTATAATAGTCCCTACTAGGGTAGTTTAATTAAACCTGACAAACTACAGTTCTGCTCCAACACATTTTGAGGCTATATATACCAGAGTGGCTTTGTTCAACTTTAAAAAGGCAGAATGATGTCTACGTCGGAGAACAGCAGCAACTAGGCAAGTGGGCGAGGTCGTTTCAACGGTCAGCTGATAGCCCCCGCCACAGCTGGTGATGTCATGGAGCCTGACACAGAGCAATAGTCCTCTGGACACAGTCTGCTCAGGCTGAGAGCAGCTGGGTGGGGAGCCCATTCTGATCCAAGATCCTTTTCACAGGGAACGGAAAAAGAAAAACATCCAGTTGCTGTGAGACTGTCTGCAACTCAAGTTTATTTCCGATGCAACCTGGATAGCAATAAAGGCCACGCTCTTGAGCAAAGCTCTTCACCCCGCTACCTCAGATAAAGGCAGGGTCCAAAATTAGCACATGCAACCAAACAACGGCAGATTTCCACTCTATCAAGTAAAAAGGCAGAATTCAAAAATAACTTTTTGGGATTCTGGATGCAGGTCATGGCCGAACATGAGTTCAATCTGACTGAAGTCAGCTTTACACATGGTCATAACCTGGCCATCACAGAAGAACAAACAAGCCAAGAACAAAGCAGTGCCCTCTCTCACCATGTATATGAGGAACACATCAGACCATGACCTGCATGTAAACAACACTGTGGGAAGTCAGTGTATTGACACCAGCAGGCAATATTCTACAGGATACAATGAAAAAAATGGTACAATACAGGATTAGATAAGAGAAAAGGGTCATGTATTCAACTTAGTTCCGATGTTTTTTTTTCTTCACCCTTGTGAGAATTAAACATAATTGTGAGGTTGTAACAAAGGATTAGGAAGATCATCTTCCCTCAATTCAAGTGATTATACCATTTAAATCCACAGTCATGTCTTATGAAAGGAAGAATGTGAAGCAGCCCCAACTGACAGCTAGCGTTTAGCTTAGTTGTGTGATGGCTTCAGTACTAGGCGTGTCTAAATACTGTTGCATTTGGCATGGCCTGCAGACAGATGTTATAAACTAAACAGCATCAAACAACCAGTTAACAAATTATAATATCCCATCTACTTGAGCTACGCCGTGGCTGTACAATTAGATACTCAAATCATCTCGTGCATACATCATACATCACTGACTAAAGCTACAAGTAAGAATTTTCAAATATGGGCTGCCATTGTGATGACTCAACATGAAAATTTAATCCTGATCAGCCACCTGCCAAAAATGTATTCAACACAGCCTAACTGCCTGCCCCACAAGGCCAGGCAGCCAGAACCACGTTTATCTCATTGTTTTTCCCTTGAGTTGTCCCCACCAAAAGAGCAAGGCTAGGTGGCCGTTTATCTACAACACTAGGAGTGACCGTCCTATCGTCGAGATGTTTCTGGCCCCCTCCTAATCAGCAAACACAAACCCCAGTTCCAGGAAGTAGCCCAGCGCAACGGGAGCACCTTGTTTTATCAATGACAGAGCACGCCCTACTGCCGGCCCCACCCTCATTCTTTCATGTGCCTGTAATCTGGCTGGCTCTGCTGGCAGTGACGTTGATGTATATTATGACAGGGCAAATGTTACAACAACCCTGCTTGGACAGACAATGACACCAATACTTGGCCCTCCTCATTATAGTATTTTACATTTCCTTGAGTACTGCCTATTGCCTAGTACTGCCTAGTACTGAGTCCTGCATCTAAGCCTCCCCCTGCTAACCTTCAATGACAAACAATAGATGTAGCAGTACAGCTGGAGGGGGATTCATTGTGTTTACTGGTGCAGGATGCAACACACTACGCAGTTCAGAAGACAGTCACAATGTATGTGTCGCTGTTCTAAACATAACGTCAGAAGACTCCGTTTTATAAGTACTACTTAGATTGAAAAATGTGAACACATCCCTCGATGTAAAAAACAATGAGCAGACCAGACCAGAGTGTTCAATTTCTCTCTGGACGGCTGCAGATGGATTTTCATACAGCTGGACTAGGGGTCCTATGGGGTTAGCAAGGGTGCAGGCCCTACACACCAAAACCATTCAAGATAGACATGTCATCTGGCACACTCAATCCGTCCACCTAATGCTAGGATATCAGCAGAACGCCTGTTCGTTCAGATGGGAAAAAAAGGGCCTTTCAAACACTGGGCTCACAAGTCGACTTAAAGGCAAGGAAAACGAGTTAAACCATTTCAACAGATGTTGTGCTACTGGGTGGCCTTAACATGGTTTGTCAGAGTGGTTTAATATGGTCAAACAGATCTGAGCTACCGCTCCTATGACGTCAGAGACTAGGAATTCACCGGAAAGCAGGTCAAACCAGCAAAGAACCAACAATGTGAAAATCAGCTCAATGTGGCCTAGCCTGCACTAGCTAGGAATGGCACAGCTAATGCTAGCCTGGCTAACACTACAGAGGGATACTGCAGAACCATACACTAGACCTCGAGCTAAATAAAAGAATGTGTGTGACTATCTCTGGACACTGCCTTGTCAGACAGATTTAGAAAGTGACAGGAATACAACTTGATTTCCATCAGAGCATACTCAGCAACCCACTGGTTTATACAGATGATTATTCATTCAGAAAAACGGTAATTTACCATGATTTAGTTTGCATTTAACATCAGTTGAGGTTTACACACACACACACACACCAACATTGCAGGCAAGCACTTCAGTCACACTTTGAACTTTGGAGCCGGGCCGATATAATCTCCTTGTGCTGAACCATAGCGAACGGTGAGGTCAACAATACACACTACTTTCCCACAAGGAAGTCTTGTCACGAAAGGAATCCTATTCAAAGCAACAGCCCTATACCATTGCAGTAACATGCCACAAAGACACTTCTGCTAATAGTTTATCAAAGCTTTTTCGTGAAAACGTAGGGGAAAAAAAAGTCAGGAACCACCAGCAACTATTCCTCGTGATCCAGAAGGAGGAGCCCAATCTGTTGACTTGACCAGTTGGCCCTTCCTTTGAAGGCACCTTGCTCAGCAGAAAAAGAGGCCAAGGCGCATGCTACCAACGCAAAGTTCAAGGAGGGCCAGGGAAGGATGTACCATGCAATGTGCTGAGGCCCGCAGCGCACCCCAACCGGAAACCAGGAGCCCATTGTCTACCGGGGGCTGAAACAACAGGCTGCTCCACTACCATGTGACCATTGGAAGGCAGTGGGAGGTTTGAGGTGGGGGGGGGACCGGCATGTGACCAGGGAGGATGAAGATGATGAGCGCTGCCAAGATAACCAGAGAAAGTAGAGTAACAGAAAGGGGAAGGATTGCATGTGTTTGAACTTCCTATCCATTTCCACTTCAAGCTAGTTTTGCTGAGTTGGTTTTGGGATTTGAGCGTCCCCCCCCTGCTCCCAAATGCATGCTTGTGTTGTACATTTTGGAATGTCGAGTTTTCAGCAAATCTATATCCTGACCGGCCTATCACGAGAGATGAGCAACAGGTCAGTCACCAGCAGAGTTCAAAGTGCACATTGCAAACTGAGGCCGAGTGCAAAACCATAAAACTTGCCCGTCAAGGATCCAGTAGTATTCAAGTTAAATTACACATGTAGTTAACCTATTTAGATTCACTTTTACACTACAACACTTACTCCTTTGAAGTGTATCCATAGAGGTTTTTCCAATGTCTCAAAAATGTTTTTTTTGTTACTGCCGTTAACCTAGCAAGTTGTAGGAGAAGTCCCTACAGCCCAAATGTCCACATTTCTCCAATGCAGTGAGAGTGAATGTGCAATACCTGCAGTGCAGGAGCATAGCCTAAAAAGGCCATCCATGTCTACGGGAAGTAGATTCTTCATCAAAGACAGAACTTGTGTATGTAACCTATCTGGAAGAGTATAATCATTTCCAGGTGAAACCCCATTATCAAAAAGCAATGAAAAGAAAAGTAAACAAAGATTTAGTTACATTAGAATACGAGGTGTCAACTCAAGAAATAAACAACCACAAGACATAAAGCCAAACTACAAGGTTCTACCAAAGTGCTATGGACATCTGGGAGAAGAGAACTCTGTCAGCTGAACTCTTATAGTGCTGTATAAATGGATGATACATAAAAATGCAAGCTGTGCAAGCGAACCGGATGAATGAGAAAAGAAATTTGCTGGCAAGGGCATAGCTCTGTAAAAGAAATACAATTTAAGTCAAGAAGAATAATCATAGCAAAGCTTTAAGTTTGCAAACATCTTGACAATACCTGTTATCATGTGACCAAATGATGAATCACTAACCAAGAACAAGTAGCTTAAGCCCCCTGCAAAAAATACTTAAATACCCAATTTGATAAACTCTGAACAAGGCACAAAGCTAGAAACTATTCTTCTTGTACTGAAGCTCAGCATCATCAAAGAACACATTACAGCTAGCTGACGTCAAGGGCGCGCTGGTCTAGCTATTATCTTGAACGGAGCAACCAGGGCAATCTCCCTGCGCTGCAGTTTTCATGGTGCGATGATGAGCAGTCATCTCTGCACCTTTTCACCACCTGACAGTCAGATAATCATGGGCAAACTACAGTAAAATACAGACATAAAGCTGACGACCTGACTGTTCTCTGCAGCACACACAACAAGAGTTTAAACATAAAGACCCTTGCTTACTAATTTCAGATATTCAAAGAATTGTTTGGGGGGCAAAGGGGAACCAATATTGTGCATGGCTTGATGTTGAACATGGAATGCATGCTACGGCATAGTCATGCCTTCGTGATTGTAGCTACCTTGGAAACGTGTTAAGTCACAGAAATGACCTTGACTACTCAATGACGAAGAAATCTAAGTTAGATTGCTGTTCCTTATCAAGAATACCTACTGTGTGCTGAAATTACTTTAATTGTAATAACTACTGAGGTTATTCAATGCATAGACATAGGAATTCACATGGGGAAAAAAATGTAAACGAAAACAGTATAACATCACTGCAACAGTGATTGACTGCTGAAAATAAACTCCCGGGCAGCATATTAAACGTACATTAAATAGTGATGACCAACCACTAATGCCTTGCAATTCAATACTCTAAAGAACTAATCCATCAGCTCCGATATAGAATCAGGCAATAGATCAAATATTGTCATGTTTTGAAATAATCTATCCTGTATTTAAACCAGGTACACAGCTGTTCATCTATTAAAATAGAAAGGTGTTCAAACCCGGCATTAGTGTCAACAACAGGAAGGCTTATAACCAATGTTGGCATGCAAAAAAAAAAAAAGATCTGTTGATACTCGGGGTATATCTTGAACTAATACTTACTCAGACAAGGACAAACATATTAAAAGATGATGAATATCATAAAACAACAACGTCAAGGTTTAAACACTGGGCCAAAGCACTCGGTCTAAGCGTGTGTAATAAAGGCCATAAACGATGACAAATGCATCTTTATCAAGAAAATGTCTAACCACATTTTGATTAACAAATGCTAGTCTTCAAGCAATGAGGTGAGCCGGTTGCCTGTCTCGGTTTGAGTCTCAAGTGAAGAAGAAACGATGATTTATTAATAAGATCTTGCAAGCATACAGTCTTGACCGTTTCGAATCCATATGTTTTCGAAGCATTAGCCTTCTCACTTCCTCAACCTGATCCGACTGGAATGGGAATCTACATACCATAAACGTGATAAAGAAAAATAAATAACTTACATGACATAACGAACTAAAGTAAACCAGTTATTTGTAGCAGATAAAGACCCAACTATCCATTATCAACATATATAAACAAAATGCCATTGACTACCAATCTGTGGGTATCATTTAATATTTTCCACCAGATTTCTTGCATTACAATAACGTTAAATATGTCAGATTGCTCAACCGGATATATACATACAAAGAAACACACCTTTGGACCAAATAAACGGTCACGACTCTTAACTCGAGATATTTCCCTGCTGCAGGTAATGTCTCAGACATGACAGTTTCGGATTGCTACGGTGGAAAGTAGTTTATAGTTGTACCTATTCCAACACAATAAACGTCAGAACAGTGAAGTACAAGAGTATCGGATGTCATCAATCGTGTTTATACAAATAATAAAGACGTATACCGGCATTGTCAACGGCAAGTGTTGCAGGCTACAGTTTCGATAGCAAAGCTATACTGCTTAGTGAGATAAACGTCATCCACACTGGTTAGCTAGTTAGCATTGCACTGCACTAGCTGATTGTGCTAGCAGGCTCAATTAGCCAACGATAGCATTTACTGTTAAGCTTGTAGACGAACCGAAGGCAACGCAGTTTCAACAATTAAATTAACAACGACCCAACATTTGCGACATTTCTACTACTCATTCATCAGCATTACCTGCAGGTGCTCCTGGAAGCGGATAGGCAGGATCTGAGCCATGGCGGTGTCTCTCTACTCTCCTCCTATATGCTCTAATGCTAACAAACTACGACTTCTTCCCTCAGATCCTAGCCGGAGAGCCAGGGGACGGCTGTTGTAAAGTCCCAGTAGATGAATACTACGCGTTGTTCTTAAATGTGTTAGCAGAATGTTGGCGGTATTATTTGACTTTAAACTATGTACTTGCTGGCTTCCCCCTAGCTAGTTAGTGCCGCTACACTGTCTCCCTGGACCTGCAATGGCGGTGGAGGTTGGTCAGCGCTCAGCAGAGGAAACATTCCGGAAATGAATGTGTACTCATGGCGGCGGAGGAATATTCATTCCAATGGCAGATCAAAAAGTAAAAATGGTAAACGAAATATACTAGGTGTTACACGCATGTACACTGAAATATATATTTTGCTGTACCGGACACGTTAACGTTTACTTCGAAATTAAATGTAACACAGTTTTAGAGTTTGAAAATAGGCACTATTTCTTTGCGATTTGCCCTTTTAATTTTTGCCACATCATTCGTCTTTGTGAATTAACGTCAGTTCCTACTTGTTTACCACAGTTGAACACCACCAATGAGAATACTCCGCGCATTTTACGGAATTTCAATTTCTCAGGAAAGTTAAATGAATACACTTTTTCTTCTTTCCTCGCTATGTTCTTCCAAATAGACGATTTCATGTAATAAGGAGATTATTATTTTTTACTGAAATATTGAACATTTTACAGATGTGCTTTTATTTAGGTTTCGAATTTAACTGTTTTTGATATGTTATAAAAAATAATAATATAATCAAACTTTAGACAAGGTTTGTTGTAATGCAAAATATTAATCATAGCTCAACACAAAACGTTTAACCGCTAAGTGATGGAAGGATTTTCAGCAAATGAAGAACCAGCATCAACTCATAACACTGCCCCCACACACACGCACACACACACACACACACACACACACACACACACACACACACACACACACACACACACACACACACACACACACACACACACACACACACACACACTCACACACACATTCTCTTGAAAAGTGCTATATAAATGCAATTTATTATTATTATTATCATCCTTTTCCTAAACTTACAATCTTTTTTTTACTCTGCACAGTGGGAGGAAAAAACATCTTAACATTTTTAGTTGTACCCTATCAATGGCTAACTTATCCCTTACATTTATCAATGAACATTAAAATACAAATATGTCGGTTGAAGGTATGTTCAACTAAAGTGACCATTTCCCCTTTTTTATGGACGCAACTATGGCGGCCACAGGATGTTAAAGCATTGCTTAATCAAAATTGGCTGAGAAGTTGAGAAACTTGATCATCGCTGACCCCACAGAAGGGATGCTCTGTATTCGCTGAGCTAGCAGTTGGCTCCTCAGGAACTGAATGGTCTCTGATTTTAAAGCAGAATTGATCAGTATGCAGCGTTTGCTTGCACCATGTTTCAGAGAATATCAAACATTAGGCTATTTTTCTGTTCCTTTGATATTCTACGTCCTCATTTTTTTCAATGTGATAAAGCAGCACTGATTTTAATAACTACAAAACAATATTGATACAAATGTATTATTATTTATAAAAATATATAATTCTGACAAAAACTAAACAGAACAATTTCAAACCAGTTAACAAAAAAAGTATTGCAAACAGTAAAGTAAAAAAAGGCTGCTAACCATCGGTATAACCACATTATTTTATTGTCTGTGTGTTTCTCTAAAAGCACCACTTCACCATCTTCACCTGAATAGGATTAATTTGCTGTTGCCATGGAGATGCTGAGACTGCGTCACCCACAGTGAGGCAGTACATGGTATCTTAAGAAATATAAATAAACACATCCATCGGACTCTTTTGTGAAAATGTAGCAGGACACAACAGGGTTTGATCAGCCTCAAGCTACAAGCGGAAGCAATGCTGCTTTTCCTCTTGTCATAACTTTGAATAAGCAACCTCAAGATGAATGTGCCTTTCCTGGTTTAGACCCCACCCATCTTGGATGAAGAAAACGAGAGACACACTTCAGTGAAACACTATGACTTTATCCCAGCCTTTTTTTAATATAAATGGAAATCAGCTACAAATAAAAGGTAACTGTCTCATGCAGATATCTTGCTGTTAAGACTCTCTTCGTTGGCAAGGGTTTGGACACAGATGGGAGCGCTGTGTCTTCCTGTCGATTGGAGGAGCGCCCCTGAGAGATACAGAAAGGAGGGAATGGGTCTGACACTAGTATCCGGAGCTGGTTTTAAGAAGCCACAAAGGCTCTCTGTCTGCTCTCTGTCTGCTCTCTCTCTCTCTCTCTCTCTCTCTCTCTCTCTCTCTCTCTCTCTCTCTCTCTCTCTCTCTCTCTCTCTCTCTCTGTCTGCTCTCTCTCTCTCTCTCTCTCTCTCTCTCTCTCTCTCTCTCTCTCTCTCTCTCTCTCTCTCTCTCGCTCTCTCTCTCTCTCTCTCTCTCTCTCTCTCTCTCTCTCTCTCTCTCTCTCTCTCTTTCTCTCTCTCTCTCTCTCCAGTTGCACTAAAAGAGAGCCTTATCATATCAACATTTTCTTAATCCACAGTGTTCTTTTGTAGCAGTGGGTACACACGTATTCATCACTGTACCACCACTGTTGATTCTTCTGTAATTTGATTGATCTGCATTGAGAGCTACAAGTCCTAATGTATGCATGGACATGCCGTCTACCCCATCACTGTTTCTGTCTTTGAGGCTTTTTTTCCTGAACGCTTCTGATGATTGAATTTGGCAGTAAGAAAAACAGATATAGGCCAGTATTATCCTTTAAACATGCAAACCAGAAAACACTATTACTATCACAATTATGCCTGCTGCTTCTGTGATGAATCCAATACCCTCATTGATAATATTTAAGGCATACAAGAGGGGGTCAAATGTGTAATTGTAGATGTTAGGTATGTTAAACTCACCAACTCACCTATTTCATAATTTATGTTGAAATTGATTAATCTTCTTACACAAAACGTACTTGATACCTAAGAATAATAAGCTATTGTGAGGGACCAAGCATGTCCGACTCACAGGAAGGAAAGGTGGGGGACAAAAGGTATCTGTTTACTAAAGGGATTTATTGTTTAGACAAAAATACAACAAAAATCATTCTCAAACATGAGGCATGGAAATTGGATGCCTGTTTCTGGCTGGGTGAGGATCACAACTTCAGTGCACTCCCTTCATCACTGCTGTCTGCACGGCACCCAAAACAGGTTACCCCTATACCAACCATTCTACCAAAATACCGCCACTGGGAATTGGCTGCATGCTTGCTTAATCACACCAAGCCGCATCAGCTGGCCTAGTCTGCAGATGAGGGCGAGTACTCCCAGGTGAGTAACCCTCCCCAGGGATTGGAGCTACCCAGGGTGCTGATTTGTGCCCTGCTGTCCGGTACTGTGGGGGTGCTGAATGTCTGTGGGCGTCGTCTTTTGCCTATGTCTATTACCAAACCATGTGATGTCCTGGTACGATCCCTCAGCCATGCATGCTATATTTTGTAATGGTGTACATACGATGTAAAGATAAAGTGATATTGACGGCATGATGCACATAACTATCGACCCTGTGCTTATACAGCTGCCATAGCTCATAAAGAATTAGATATCAATAAATATAAATAAATAAAAGTAAAAAATGACTCGGCTCACAATATTGTCAATACAACACTTTGTGCAACACAATAGGGTTTAATATGATACTGCTTTGGTCGAGGAAGGCATCTGTCTTGATCGATATTCAGTTGCATTTTCCAATCTGTCACTTTCTTTGTTCGTTTAGATTCGTATTCAAAGTGTTTTCCTGAATGTCCTGTCGATGTCTTCAGTCTGTGTTCCACACCATTGCTTTCCCGTCCTACCAGCTGTGGCAGATAATTAAAATTAACAAGCACACATTGAAGGCTCAGTCCAGTGTCAGTCACCTGTTTTCTGATGTGTTTTGCATCCCCTTTGCAGGGTTTTAGTATCCAAAATATTCTTTACACATGGGTTCCAGTTTTGTGTTATGTGTTTGGATCCTAGCTGCTGTCAGGCAGAAACTGATTATACATTCCACGTTATAGGCCCTATGTCCATTCCATAAGACACACAACCAAGTTAGATTAAAAGTCGCATTGGGTTAATTGAGTCGTCAGTGTCTGTAGACCGGAGACTTTCAGAATTGAAGAACCCATTAACAGAGTTTGGTCCACTCTCACTGGCTGTGCAACTGTGTGAAGTGAACAAGCGTAGCACTGATGGCTGGGTTGCACGAGTGGGAGGGGTTTTGGGAGTGTCCATGCTAAAATTCTTGCAAACAAAGAGAGCTGGCCAGCACATTTTATTTGTAGTGTATATCATTTATGAGTTGGGATTTTATTGATAACATTATTATAGGGTTAACTATCGATACAGATGTCCAGGTTATTTTAGCTATGAGTTAGTTTAAATGTTACACATTGTGACTTTAATTAAAATCTTCAGAAACAACTGCACTATCTTTATGCAATATTTGTGTCACTTGTTTCCATTATTTTATTTTCGATTTCATTTTTTAAGGATACATGCTATTTTGTAGCCTTTAACCTTTGCATATTCAAGTAACCCAGTTAGGTCTATATATGGATTTTGTTAATGTAGGCTACTAATATTTGTTCCCTACCAAGGGGGTATATTAAACTGCACAGAAGACATATACCACATACAACTCAATACATTGACATTTCTAGCCCTGATTCTTAACTCTCACAACCATTTCTCATTATTGCAATGAAACCCTTTAAGGACGTGTCGAGTTTTTCTAACAAGATTAATCTAAATATTTGCATTACCAGGGAGATAAAAATGTAACTATTGTGTCTTGGTTGGGCTATAACCAGGACACGTTTAAATACCACGGAAGATATTTTGGCGCGCGTAGCTGTCCAGGGTCCTGTAGAAGTCAACTCCTGACGGCGGTAACGTCGGCTTTGTTTACTTGTAGCATGTAGAATGCTAACCAGCAGGATAGACAACTAAATCTAACTAGGTCGATGCAACTACATTGAAAGATGTTCTAACTCTTGAGTATTATCCCCAAGAGTTAAACGTCCCGCATTTTAGCTCCAGGGAAAGCATTTTAGCTTCGGGGAAAGTCCATATTTAACGAGTTAACGCTAGCCCCTTGAGCTAGGTCGTTGGCTAATCAAAATCCTTTATTAGGCTACTGACATACAATTTGAAATAGATAGAGGAAAAAACATACTCAACAGTATGAAAAGACACGAAGACCAACAAGAAAGGCCAACTGCAGGTTTGCAAAAAAATACTTTAGTCGCTTTTTTATTTTACAGATTAGTTTGACTACAGAAATACAGCAGAGTTGAAACACCTTTTATGTGTACTTATGTCTGAATGGGACTCTGTCTCCTCTAGGATGCCTCTCTGTTCCACTCTTTAACCAGAGGAAAAGGATCCGAATGCCCATGACATCTAATCCCTCAGATAAAGGCTTCGGTGTCAGCAACGAGTGCATGCCAAGTACTAGTTCATTTTACAGCGCACAAGGTGAAATACCGATCGTCTCATGATCTGGGAGAAAATCCACATATCCACTTATCTTGCCTGTTTTCGGCCACAAGGTGGCAGTGCATACGGACAAATCTGTGTCTTTAAGAAGGCATCCTTATGCTCTCGTTCTCAAAGTGTATGCATTTTTTGTCCTTAAGGTGGTTACCAAGCTTCAAGTTACCCTACCAGTACACCCCATGGCTACTTTTGGAACAGACAGAGTAACCCTCAGCCTTATCAGCAGTCCCAGCAGAGTGGTAGCAACCGGAGTGCACCTGGACCAGCCCCTACCATTAGAACCTGTGCCACACCCCTACCACACCCATACAAACCAGGGAACACGAGGTAACCCTGGACACCTACTATAATGTGTTCAAATTCACATTCAAGGGAATTCCTCTTTTCCCTTATCCTCACACCCTTATCCTCATACATTTAGCTTACCAAGTCATTTCAACTTTGTGCACACATTATTGTAGGCTACGCATTGCACCGATCACAGATAATGTGATTTACAACACACCTTCAAAAAAAAAGAATGTCTGTTAAGATATACACATTGTAAAATCTACAACAAATGAAATATTACTGGCCCATAGTTAACCCATCAATCATGTCTTTAGTTGTCTGATGAACAAACAGGACCCTCCGGCCACCGCTTACCAGAGACAAACCAACTACCGCCCCCCTGCCCACACCAATGAAAGGACACAGGTCCAGACCAAGCCTTGGCCTGAAAGAGGTTCTTCTCAAATGGGTCAGCATGGATCCTATTCACAGGCTAGTTCTCCAAATAACCTCTACACCCAACCACCCAGACCTCCTCTCCCTCAGCCCAGCCGGCCTCTTGCTCACACAGAAAAAACACAAAACACTTCCTGGAGATTTAAACCCACTAACAACCAGGGTTCCCAGAGACCCTCTGTGGAAACAAGCCACAGCATGTTTCGCTCTCAGAGTGCCTCCGGGCCACCACCACAGGTAAGACAACAATTGCAAATACAAATAATTCTATTGAGTGTGTTTTCAAAATTGTATTGTAAAAGGAATGTGGAATATTTGTCTGTTGATTGTGAAAGCTTATTGGCTGATGTAAATCCTAGGCTTTGCTGCTACACTTTAGTGTCGTCAAAAGTATAAAAAAAGTATGTGTACTTACTGATGATTATGATGCATACTAATATTCATGTTGTGGTCGATGCCAATAGACCCAACCAGCCTTTCAGATTCAGAAGTCAGCCACGGGTCAATCATTGAGGATTCTGACAGCTGTTATTGTTGGCATGAGACACTGGAGCCAGTTCAAGGACAGAGCACCGTACCTGTTTGAGATATTTGGTTAGTCACGTTGAGTTATGTAACTTACCGTAATACTCGGATGCTCATATGCTATTCATCTGACAGGCTGTGCTTCTTGTCTGCAGCTACTTTGGACTCTGCTGTAACCATGGGCTCACATGGATCCAAGAGCTTCCTCCTAAGAGATGGGAAGGCTACTGTGCAGTGTGTCTACTATGAGAACGTAAGGGCCACAAGGACCCGGTGCAGGGTGGAATAGTGGCTAGGGAGGTTCGACTACCAACCAAAAAGTCGGAGTGGGTTCGATCCCCAATGTCGAGTGACCCACAAGTAGAAGTAGACTGATCTAGTTAAGATAAGTCTACTAACCGTGCCATGACACCTCTATGGAAAGGGTACATTTCTCCATCTGGAATTAATAACATACATCTTTGTAGCATTGACGATGCTACCTACCTAGGTGGCTTTTACAGGGCTCCACCATAAAGGGGACACAGGGTGGTGATGTTTGAACCAGTGTATTGCCAAGGTTGAGTATAATATATATATAGAGCAGGAGGTATAACCTACTGCCATGCTGGAGATCTCCTTGAGTGTGTCAGTCTGACCCGGGCCAGATGAGGCTGCTTAAACCAGCCATTAAAAAGATCAATGGTGAATTGCACACTTCCTGACCACAAGAAGGTTCATTATAAAGGCCAGGTTTAAGATTAGGTTCTCACCAATAAAGGTGTTCACTGTAAAACTTTCCGAAACCTCCTAACTGTGTCTTAGTCTAGCATTGATAGCACCTCCCCATGTACCTATCTGTTTTTTAAATGCTCCCAACAGGAGCAGGAGCTGCCCAGGCTGATCCGTGGGCAGGTCCAGCGCTGTCTGGGCAACTACGACCATGCCAAGGACCTCCTGAGATGTGTTTCCGTCCGGCCCGCTCTGCCCTCAGAGCAGAGGAATGCCCAGGAGGCAGTCAAAGCCTGCAATGTAGAGATGAGGGTGCTGGTCAAGTCATTCAGCGAAGTCTGAGCAGAAGCAACTTACTTGCCGGAAAAAATGCTTTATATTCCTAATTAGTTATATTTTCTATTTATGTATTAATATATGGGATATTTACATGAAAAATAGGTCACCTGCAATATGTTAAGTGATTTGTCAAACATGCTTCTCGTGCCAGTTTGATTCTTCAGATTGTAGGCGTTTGAGTTATTATTGAATGGTCTTACCTGTAAGGGGCGCTGTTGTCATGTTCTATATTTGTGAGTAGCAAGTTGTGTTTAAGGTTGTTTGAAAATATATAGTATCATTTATTCTATATCCTAAAAGTAGAAAAATAGTTTGATTGAATTTCCAGCAAAATTAAATGTGTTTCTTCAGTTTTGGAAATTTTTATTGCAAAGAAAAGTCACAGAACAGCAAATATTGTCAGAGCGCTTGATCAGGGAAGAGCATTAAAGATGAAGTTACATCTGAAACGTTATCCTGGAAAGAGGGGTTGGCTTAGAATGAAGTTTGAAATCACGTACAATTATTAATTTATTTAAAGTCAAACATTACAATGAAAAACTCAATACTTCTATACCCTACGAAAACAGTTTCACCAGTGCCGAGACTTGACACAGAAGGGTAGAACAAATTGGGGCATTGTTTCCGTCCAGTGCAGTAATGCCAATCATTTGTACAGTCAAGCACAGTATAAGGTCCAATACAATACCAACACGTTATTCTTCATATTTCAAAAAAATACAGCAACATAATTACATATTTATTTTTCAAGGGCAAGACATTATGGATTAAAACTAAATGTTGGCATTTTTAAAGGTTTAACGTAATTAAACTCATTCATTAAGAATAATTAACACTTATATAAAAGGTAGTCTATTTTGATTAAATTGGCAGTGCACAGGGTAAGTAATTGGGAAAATATGTTTTGTCTGTGGAAAATCAAGAGAATAATGCCATCAGTCAGAGGAGGTGGAGAATGAGTGGATCTCAAGGACATGCACCATGTTTCACATTTTATGTGAACGTGTTAACTTTACATTACCTGAAGCCAAGGTTCAATTGGTTCAGTTCTTACCTCTGCCACTCAAATCCACATACTACAGGGACTCCAAGAATAGGTATATTAGTGGGATGTCACGACCTTTTAATTTAACGATTAGAGTGGCTTTCTGCCTCTGGGTAAAGTCAAAACAGGCCAGGGTGTAATTGAATATTAGTACATCAGTTTCTATCTCTGTGCCACAAAAGCTTCCATGGTGTAGAAGCTTTTGTAAACTTGCTTCCTAGACATTTCCAAAGTTCCATCAGATCACATTTATTACACTGAAGTACAGAAGAAACACTTTACCACAGATAGAGAGAGAAAGAAATACAACTAAAAGTAATACACCTTACACATCTAGATCCAGTTATTCATAAGTAGGTAACCTGATAAGAGTATTGAACATTTTAAAAAGGCACAAGTTGGTATGGTCGGATGATCACATTTAAAATCCAGATCAAAATGCTCTTGCAATAACAAACCCCAACTGATCATGCATGTTTCACTGTCATCCTTTCTATCCCTGCCTTTTGGGTGTTTCAATTTGATCTTGAATCCGAGAACGAGATTCAAGCGCGTTGTATTAGAAGACCAAAATAAAATATGCAGGGTTACCAAAGCCAAACAGATCACAGAAGAAATTCTTGGGGGAAAAGGGTTGAAACAAAGACGCAGTATTTCCAACATCAACTGATCACAAACCATTTTAAAAACATTGACTTTTGACAACTAGTATATTACGTTTTAATGTAATTCCTCTTCAGGGGAACAAAGGGTTTCCATGCTTCTTGCCGGCAGGTTGAGGCTGTGCGTAATGGTAGCTTTTGTGTGAAATGTCCAACTTTTGTCCAACTTTGCAAGCCTTTAGAGCCCACAGTTTGAGATCAGCTGCTGTCTAATTTGGTCACACCATTGTCAAGAACATCCATAATCCAAGAGAACTGGTAAGAATCTTGTTCATTTGTCCAACTTGCTCCATATTTACAATCCAATGGCATCCAAAATAAGTCAGTAGATGCAAGGACTTTAAAGTCGAGGGTCCATTTTTCCACGCCCATTTGAAGTTGTACTCCATTCCACCCTTACTGTAACCTTCAGAAGTCCCTCAACCAATCATATTATCATTACACAAGCTCTTCAAATGAAAATGTCCTTATTTCCACAATGACAGAGACCTCTTCTGAGGCAGAGTAATGACGCTTGCTATTCGCCTTGTCCAGACAGCGTGGGAGATGAATGAGAATTTTATACGACTGCAATTACCAACAAACAATTAAAAATAGAAGGAAGTAGTCAGGCATTTGGAGGGTTTCCCTTTAATACATCAGTAGGAATGTCTGCCATATGTTTGCATTTATGTAAAAAGAGGTTAATCTCCTTCCAGACAACAAAGGTATACACTTACAAGCTGAGGATCATAGGTATGACAACAAAACAGTTTATTATAACAAACCAAAACAAACAAACCAAAGACTATCCTGTGCACGTTATTTTTGTTTAGTCTTACGATAAAGGAAGTCTGTCGTGCCGTGTGGTTCGTTGGCTCAGTAAATACCGGCTCTTTAAAAACAGCGTCCTAGTTGTATTATTTTTTAATGGGACATGCTAGGCCACGCCTCTCTCTCCCCGACACCAGAGCGAGGAAGCAGAGCGGATAGTGGCGATGACGAGTCATCAATGGAGAGAGAGAGAGGGTTACCGCAGGGGCCGTCCACCCTGAAGCAATGCACTATAAGAGAGTGGGCAGGGGGGTCGGAGACAGCTGCTCCTTGGGCGCGTATTTGGCGAAGAAGGGCAGGAAGAGGGTGAGCATCACTCCCACGATGGCCAGCATGTAGCCCCAGCCGATCTGGCAGTCGCCCGCGTAGTAGATGTCAGAGTTACCGCAGAAGGAGCGCACCAGGCTCGAGTTCAGGCCGAAGGGGTACACCAACAGACCGGAGCCCATGATGAACACTGCAGGATGGGGGGGGGGGGAGAGAGAGAGAACACAACGCAGGGTTACAGGACAGAATATCCGAATGAGACAAACACACTGCTGGATGGACAGCGTTTACAGTGCAAACATTGCATGACAGGTGACCCTACTGGAGCCCAGTAAAGGGAGCCCAGTAAAGCCAACCGGTGGTGGGTGACAGCCTCCTCGGTGGTGCACTACACTGGTGCCCAGGTCAGAGGGCCTATCTGTTCGGAAGGGACACAGAAGGGCTGCCTGGAGCCCAGCAGCGTCAGCACACACGCCACAAGGACATGGTACAATGTCATTAGCCAAATAGCATAATTGTCAAGTCTTATTTTTAGTGATTTAGGCAGATAGTGATTATGGATCGACGCTGATTGCCGGAGGTTATAGCCAATGAGCCAATGAGGGCAGCATTAGGAGAGTAGAGTTAGGTTAGATTTCAGAATTTGGCCAAAATATGATATTGTGGGAATATGATATGAAGAGAGCACACCAAAACAAACTCAATTCAAATTCAGGTTGAATTTCAGAAATCAAAGTCGAAACTAATCTGCCAAGCATACAAATATATTGATGTGGCCTTATTGATATCCCCTTTCATTTCCAAACCACAGTAAAATCTCAGTATGGTTTTTTTTATACAAGGTTTCTTGGCATGCAATTGATGAATTGGTTGGCTTAGGTTGTACACAATTAGTATTATCAACGCATTGCTCTATATGTCTGCATTCTGACACACCATTTTATGCCCTGTAGTGTAACTTAATTCGATATGAAAAAATCAACGCCAGTCCTTATTAATCAAGAACAGCTTCAGCTTCACACAAAGCTGATCATGTCTCCCGAAACCCATTAGCAAGTGAAGGACTTGAAGAGAAAAAGTCCCACCACTCTACATGGCCACGAGTGTACGACCACACTCTCTCAGACACTCGGTGCCAACAGAAAGGTGGCCAGAGTCTCACTCTCTTACTAATTGAGTCAAGTCTACCCTCACTCAGTGTTGCCAGGCAGGTATCGACTGAGCTAGTATACCAGTGCTATACACTTTCCAAGGGGCATTTCGGTTCACATTATTAGTGCCTGTGCCAACAGGATGGGGACTGTAGAAGTGTTAATTCTCGTAAATAAATAACGAGAATAAAGTTAGCTGTGATCTGGAATCCATTGAGCTGCCGTATGTTCAATGGCAGCATGGTTAAAGGAATCCACTATTCCAGTGAAGGATAGGCTTAGGAAATAACTTATAAACCAATGGGCTGTGTGCTCAGCGTGGTGAAGTTCTACTGCTGTAATAGAGAAGGAGCGATATGGGGTCTATATGCTGTATCTTTTATGTGGTCCACGGGTTAGAACTGGAGGCCAGGCAACAGAGGATTGGAAGCCAGTAGAACAAGATGGGAGGATAATTAATGAACGATACAGCAAGGCCGGCCTTAGAATAACCCAAGAGTAACCGAGCAGTAGTGCAGCAGCTGTGTGTTATGGATGAGGAGGAGGAAGTTGCACAGAGCTCAGCAGCAGCTGTGTAGATCAGGTCAACCTTAGATATACGGTAGAGTGGATCGCATCAGACAACTAAATCATCGGGCTCAACTCTTCAGATAAAGGAAACGACCTATAAGCATTTCCATATCACATCCACCGCAATGAGTCTCCATACAAGATAAATCAAAGTAATAAGCCGACTCAATCGTTTAAACAGGTGGCTTACGATCCGCATAAAATACATCCATTGCACCTGTCTAATATTACCCACCGTGCCTGCTTTGCTAAATATACACAGTATAAATATATATTTTTACCTGAATGCAGGCAGTGTATCAGCATCAAAGGCTCATGCACCAACATTGACCCTACCCAACGGCAAGTTGTTAAACCCAGTGTAGTTTGTCAGGTAGCACACTAATAGAGCATGTTAGATGCAAAGAAGCATCATTAAAATGTAATTACTGCGGTTTTCAAAAAGCTGTCAACAAAATAGCCACAAGACATTACAAACGATTTAGTGACTGATAGAAACAGTTTACTCAGCTTCAAGGATTCAGCCAACAGATTGCATTATTGGTGCACAGGAAGGAGAGGAAAGGAGCAGAGGGGGGAGTAGAGGAAAGGAGAGGACAGCAGACGATTGACTGGGGTGATGATGAAGATGGTGACAAAGAGGAGAGGAGAGCAGAAGAGGGGAGACGAAGGAGAGGACAGGGGAGGATTGACTGTGGTGATGATGAAGATGATGATGGAGAGGACAGGAGAGAAAACCTGTGGGGAGAGAATTATTGTCTGACATCCAATCAGGTAGGTTTGCTGAGAACAGCTAACCACAAAAAAAAATTTCAGTGACTCAAGGGGCCGGTCGGTATACGTGTGACTGAGGCCGATATATGCTCTGTTTTAGACGTAACGCGTAAGCACGTAAGATACATAACCCCCCCTTGCGCGGTAAAATATCCCCCCTTACGTGCTTAAGTGCGTCGGCCAAAATTCCTGACTATGCGACTGAAACACTACGGCCCTACGCGGCTCGCAAAGACTGTGATTGGCCAGCTAACCACATCCTTCAGGAGTCTCACATTTCCGGTTTTACAGCATAATAGCGCCATTTTTAAAAGGCCGTGACAGAAGCGAATGAAGAATTTTGAAGAAGGAGAAGAAGATTTCCACTTCCACGCCCACAGATTTCCACTTCCACGCCCACAGATTCGTTCGTTGCTCCCCCTACTGTTCTGGCGGAGAATCCCCTTGCAACACGCGCAATCCTTAAGGAACCTTCAAGGAACTTGTCTAAAACAAGTCCCTTGTGTAAATTACGTGCTTACGTCTCTGCGTCTAAAACGACCCTAAATCGGCCTTGACTGCTGCTGAGATGGACTGTCTGCCTCGAGTTTGGGAGGGCTGGAGCGGTCTGTGGGCTGGAGTGCTATCTGTTTATCGTTGCAACCCCCAGCCTCGTATTGAGATCGCGGCGCGCGGTTTCAAAATAAGAGCGCCCAGCACGATTTTTTTTATTTATTTTTTTTATAATTAAAAAAACTTTTCAAAACAGCTCGAGGGCCATTAATAGACACCCCGCGGGCCACAAAAGGCCCGCGGGCCGCTACTTGAGTATGACTGCTCTAGGCTATCATAATGGCTCTCTGAGATTGAGGTCCAGCAAATAATGGGCAGAGAGCAAACCCAAAGCCATCCTCTCTTGCACACGACCTCTTGGAAATGGGTTTATAGACAAACCTGGTAAAATATTATGGAACAATGTTATCACATTATTGGCCAGGTTTTTCTCTAATACCAGATACTGCCCTAGTGGTAGCTTCCATTCAAATACCAACATTAACAAATACATGCTTTGATTGTTATAAATGTCTATCGAGAAACAAGGCACGAATGAACGTATAGCAAAAGGCAGTCAATTTCCTCTGGTCTGAAGCCCTCTCGTATGTTAGCACGGATAGAGAATGCTACAGTCAAGCCAAGAATACTGCTGAAACCTC